>NC_064647.1:69558702-69866525 GCF_023864345.2 Schistocerca serialis cubense
ACCAAATCCCCCAGTAGGTGGAATACTACACACCCGTGGTTAAATTCCGGTTTCAACATGGCCCAGCATGAAACTTCTAGGGTAGTTCCGGCTGAGTTAATGTTGGCGCATCCAGTCAATTCGCCTCTATCCAATCTTTGGCAGATCAATAACTTTTTGCCGTTTTCCATTCCTCCGGATACCCTTAGGGAAAATTGGCAACGTGCTCGAAACAACATGGAGTTAGCCCATCGACGGCAAGCCGAATGTTATAACCAAGGCAGAAGCGTTTTTCAGGCTAAGACCGGGGATAAGGTGTTTATAAAGAACATCACTGGTCAGAAAGCTCGTGGTATGGGAACTCGTAAATTTGTGCAGTGTTTCTTCGGACCGTGTGTTGTCACTAGAGTCTTAGGTTCTGTTAATTTGTAAGTTAAGGTGCTTGCAATGGGGAAGAGGTTCAGAGTGCACCTTAGTCAAATCAAGCCTGTTAGATAAGTCTCTTTTCCTTCTTTCTGTGGTGGTAAGACAAACGGGGAGGAGGCTGGTCAGGTTTGAGCGGGGGAGGTTGAGCCATGGTGCGCCTTTTCTGGCACACTAGGTCTCTGGCACGACTATCCATTAGGATGCTATTACACTATCAAATTTTTTTGTCAAATATCTTTGTCCAATACCTTTGTCAAAGATATTTGATGGTGTAATAGGGAAGTTTGTCAAATGTCGTCCAATATTTGATCAAATCTAGGGCCTCAGTGTAGATTTGATCAAATAAGTCGCTTGTCTTCTGTTCACTGCAATGTGACATGTTACCACATGGAGTGCTAGCATCGCTGCATTCTGTCATCTGTAGTATTTTTATAAACATTGCGGGTAAATACAATTGATGTGTGCCGACAACTACAAAATTAATAGAGGTGTATGAAGCTGATGAGGCTCTTTACAACGTGAGGCACGCTGAATCCAAAAATAGATTACGGAGATTGGAGACCTGACGTAACCTAACCTAACCCTCTCCTGTAGCAAGGAATCGAAGTGTTACAGTGAGCCTGTCTTCTGCAGATGTAGCAGTTCTTAAGTGTATATTGTGCTTTGTGATATGAGGATACACATCATTGAGCACATACTGAAATGCATGCTCATACATTCTTGAGTAATTGATGTATGACTTGACGTCCTTCACTATAAGCTCACGTAACAAGTCTTGTTGAATGCTTTTAGCGTGTCATTGTAAAACCCACGGCTTCACCCAGGTATGTTTCCTTTTTTTTCCCCTGCTTCTTTTCTGCATATGCACACAGTGCAATTGCCTTACATGCAACTGCTGCGGTTAATAACAAGTTGTTGTTGTCAGCCATCTTGAACTTTGACGAAAAATATGATGACAGTGTAATACCCCTTCTAGCGCTACGTCAAAGATCTGGGTCAAATACATTTGACGGAATATTTGATCACATCCTTGATCAAATCTTTGACGGAGAAATTTGATAGTGTAATACCGGCCTTACCCGGGTGTACTATAATCTTTGCCGCTATTGTGATCTGGTGGTGGGTATCTGCGGTCAGGGAGTTGGTCGTTGGACTCGCTATGAGGCGCTAGGACGTGCTTGAGGGGACAAAGGAGTAAAACACGGGCGGCTAGCAGCAGTCTACCTTGCAGGATGGTCAGGAATTTGTGGGGCCCTTGCCTGATGTCAACTCCGGGAGACGCTCGTCGCATTGCGTTGGTGCCTGTTTTCTCGGACAACGCTTCTCCATTGAAGGTGGAAGTGGTTTTGGTGCCTTTGTTTGGTGGAACTATTTGCGTTGTAGCGACTATCACTTGTTGGTTGCTCTAATGTATGTGCTGTTGCAGTAAGAGCAAGGCGTGTGATCGCATGGAGACCAGCTGTCACTACTTCCTTTAAGGAAACCAGCGTCCCCAAAATATGTAGTAACTGTAAGGTACTGAAGATACTAGCTCATAATCTAGTTCTGATTTTATGCATACCATGCTTACACAGTTGCCAGTTACATTACAGACCTATGCAACCAAATTAAAGTGCACAAACCTAGTTTTGTTGTGAAGTTGTGCATTTGAATAATGTAATATTATCTTTAAATTATTTCCGTGTCATCTTTGTACACATTGTCGGCCTTAATCATATGTGTAAATATTGTTGGGTAAACTATGAGTGTAAAGGTCTAATATTATTTTACAGCATTGCATTTGTGTACAAGTCTTAGTTTAAATGTTTTACAGCATTGATATTGCTGCAAAATTTAAGTAGTTTCTATTGAAAGCACTTACAGTTTTTTAACTTATATTTTGAGGTTCGCCGATGACATTGTAATTCTGTCAGAGACAGCAAAGGATCTGGAAGAGCAGTTGAACAGAATGGACAGTGTCTTGAAAGGAGAGTATAAGATGAACATCAACAAAAGCAAAACAAGGATCATGGAATGTAGTCGAAATAAGTCGGGTGATACTGAGGGAATTAGATTAGGAAATGAGACACTTAAAGTAATAAAGGAGTTTTGCTATTTGGGGAGAAAAATAACTGATGATGGTCGAAGTAGAGAGGATATAAAATGTAGACTGGCAATGGCAAGGAAAGCGTTTCTGAAGAAGAGAAATTTGTTAACATCGAGTATAGATTTAAGTGTCAGGAAGTCGTTTCTGAAAGTATTTGTATGGAGTGTAGCCATGTATGGAAGTGAAACATGGACGATAAATAGAAGCTTTCGAAATGTGGTGCTACAGAAGAATGCTGAAGATTAGATGGGTAGATCACATAACTAATGAGGAGGTATTGAATAGAATTGGGAGAAGAGGAGTTTGTGGCACAACTTGACTAGAAGAAGGGATCGATTGGTAGGACATGTTCTGAGGCATGAAGGATCACCAATTTAGTATTGCAGGGAAGCGTGGAGGGTAAAAATCATAGAGGGAGACCAAGAGATGAATACACTAAGCAGATTAAGAAGGATGTAGGTTGCAGTAGGTACTGGGAGATGAAGAAGCTTGCACAGAATAGAGTAGCATGGAGAGCTGCATCAAACCAGTCTCAGGACTGAAGACCACAACAGCAATAACAGCATTGTTTATTGATCTCTTAACTTATATTAATTGATGTTTGCTTGGTGTTTGCCATGTTTTCTGCGAGTTTGGGTGCGTGGGAGAGGCACCACGTTCCGCTTTGGTGCACAGAAGTTGTGATGTGTCGACTAATGGGCCCCGGCGTTTAGGTGTTGTTTTTTACGGCTGGTCTGCTGCTTCCGGCATTTAAAGTTGTCACCTTTTGCCCAGGGCACCCTCACATCACAGCCCATTTGATAAACATTTAACATCTCTCATGTACTTAAAAAAATAATTTTAATTTTGTTTACCAATGAATTATATTAAGTGTAACGTATTGTGCTGGTTGCGTTATTGCTCAGAGAAAATTTTTATCTCATCCACGTTTTTAAATTACTTCATATTTATTCTTCATTAAGTAATTCTAATTTTCTGCTTGCTTGAGAAGGAAACTATTGGTCATTTTGGATATAGTTTTTAAGACAGCCACGTGTTGATTGTATGTTAGCTGTTTTATAAATGTGGTCTTGAATAAATTGTTAATTTATTTATTTATTAGTTGTGTTTAAGGAGTGACATTATTGGGGCTTGACATTTCAAAGTCAGAGTGGCGCAGTGGGAGCGTGCTGGGCCCATAACCCAGAGGTGGCTGAGCACCTGAAGGATAATTTGGAAAATATTTCGAGTAGACTTCCCCACCATGTTATAGTTCTGGGTGGACATTTTAATTTGACAGATATAGACTGGGAGACTCAAACGATTATAACGGGTGGCAGGGACAAAGAATCCAGTGAATTCTTTTTAAGTGCTTCATCTGAAAACTACCTTGAGCAGTTAAACAGAGAACCGACTCGTGGCGATAACATATTAGACCTTCTGGTGACAAACAACCCCGACCTATTTGAAACAGTTAACACAGAACAGGGAATCAGCGATTATAAAGCGGTTACTGCATCGATGATTTCAGCCGTAAATAGAAATATTAAAAAAGGTAGGAAGATTCTTCTGTTTAGCAAAAGTGACAAAGAGCAGATTTCAGAGTACCTGACGGCTCAACACCAAAGTTTTATCTCAAGTACAGATAGTGTTGAGGATCAGTGGACAAAGTTCAAAACCATTGTACAATATTCGTTAGATGAGTACGTACCAAGCAAGATCGTAAGAGATGGAAAAGAGCCATCGTGGCGCAACAACCGAGTTAGAAAACTGCTGCGGAAGCAAAGGGAACTTCACAGCAGACATAAACATAGCCAAAGCCTTGCAGGCAAACAAAAATTACGCGAAGCGAAATGTAGTGTGAGAAGGGCTATGCTAGAGGTGTTCAATGAATTCGAAAGTAAAGTTCTATGTACTGACTTGGCAGAAAATCCTAAGAAATTTTGGTCTTATGTCAAAGCGGTAGGTGGATCGAAACAAAATGTCCAAACACTCTGTGACCAAAATGGTACTGAAAGAGAGGATGACAGACTAAAGGCCGAAATACTAAATGTATTTTTCCAAAGCTGTTTCACAGAGGAAGACTGCACTGTAGTTCCTTCTTTGGATTGTCACACGGATGACAAAATGGTAGATATCGAAATAGACGACAGAGGGATAGAGAAACAATTAAAATCGCTCAAAAGAGGAAAGGCCTCTGGACCTGATGGGATACCAGTTCAATTTTACACAGAGTACGCGAAGAAACTTGCCCCCCTTCCTTCAGCGGTGTACCGTAGGTCTCTAGAAGAGCGTAGCGTTCCAAAGGATTGGAAAAGGGCACAGGTCATCCCCGTTTTCAAGAAGGGACGTCGAACAGATGTGCAGAACTATAGACCTATATCTCTAACGTCGATCAGTTGTAGAATTTTGGAACACATATTATGTTCGAGTATAATGACTTTTCTGGAGACTAGAAATCTACTCTGTAGGAATCAGCATGGGTTTCGAAAAAGACAATCGTGTGAAACCCAGCTCGCGCTATTCGTCCATGAGACTCAGAGGGTCATAGACACGGGTTCCCAGGTAGATGCCGTGTTTCTTGACTTTCGCAAGCCGTTCGATACAGTTCCCCACAGTCGTTTAATGAACAAAGTAAGAGCATATGGACTATCAGACCAATTGTGTGATTGGATTGAAGAGTTCCTAGATAACAGAACGCAGAATGTCATTACCAATGAAGAGAAGTCTTCCGAAGCAAGAGTGATTTCAGGTGTGCTGCAGGGGAGTGTTGTAGGACCGTTGCTATTCACAATATACATAAATGACCTTGTGGATGACATCAGATGTTCACTGAGGCTTTTTGCGGATGATGCTGTGGTATATCGATAGGTTGTAACAATGGAAATTTGTACTGAAATGCGGGAGGATCTGCAGCGAATTGACGCATGGTGCAGGGAATGGCAATTGAATCTCAATGTAGACAAGTGTAATGTGCTGCGAATACATAGAAAGAAAGATCGCTTATCATTTAGCTACAATATAGCAGGTCAGCAACTGGGAGCAGTCAATTCCATAAATTATCTGGCAGTACGCATTAGGAGTGATTTAAAATGGAATGACCATATAAAGTTGATCGTCGGTAAAGCAGATGCCAGACTGAGATTCATTGGAAGAATCCTAAGGAAATGCAATCCGAAAACAAAGGAAGTAGGTTACAGTACGCTTGTTCGCTCACTGCTTGAATACTGCTCAGCATTGTGGGATCCATACCAGATAGGGTTGATAGAAGAGATAGAGAAGATCCAACGGCGAGCAGTGCGCTTCGTTACAGGATCGTTTAGTAATCGCGAAAGTGTTACGGAGATGATAGATAAACTCCAGTGGAAGACTCTGCAGGAGAGACGCTCAGTAGCTCGGTATGGGCTTTTGTTGAAGTTTTGAGAACATACCTTCACCAAGGAGTCAAGCAGTATATTGCTCCCTCCTACGTATATCTCACGAAGAGACCATGAGGATAAAATCAGAGAGATTAGAGCCCACACAGAGGCATACCGGCAATCCTTCTTTCCACGAAAAATGCGAGGCTGGAATAGAAATGCGAGACTCAAGGTACCCTCCGTCACACACGGTTAGGTGGCTTGCGGAGTATGGATGTAGATGTAGTTGTAGATGTCCGTGGATTGATACCACGCTCTGCTACTAATTGTGACTTAGAAAGTCGTAGCGAGTCCGACTACCAACTCCCCAGCCGCAAATACCCGCCACCAGATCACAACAGAGGCAAAGGTCGTAGTACACCCGGGTACTCGATAGTCGTGCGAAAGATCTGGTGTGCCAGAAAAGAGACACCATGGCTCAGGAGGGGGCAGAGGTTGTGGTCTCCCACTGATATGGCCGATAATAGAACTTATAACGCCATCCATCTGAGGTCATTAGTAGTAACATGTATGATCTTGAAAGAAGCTCCATGATTGAGTTCAAGATTGTGTCTGTATGGATTCTAGCTGTGCTAGAACGCCCATACCTATACCACTACAGTAGTCTGACATGGCACCAAGCAAGCTATTGGCAACTAGTTTTCAGTAATCAAGTTTTGTACGTAGAAAACCGGTGTTTGTTAGTAATTGAGTACTCACACATTTTTGATGTTTTCAAAACAGGAAGCCTGCCTGTTTTTACATTAATTCTTATAAATCTGTGCTTGGTTCTGAAAGGGCCAATGTCAATATTCGTCAAAACTGGTTTTATTGGTGTACGCTATATAGTTTCACATGCCCTTCATATTGTTAAAACGGCCAATGTCTAAGCCCCATAGGATGAGAGATACTAGGGGTTTTAAGTTGTAAGCCCCAAAGTGTTTTATTAAGGTTCCAATCGGCATAAAAGGGCCAATCTTGCCCTTGGCCTTTTTTGCTGAAGGATGGTTTCAACAACTGAAACAGTGCTGTGGCATTGGACTTAAATCTGGCGGGAATACACAATAATAAGAGTTGTTCCTTCAGCAATTCCCCTTACCATTCGGCACATTGTTAGTGAGGAGTCTAGACAGTCATGGTGGACACAAACATGTTTCACAGAGGCGATAAGGAAGAACTTGAGGAACAAACTGCATCTGAAATATCACCGCTGAAGTCATCACTTTGCCTTGAAGATAAGTTTACCAAAATAAACTAGTATCAGGAGCATTTATCCCTAATTTTTCCAAAACAAGACCATAAATTGACTGGTATCTCTATTTAATGCCAATCTAAAATATTATCATCCGCCTTTTAAATTTATTTCATTTTTATTTTCTTTAAGGTCATCCCAGTACCAGTACAGAAGGAAATTCATGGTCGTCATTATTGGCAGACGTGATTTCAAGTTCTGATGAAGATGTTTTTGAAGATTCTGAAGAATATGTTCCAAGTGGTGGCGTAAGTAGTGATGAAAGCAATGACTGAGGGAATATAGCCGTACAAAAGACAGTTAAAAAATCTTCAAGGACGAAGAAATTGATCTAATTCAACCGCAGCCTGGCAATGAAATAACAAAGTTCAGTGGAAGGTGGAGGAAGAAATGTGATCCAGAGGATCAGCCAGAAAAAGAAAGCGAAACGAAAAATTATGGGAGAAAAATTGGAGTAAAGAATTTTAAACAGCAGGAAATGAATATGTGACGTCGAAATGAAAAGTTATACCTGCTAAAGTTCTGAAACCATCGTGCAAGTCCAGGAAAAATTGTGGAGGAAAAGTAAATGACGATGAGAGAGAGAGAGAGAAAATGTTAAATAGAATATTACGAATTGTCCCCAGAAGCTCAAAATCAGTTCATAGCTAATATGTGTCTGAGGAAAACAAACATGTGGAGCGTTTAAGGAACAAACCTGAAGGAACTGCAAGCAGGCGAAAATATTCCAGGAAGTACTTTCTTTACAGTCCTTCTTTGCAGACTAAGATAGAAGTATGTGAGGATATGTTCCTTAGTACATTTTCTTTAACACAACAGAAGGTAAGAATAATCGAGGAGAAAAGACGCGGCTCTGAAGGAGGAGTGTGTTCTGAAGATGGACGTGGTAAACATTCTAATCATCCGAAAGTTCCATCTGACGACATTGATTTCATAAAGGAACACATTAACATGTTTCCTTCCTACGAAAGCCATTATTCTCGATCTCATTCTTCTAGAAAATGTTTATCTCCAGACTTGAATATTTCAGCAATGTACCGGCTCTGTCAAGAATTTTTCAAAACCAAAGGTATGAAGCCAAGAAGTGAAGCGTGTAACCGAAGAGTTATATCGACCTGGTTCAATCTTAGCTTCCACAAACCGAAGACTGACACTTGTGCAAAATGTGACAAACACGTTATGATGCTCAAGAATTGTACTGATGATGCTGAAAGTTGTAAGGTTGAAATGGAACAGCAACATTTGGATTTATCCTAGGCTGCTTACGATCAGAAAGACAGTAATAAAAAGAAAGCTGAGCAGAATTCCAATATAGTAACCCTGGCCTTTGATTTGTAGAAATGTCCACCCACTCCTTTTCTACGTTGTGGAGTGGCATTTTACAAAAGACAACTTTGGACCTTCAGCTTGACCATTTAAGTAAAGAGACATAAAGAATGTTCTCCAGTATGTTACATTTGGAATGAAACAGTGGCAGGAAGAGGTGACCAAGAAATAGCTTCTTGTCTATATGATTATTTGATGAAACTGGCCAACGAAAGGTACATCTGTACAGCGATTCGTGGACCACACAAAACAGTAATATTTTTTTTGCCATCCTGTTTCTGAGAGCAGTGGAAGAATTCATAATTAGGGAAGACGTTTGGAAATCAACCACAAGTTTCTTGAATTTGGACATACTGACTTGGAAGTTGACTCAATTCACGCAGCCATTGAGAAGACAAAGAAAACAACAACTGTTGAAGTAGAACTGCCAAGAGACTGGGCCAAATTAATACGCATGGTCCCCGAAAGCCATCCATAACAGCAATAGACCTGGAACAAAAGGACCTCTACAAACTTAAAGACCTGATGAGGAGCCATTATCTGCAAGAAAATTGACACAGAAGGAATCCTATTGTTTGAAACAAGATAAAATAGATGAAGTATCACTCAGGTATGCCAGGAATTGTCTCCCACAAACACAGTTACTCCTCAGAAGAACCATTCAGGATTATAAATCTGAACAGAAAGAAAACTCGATGCTTGTCTATGCCAAAATTTGCACCTATTTCTGAAGACATCATACCTATTTCAGAAAAGAAATTATAGGACTTAAGGAATCTCTTTCCGTACATCAATGTAAGCAGTCGTCCATTCTACATGCAGTTCATCAATCAAATGAGAGCCAATACACAGTCAGATGAAAGAGATAAACAGATACCTTACGAAGGGAGGATGAGAATGGTGACGACGGAAACGAGTGATATATTTTTTCTGTCTCCCCTTCTATAGTGTCAACCATAGTATATCCAAATTATTTGAATGATATTAAGAATTTTGAATAAAGTTTCCCCGCTGCTTACGAGACCGAACAGTGTTTTCATGATTTACGGAGATAAAATGTGTCTTTTGGAACACGTAACAGTTGCTATCAGTTATTAAATTGCAGAGGAATGAATAAAGTGATTTAATTAATCTTAAAACTACCTGTTTCTGGTTATTCAGTGTACCTGACCCTGATGTCCAAATGGGCAATGTCAAATAATTTAAAAGAGTTCATGATTTTAAAGCAGGCCAATATAATCGTAAGTCCTTTAATTCTGAAGTTGAATATTCTAGAAATTTATTATTTAAAAATAAGCTTTACTTAAGATGATTTACTATAATGATGGTAAGAAATAGCCACATATAGGAGGCCGGAGTGGCCGTGCGGTTCTAGGCGCTACAGTCTGAAGCCGAGCGGCCGCTACGGTCGCAGGTTGGAATCCTGCCTCAGGCATGGATGTGTGTGATGTCCTTGGGTTAGTTAGGTTTAATTAGTCCTAAGTTCTAGCCGACTGATGACCTCAGAAGTTAAGTCGCAGAGTGCTCAGAGCCATTTGAACCATTTTTGAACCAGCCCCAAATATACTGTTAATAGAATGAGATTTTCACTCTGCAGGGGAGTGTGCGCTGATATGAAACTTCCTGGCAGATTAAACTGTGTGCCCGACTGAGACTCGAACTCGGGACCTTTGCCTTTCGCGGGCAACTGCTCTACCATCTGAGCTACCGGAGCACGACTCACGCCCGGTCGGTAGCTCAGATGGTGGAGCACTTGCCCGCGAAAGGCAAAGGTACCGAGTTCGAGTCTCGGTTGGGCACACAGTTTTAATCTGCCAGGAAGTTTCATACTGTTAATAGTTGTCTAAAATTGACAGAAAATATTCAGAAACAAACTAAGATTCTTCACATTGGCCCTTTTAGAACCAAGAAATAGAAATCTCCTACGTCCCTTTTGTTGCCATCTTGTTATACACATGTACTATGTAAATGTGGGTGCAAATATTGAGAACAGGCTAATACTTTTGTATAATTTATTTTTAAAAAACGCAGCTGTTTATACACAACAGTCATTTTTCTGGAGTGCCAGCTTCAACTAAGCATGTTTATCAGCTGCCGGTCGTTCCATTTCCTGGCATTATCCTGAGGGGTGCGCCCAAATCTATTCCTGGCCCTCTTGTCGGCACCTGCCTCCAACAGTGCAGCTGCTGCATCTGCGTGCCCATTGTACGCTGCCCAGTGCAGCGGAGTCGTCGCATTCTCCTCCGTGGCGTTGGGGTCGGCACAGGACGCCCCCAGAAAGCGCACGGCAGCCGTGTGTCCAGTCATTGCAGCCAGGAACAGGGGCGTGTTCTGCCACATGTCCCTCGCCTCCAGGTCAGCCCCTGCGGAAAGCAAAGCCTTCGCCGCCTCCACCTGCCCCTGTCGTGCTGCCCAGAACAGGGCGGTCCATTCCCACTGCCCCCTGGCCTCGACGTCTGCCCCTGCAGCCAGCAGACACTTGGCCATCTCCGCCTGTCCATCTCTTGCCGCCCAGTGCAGGGCGGTCCAACCGTCGCCGTCCGTCGCCCCCACGTCCGCACCTGCAGCCAGCAGGGCTCGCATTTCCGACATTCGTGACTGCTGAGCTGCTTCCAGCAGCCTCCTGCCCTTCTCTCTTCCCGAAAGTCTCCTGCACAAAACAAAGACATTCTCACACGTTGCCATACACACATCTGATCACGGAAGCAGATCTACACTATTGGCCATTAAAAGTGCTACACCACGAAGATGACGTGCTACAGACACGAAATTTAACCGACAGGAAGAAGCTGCTGTGATATACAAATGATTAGTTTTTCAGAGCATTTACACAAGGTTAGCGCCGGTGGCGACACCTACAACGTGCTGGCATGAGGGAAGTTTCCAACCGATTTCTCATACACAAACAACAGTTGACCGGCGTTGCCTGGTGAAACGTTATTGTGATGCCTCGTGTAAGGAGGAGAAATGCGTACCATCACGTTTCCGACTTTGAGAAAGGTCGGATTGTAGCATATCGCGAATGCGGTTTATCGTATCGCGACACTGCTGCTCGCGTTGGTCCAGATCCAATGTCTGTTAGCAGAATATGGAATCGGTGGGTTCAAGAGGGTAATACGGAATGCCGTGCTGGATCCCAACGGCCCTGTATCACTAGCAGTCGAGATGACAGGCATCTTATCCGCATGGCTATAACGGATCGTGCAGCCACGTCTCGATCCCTGAGTCAACAGATAGGGACGTTTGCAAGACAATAACCATCTGCACGAACAGTTCGACGACGTTTGCAGCAGCATGAACTATCAGCTCGGAGACCGTGGCTGCGGTTACCCTTGACGCTGCATCACAGACAGGAGCGCCTGCGATGGTGTACTCGACGACGAACCTGGATGCACGAATGGCAAAACGTAATTTTTTCGGATGAATCCAAATTCTGTTTACAGCATCACGATGGTCGCATCCGTGTTTGGCGACATCGCGTTGAACGCTCATTGGAAGCGTGTATTTGTCATCGCCATACTGGCGTATCACCCGGCGTGATGGTATGGGGTGCCATTGTTTACACGTCTCGGTCACGTCTTGTTCGCATTAACGGCATTTTGAACAGTGAACGTTACATTTCAGATGTGTTACGACCCGTGGTTCTACCCTTCATTCGATCCCTGCGAAACCCTACATTTCAGCAGGATAATGCACGACCGCATGTTGCAGGTCCTGCTCGGGCCTTTCTGGATACAGAAAATGTTTGACTGCTGCCCTGGCCAGCACATTCTCCACATCTCTCACCAACTGAAAACGTCTGGTCAATGTTGGCTTGTCACAATACACCAGTCACTACTCTTGATGAACTGTGGTATCGTGTTGAAGCTGCATGGGCAGCTGTACCTGTACACACCATCCAAGCTCTGTTTGACTCAATGCCCACGCGTATCAAGGCCGTCATTACGGCCAGAGGTGGTTGTTCTGGGTACTGATTTCTGAGGGTCTATGCACGCAAATTGCGTGAAAATGTAATCACATGTCAGTTCTAGTATAATATATTTGTCCAATCAATACCCGTTTATCATCTGCATTTCTTCTTGGTGTAGCAATTTTAATGGCCAGTAGTGTAAAAGCTAGGTGTCGCAGAGGTTAGCACGCTTCACTCGCATTTGGGAGGACGGCGGTTCAAACACTGACCCGGCCATTCTGATTTAGGTCTTCCGTGATTTCCCTAAGTAGTTTAAGGCAAATGCAGGGACGGTTCCTTCGAAAGGGCATGGCCGACTTCCTACCCCATCCTTCCCTAATCCGTAGAGATTGATGACCTCGCTGTTTAGTCCCCTCCCCCGAATCAACCAATCAACCAAGACATCTGCAGTGACAAACGTTGAATCTACAATTCTCTCCCTTCAGTGATGCAGAGCACTGGGACTGCCTCTGTATATTAAGGTACAAATGTATCTCCCTCTCAAAATCTTCATCCACTCTACGCTGAAAAGTACTACATTCCATCTAATTCAGTTGTCCCACTTTTGTCATGCTGATTGCTGCCACTATGTTCCTTTGCCCTCTGGATGTCACTGTTAAGCAGTCGTTGGCCTCCAGTGAAAGAGCACGCAGCCAATACTGCCTGTAGTAATCCCTTCTGACACTTGGAAATGTGATGAAGCTAATCACATCTCCAGTTTTTTACAAAAACTTTTCTGTCGTGGTAGAAAAAAATTCAGCTCCTTTATTCGCAAATATCTTGACACACCATCACCAGGGATACAAGAAACCATTTAGCCAACATGATTCACATTTAGCAACAATACTAACTCGCCTCTACTATCCCTCCGTAAACACACATGTTGGCGCATGCACTTATGCACTTTGCACAGATAAAAGCGTCTGCACAATAAAAGGACACACACACAGACTTGCTAGTCTTAATTCTTGTGATGGCAATGCCTCTCAAGGTAACAGCAAACCATGTAGGTCATAAGAGTAAATGCACATTTCATGCGTTTGTATAATTTACGATATGAAAATTTGCTCGAAGTGAATCTGAGCCTCCTGAACACCTCGAAGATCTCTCACGCCGCTGTAGATACTGAGAAAAGATGGACGTCATGTCATCAGTATGTGAAGCCCCCTGTACAACGACCGTAACAGCTGTGTGTTGCTTTTCTTCAGATGTAAAATGTAACAAATTCTTTATAAGTGAATGGAGTTAACAGCAAATTTATTTTGTTACTCTGCCGAGTGAAGTGTTGCACATGAGAAACCCACCCTCTGTCAACCAATCAAATGGTCACTTTTTACTGGTATAAAATATAATGCCCAAATGAAAGTGCTGATGCCGCTGTTTCAAGTGAAAATCGTACACTGCATATACTCAAAATGGATCGGAGTGTTCTCACAGCTGTTCGTTTGTCGATTCTTCATCTTTCCTATTCACTGACGAAGCAAAAAATGTAAATTCAGGATGCCTCTACATTGGCCAACGACGAAAGGTTGCACAGTGCTTTAAAAGGTGAGACCATGCACCTCTGCCTGCCTCTGATGTGAATTACTGTCAACACTGACCCACAGTCTGACACAGAATACTAGTAATGGTGCCACATAGCTTTAAAACACACAGAGCACTGGCAGAGGTCAAAGCCAGAACGCCGACATTTCTCCAGACCTGCAAACATTTCCAAAGGAACTTTGCTCGTAATCAGAGTAACACGCGCACTGCAATATCATATTGATCCGCCGATACCGGGCAAGCGGGAATATCAATAACGGATGTACGAGTACAGGTCGTAGACGCGAGTTTGACGACATATGTGGGTTTGGGGCTGGCCCTGAGTCGTGCCAAATGGTGAGGCGACCGCTCCCGATACAACGGGAAATCCGGGTTTGAGTTCCTGTCCGATGATTCCATTCAGTACCCAGAACAACCCACTCTGGCCGTAATAAAAGCCTTGATACGCCTGGGCATTGAGTCAAACACAGCTTGGATGGTGTTTACAGGTACAGCTGCCCATGCAGCTTCAACACGATACCACAGTTCATCAAGAGTAGTGACTGGCTTATTGCGATGAGCCAGTTGCTCGGCCACCATTGACCAGACATTTTCAATTGGTGAGAGATGTGGAGAATGTGCTGGCCAGGGCAGCAGTCGAACATTTTCTGTATTCAGAAAGGCCCGTACAGGACCTGCAACATGCGGTCGTGCATTATCCTGCTGAAATGTATGGTTTCGCAGGGATCGAATGATGGGTAGAGCCACGGGTCGTAACACATCTTAAATGTAACGTCCACTGTTCAAAATGCCGTTAATGCGAACAAGAGGCGACCGAGACGCGTCACCAATGGCACCCCATACAATGACGCCGGGTGATACGCCAGTATGACGACGACAAATACACGCTTCCAATGTGCGTTCACCGCGATGTCGCGAAACACGGATGCGACCATCGTGATGCTGTAAACAGAATTTGGATTCATCCGAAAAAATGACGTTTTGCCATTCGTGCACCCAGGTTCGTCGTTGAGTACACCATCGCAGGCGCTCCTGTCTGTGATGCAGCGTCAGGGGTAACCGCAGCCATGGTCCCCGAGCTAATAGTCCATGCTGCTGTAAACGTCGTCGAACTGTTCGTGCAGATGGTTGTTGTGTTGTAAACGTCCCCATCTGTTGACTCGGGGATCGATACGTGGCTGCACGATCCGTTACAGCCATGCGGATAAGATGCCTGTCATCTCGACTGCTAGTGATACGAGGCCGTTGGGATCCAGCACGGCGTTCCCTATTACCCTCCTGAACCCACCGATTCCATATTCTACTAACAGTCATTGGAGCTCGACCAACGCGAGCAGCAATGTCGCGATACGATAAACAGCAATGGCGATAGGCTACAATCCGACCTTTATCAAAGTCGGAAACGTGATGGTACGCATTTCTCCTCCTTACACGAGGCATCACAACAACGTTTCACCAGGCAACGCCGGTCAACTGCTGTTTGTGTATGAGAAATCGGTTGCAAACTTTCCTGTCAGCACGTTGTAGGTGTCGCCACCGGCGCCAACCTTGTGTGAATGTTCTGAAAATCTAATCATTTGCATATCATAGCATCTTCTTCCTGTCGGTTAAATTAATGTATCACGTCATCTTTGTGCTGTAGCATTTTTAATGGCCAGTAGTGCATGTATCGCATAAAAATGAAAATTCTTAGATTGTAAACTTGCTTAGCACTTTCTGTAAAAATTTTCACAGATACCAAATGCATAGCAACTTCATTACTAACAATGATTCAGTCCGAAATATTTCATTCTAATGACCAGTATGCTTGTACCCTCGTGCTCAGAAAAAAGAGCATCGGTGACCCAGTCGTTGCCGTGTTTATTCGTATCCTTGTTAGCGAGAGTGAAGTTCAAAACTCCACCGCAAAACACCGATGGACCATGCAAGATGACTTGGGCGCCTACGAAATCCTTGGTAGTAATAGAAACGTTGTCTATTGCTTTATAAACTGTAAGACGCGAACGCCTGTCACCTCTGGTAGTGTACGATTTGTTACACTTTTCCACTGTCGATGCGGAGCCGAGAAGCATGCAGGTCAGTCCTGCAATGCTACACGAACAGAAATTTCTCGCATTGGTTAGACATGTGATATTCATAGGACATGTACACTAGTATGTACTGCAGAAATGATTAGCATTTCAGTCGCCTCAGTTCGGCACATGTCATGCTGCCTGGTAGCCACAGGGTCCGCCATGGCCCCTGATAACTTGTCCCATGCGTGATGGCATCGAGGCATATAAGACGCGAATGGCGTCCTGTGGTATAGCCATCCACGCTTCATTCACCTGGTTCCAAAGTTCATCTATGGTGGTCGACACTGGGTGATGGCGCTGCGCCCGTCGCTTCACCACATCCCACACGTTTTCGATTGGCGACAAGACTGCTGATCTGGCGGGTCAGAGCAAAAGGCTGACATCCTGTGGCACCAAGAAGGCACACGTTCATGCAGCAAAATGTGGTCGTGCGTTATCTCGATGGAAAATGGTGCCTGGGGCAGTGTGCACAAAGACTACAGCTACGGGTCGCAGAATGTCATTCACGAAGGTCATATAACGGCTCTTCTTCTTGATGATTTGGCTTGATTTGTACTTGGACTCGGCTAAAACTCGGCGACAGTCGGTACAGTGTTGAGATCGTTATCAAGTTACGATGACGACGGTACACAAACGAAATGTCGACGTGCGTGAGATATTTACTTCACCAATAATAGTAATTAATCGTTCGTAATCGATGTTTAACTGATTAATGATGAAATATTAATGATAAAACCAATACAGTCACATCCACAACAAATTCCCTGGAAGCTGGTCGTATTTTCAAGTATCTAAGAAATCGTAACAGTGGGCTTTTTATTTGAGTCAAAGATTTTACACAAGTGCCGAGCGCTACAGTCAAATATTATCGCCGCGCGTAATTATTACTCGGGAGTTTCTTGTCAAGAATTTGATAGAATTTTAAATCACAAATGCACGACTTGGCACGAGAGGATGTTTTATTGCACAATATCAGTCACTTTCTAACCGAGCCTTGAGAAGAAAACTTTCCCAGGTGTTGGGGGGATTTAAATTATATGCTTCGGACCTATCACTGAAGTTCCATAAACCACTGGCTATTATGAATGAAAATTGTCTATCAGTGTTCGTTGCCTAAATCACTGTCTAAGTAATGTTTAGTTCAATTATCTAGTTAAAAGTTCACTTTATTGTAGTGGGTAAAAGTCCTCCGTTCGAATTCTAATGTCGTGATATTTGAAGTCAGAAGATCGTATTACTGCGTCATAATAGATCGCAATTATTCAATTTCAAAAACATTCTAAGCGCGCCTACATGTACGAGCATTCAGATATATGACCCGCTTCGGCTAACTCTCGTAACGTAGTGACAATGCATTGAATTATACTTAGTTATTACTCACGATTCCCAAAGAGCACTCACACGGAGCATTCTTTGGGATCGTTGGTTCTACTTTGCGAATGTTAATTTATGCTAATTCTGCGATTTATTATGATTTTGATTTTAATTTTGCTGAAATTTAATCTTTCTTTCGTAGATTGCTAAATTGTCAAGTCTTTGATTCCTGATTTAATTACTTGTTATTGTCCTAATCATAGTGATAAATGGAACTTCGTTCGCTTATTCACTTTTCTGGGAATTTGGGACTTGGGGGGAAATCTTTGGGGTATTGAGAGCTAATTTTTGATTTTTTATTTCTCGTCCGAGGAAGTGGCATTACAGTCACACACAAACTGTGATTTATGGCTGTACCCAACAGCACCCCCACACCATAAGGCCTCGAGTCGGCCGTGTATGTCTCGTGCCAATGCCGTCACTGTGATGCCGCTGCCCCTCTCTGGATCGAACCGAAACGCGGCCATTACTCTCAGACAAACAGAAACTAGATTCGTCAGAAAACACTATCGGATGCCATTCCTGTCACTAGCGACGTCGGTCCATGCATCATTCACGTCTAGAACCTTTCTGCACATTCGTCAAAGACAGGCAGAAAAGTGGACGACGCGCACGTAACTCATGCTGTAATAAACGGTGACGGTCACCTCTGGTAGTGTACGATTTGTTACACTTTTCTACTGTTGATGTGGAGCCGAGAAGGATGCAGGTCTGTCGCGCATTGCCAAACGAACAGAAATTTCCCGCATTGATGCATCACATTCTCTCACACCAATAATGCGCCCTCTTTCGAACTCACTGATTTGACGGTACGGTTCGCTCATACGTCTGCGAGGCGTCCAGCACGTCTGATCATGTTACACTGATCCTTAACGTTCATTTTACAGCGACAACGAGAGCGGCAGGCATACTTTACCGGTAGGTGGTGTTGCTACGCGATATTGATGTTGGTCTTGAACCTGCTGGCCGACATGGTTCAAATGCTAATCGTGTCTGCAGAACATAGTAACGTACATATCCTGTGAATATGAACGTCCTACTTGTAGTCGCTCAAGATGTTCTTTTTTCTCTCAAAGTGAGTGTACATATTCCAGGTGGCTCTGCTATATTTGGTTTAACGTATGTAGGAACACTAATACGAGATGTGTGTATCTTAGGATTTAATCAGAAAAAGTACCAAGAACACGACATAAAAAATTGATGATACTCTGGGAACAATTTTTTTTTTCATTTATAAAGTATGGCTCACATTTTCCTCTCTACGTTACTGTAGAATATTATACAGTCGTTGCTGTCATAATTATAGGCATCAACATGTATCTAACACTAAGATATCATTCAGTTGTGGTGGGAAGTGCCGAGAAGCGGTACCTTACACAAGCAGTAATGTAACTGATTTTAATACGTTGAAAACAGACGAATACGTCTTTCGCGATGGAACCAGTAAAGGTGCACTCAAATTAAATGACGCCAGTGCAAACCGCTCATAAACGTTGCACCTGCAGCTTAATACGTAGGCTGGAACTTAAATAGTGGCAAAACCGCTGTGGAGACACTATGCAATGGAATCTACTATTGTCGCTGATAGCACACGTTGTTGACATACCTGCCTTACCTCCGAGTAAACGGACTCGCCCGTCCCACATCACTGGCGTGCGCACGGAGTTGGACCAAGATTGAATGTGCCAGAGTTCGTATAGCACAACAGTGACATCGAGGTCTTCAAGAGGCGTGCGGGGAATCGGCATTGCGGTACAGAACAGTGGCACGTTGGGTAAAAGCCTTCAACGAAGGCAGGCATGCATCTCCCTCCTTTGGTTCCCCCCCTTTCGTTTTTCCGCTCCTCCCTCCTTCCCCCCCTCCCATCTGTCCAGGTAGCCTCCCCCCCCCCCCCCCCCCATCTGCCCTTGGCTACAGTGTGTCATCTTTGTGTCGACATTTTAGTGCAGTGTTTACAGTGAGTGTTCAGTGTTGTGTGTCTTGTCCGAAGTGTTTGCGAACGGACATCATACTGTCGCTGGGTGTGATTTTTATACCTCTTGCGAACAGAAACCAGATTGTCGCCATGTTTTTTTAATTGTCTGTCTACTGTGTTACCTGTCTGCTTCCTGTGTATTTTATTAGCTTTGTCAACCTTTTCCTTTATGTTTTAACTTTCCCCAATTTTTCGCCGTTTTACAATTTAAGTCACCGTTTTATCACCTGCTTTTATTGTTTCTTATCTACTTCTGACGTCTCAAAAAGTCTTTAGGCTGCAGAGCAGCGTAATAAGCTGCTGCCAGCCAACCCTCTTCTTCGGGGGGAATCGAAATTCAATAAAGGAAAAGAAAAACAAAAAGACGATTATCTGATTCGTCATCATCAGGAGCTGAATGTCTTCACTGCTGCTCCTTATAGCCCGCGGACGGCTTCTGATTGGTCGGCTTATGATTGCTCGGCGATTACGTACTGCTGTCACAGACGGTGTCACTGTGTGAGCCGGTGGCGCCACCGCTTCCGTTGGAACGTAAACCTGGGAAGGAACGTCTCTGCTGCTTCTCTACATCAAGCGCTCGTCTCCATGCACAGCTCAGATGACATCCGCTGACGCGGTTAAAGTTATTTTGGCTCATTCTTATTTCAACAGCCTCCTTTATAACAGAAACCCAGTACGTGGAGGTATGGGATAGACGTTTTGTTTCATCGAACAAAATTTTATGTTTGTTCGTGAGGCTGTGCTCCGCAATTGCCGATTTCTCCAGTTGTCTATTTTTAATGTGGCGGTGGTGTTCTGCACAGCGGTCAGAAACGGAACGAATCGTCTGACCTATATAATTACTTCCACACTTACAGCGTATATTATAAACTGCAGGGACCCTGAGGCCGAGATTGTCCTTAACAGGGCGCATCATCTCCTTAATTTTCTTAGGAGGACGAAAAATCGGTCTTGTACCTCGTCTACGCAAGACTCTTCCTATTTTGCTGGAAATCGCGCAACAAAAAGGAAGAACCGCAATCGGTGTTTCATCCTGTGAGTGTGCAGCATTTTCACGTTTCCCTTTTTTGGAGAACGCTACCTTTATATGGCGTGCACCATAGCTATTCTCTCGGAACACGTACTCCAGATGGTTACTCTCGGACCTTAAGTGGTCCTCGTCAGAAACAGTTTTTGCTCTATATACCAACGTGTTCAAAACGGCTCTCTTCTGAGCAGGATGATGGAAACTCTGTGCATTCAGGTATAAATCGGTATGCGTCGGCTTACGGTATACAGAGTGGCCAAGACGTCCGTCCGCCTGTCGTACTAAAACGTCTAAGAAAGGCAGTCCCCTTCCTTCTCCATCTCGACAGTGAACTGGATGTTCGAATATATGCTGTTCGTGAGTTCCATGAATCGTTCGAGAGCTTCTGCGCCGTGTGGCCAGATCATAAATGTGTCATCAACGTAACGATAAAATAAGGATGGACGGAGGGAAGCTGAATTTAATGCACGTTCTTCACAATTCTCCATAAAAATGTTAGCCAGTCATGGAGACAACAGAGAGGCCATCGCCATACCGTCCATCATTTCATAAAATTTGTTACCATACAAGAAGTAGGTGGTCGTCATTATGTGCCGGAACAACTTTGTAGTTTCAGAACATTTTAGTCAGCCAGGATGTGGTATCACTGTTCACAAAAGTTCCTGCGGAGGACACTTTGAAAATGCTGGCGGATCTTTTTCCTCCTGATGAAACAAAAATTCTGTCCCATACCTCCACGTACTGCGATACTGTTATGAAGGAGGCTGTTGAAATCAGAATGAGCCAAAATAACTTTAACCGCGATAGCGGATGTCATCTGAGCTGTGCATGGAAACGAGCGCTTGATGCAGAGAAGCAGCAGAGACGTTCCTTCCAAGGTTTACGTTCCAAAGGAAGCGGTGGCGCCACCGGCGCACACAGTGACCCCGTCTGCGACAGCAGTACGTAATCGCCGACCAATCAGAAGCCGTCCACGGGCTATAAAGAAGCTACCACAGCAGCAGTGAAGACAGTCAGCTCCTGACGATGACGATGGAGGTAATCGTCGAGAGCTCGAGATTTTATCCAGAACTAACATGGCAAGAATACCGAGAATGTTTTACATATAAGTTCCGTCGCGAAAAACTTCGTTCCCATATACAACGGTAAATTAAACTTACGTTACGTGAGCTGAATCGCTGTTTGATTCAACAATAAAAGAATTAACTTTCATTGTGTCTCTGTGTTGTCGCGGTCAATCTTCCCCAACGCTTTTCTTCAGCAGACACTGCACAACGCCACTCTGTCATTGCAATACAAAACCACATAGGGTCTCTATATTGAAGCAGTATGAGTAGTCACATTTTATTTTGATTGCACTGTTACCACTAATTTTCTTGCGCATTTTCGAGAACTCCTTGACGCTTCCCACACGTATGCACTGTTTTCACGTTCCTTTTGCAATCAAAGCTGCGGCATGAGTGCCACCTGATGGTGACACACTCCGCCCTCTTTTCTCGGTGGCACTCTCCTCTTTCAATCCACGGTTCTTTCCATTTCTCGAGGAACATTGGTGCGTCAGTACGAAGTGAAAGAATCTTAGCTCTTTGCACTAGCTGAAGGTTCATAAGGGAAAATCCTTCTCTTCTTTCTTGGATTTACCTCTTTCGCATGAAAAATCATTTGATTATTGATTCCTGCTGTATCCATTAGAGCTGTAACAATGTAACTGAAAACTATCCCTGGTTAATCTGTAGCTTCGTCAAAAGTTTCAGAAACTTGCAAAGCTAATGTTGTGTACATAGTTCCGCGTAGTCAGCACGTACACAACTTCCCCACTAGGCACAACAGCGCAGGCGCAGCACTCGTCCGTCTCCGCACTACGAGATGGCGCTGTCTTAGACACGGACCAAATTCTGCTTTCGCCGATCCGCGTATTAATATGTAATGCAGCCAATGAGATTGCTGCTAACGTAGAACCTTTTCTCCTCACGGATCACACTAGTGCAGTGATACCTGAACGCGCGAGTTATTATAATGAGTGTACAGACCTCCGATTAGTCAGTCTGCATTAGTCTGCATTTGTCTGTAGTCAAATTTCAGTCTGCGCCTAATAAGATTATCATATTCCTGTACATACCCATCAAGATAAATGATTAGACACTTTGTCAAGTATCAGAGACATGTGAGAATAAGATTAACGTACCAAGACCAAAGGAACTTCAGATTGTCAATTGTAAATAGCATCCAGAATCAAGTTAAATAAGGTTTATGATAGTTATTATTTAAATAAATGTGTATGAAAATTAATCAAGTTCTGTTTAAAGTTGGTCACCGTCAATCTGCTACTCTAAGCGTGCAAGTGCCATTTCTATCGTCTGACCTAACGGCAGAAGATAAACATGCCACAATAAGACCACGAGACATATTGCTGACACTCGCCTACTTCGTTAGAGCGACAAGTCAAATAATCTGATGGATGTGTGTACCGAAGGTCTTACAGTACGCACACCACAGCTAAAAACAATAAAACAGCCTTCTTTTTTTCGGTAATCGGGAACTGATATTATATCATTCCGGAAACCAAACAGACGGGAATGAAAATCCCTAGCTTTCTTAGGCAAAAATTGTTGTGGCGTCTTGCATTTATTTTTTGTCAGTATACCGATGTATGTTAGCCGCTTTTTCAACCAGGAGATGGCTAAAGGAGCAGCTGATGTGCCAGTTTACCATCGTATGGTTTCTTCTGAAGCCCCCAGAGTAAGTAATAAGCCTTCCTACATCAGAGGAAGAAATGGAAGTATCGTTTGGTCATGTAGGTCGTTTCCCACAAGACACTTCAGTA
The DNA here is from genome assembly GCF_023864345.2 of Schistocerca serialis cubense. Lineage (NCBI taxonomy): Eukaryota > Metazoa > Arthropoda > Insecta > Orthoptera > Acrididae > Schistocerca > Schistocerca serialis. The sequence goes on from NC_064647.1 coordinate 69,581,918, forward strand.
TCACTTGTGAGGAATGCTTCAGCATCTGCGGAAACAAAAACTGAGCAGTGGTAAGATTTGCTGTTTTGAAGAGCGCGCCGCAGCGCGTAATGTGACTCAGTCGCCCTCCGTTTCTGACGGTGGAAGCGCTGTGGCAGTCGCAGCTTTGGTGTCTCCTTATGGTGAGAAAGGGGAAAGGTTGCCTATTCACGTGTATTTAAGGGGCGCTATGAGCTCGGCAGTGAGTCAGTCTGTCAGTCTCGGTGAGTCTGGTCAGTTGGTCAGCCGGGTCAGCGTGGGGCAGTCAGTATCTGTCTGTCGTCCGGAGTGTTAGTATCTGTTAGGTCGCCAGTCTGCTCGAGTTTATTCAGGCAATGGTCATTGGCGGTTGGATCGATCGGTTGGTCGGTCGCGTACTGAGACACAAGATGACTTGTCCGTCTTGAGCGTCGGCGCATGTGAGGTCGCCACGTCAGTCCGGTGGACCGCGCCGTATAGGGAGGGATAGTGGCTTCGCGGCCGACACGAGAGCAACAGGAGTCAACCCACGACATCGGACTGGCTGGGGAGAGCTGCGACGACGTGAGACGGGAGATCGACGCGCCTTCCTGCGTCCGTTGAAGCGGCTGGTAGCAGACGGTTCGGGAGAACGTTTTGGGGTGCTGCGCCTGGTCTTCGCAGACATCGCAGTTTATTAGAAGTTAAGTGATCCGTGATATGTTGTTTCATTTACTTGTTAAATTCTACTTGTTTTCTTGGTCAGCCGCCCGTTCTCAGCTTGTTCGTCTGTCTCTCGTCCGAATTTGTTAGGCAGTTAGTGTCTGTCTGTCTGTCGGTCGGTCTGCCGTTCGTTAATAGCTGCCTCTCTCATGTCTGGCTGTTAACGAATTTATAGAATTAAGGTGTAAAGGCCGAATTCCTGAAATATGATTTTATCTTGCCTATCATCTTGCGAGGCGGCATATGTGTAATGTAGAGCATGTTATACATTTTATGTAAGTCTTAATTTCATGGCTTTTATTTAAATAGTCATTTTTATAAAGTTGACACCCTTCCACCATCAGAGTCCTTTTAAAAACAAATTGCACTTGCGGTGGCAAATAATTTATTTGTACCATTTCCATCCCTCTTACGGGATGCATAGTTAATGTGTTTATGTGAGTTGTTAAAATTTTTAGTTTAAAATAATCTGGTGTGTTGCAGATTTGCACCAGTGTAGTCTTTCAGAAGTTGTTGTGAGCGGTCGTGACTACGGCCGTGTTGAAAGGGAGCGGCAAGCTTCTCAGCCCGAAGGCTCATACTGTCAATATTACTCTTTCTGCCTCTTAATAAAATTGTAACTTGATATTTCGAGGGTCCTTTTCTGCTTATAATTTTTAAATCTGTTTTTGAAAAGGCTCCTATGAATAAAATTCCCATTTGTTAAAGGTAATTTCATTTTCATCAGTTACTACTTCCACACTCACCTAGTGTGATTAAATGTGTTAATGTTCTTGATGAATCGCTAGTAAATAAAGTAAATTCTTTAAGAAAAGATTTTGAAAGTAAATTCACGGTTCAAAAACCTGTACCCCGTTCCACACTAGATTGTCCGGGACGTTGTTGTTGTTGTGGTCTTCAGTCCTGAGACTGGTTTGATGCAACTCTCCATGCTACTCTATCCTGTGCAAGCTTCTTCATCTCCCAGTACCTACTGCAGCCTACATCCTTCTGAATCTGCTTAGTGTATTCATCTCTTGGTCTCCCTCTACGATTTTTGCAGTGCAGGAAGGAATTTGTTCTTCAAAACATTTTCGTAGGATGCACCTGTTACCATAGTGCCCTTTGGAACGCAATGGGTAAGGATTACGCCCTCGCTGTCCCAGAACATGGACACCATCATTTTTTCAGCACTGGCGGTTACCCGAAATTTGTTTGGTGGCTGTGAATCTGTGTGCTTCCATTGAGCTGACTGACACTTTGTTTCTGGATTGAAAAATGGCATCCACGTCTCATCCATTGTCACAACCGACGAAAAGAAAGTCCCATTCATGCTGTCATTGCGCGTCAACATTGCTTGGCAACATGCCACATGGCCAGCCATGTGGTCGTCCGTCAGAATTCGTGGCACCCACCTGGATGACACTTTTCGCATTTTCAGGTCGTCATGCAGGATTGTGTGCACAGAACCCACAGAAATGCCAACTGTGGAGGCGATCTGTTCAACAGTCATTCGGCGATCCCCCAAAACAATTCTCTCCATTTTCTCGATCGTGTCGTCAGACCGGCTTGTGCGGGCCCGAGGTTGTTTCGGTTTGTTGTCACACGATGTTCTGCCTTCATTAAACTGTCGCACCCACAAACGCACTTTCGACACATACATAACTCCATCACCACATGTCTCCTTCAACTGTCGATGATTTTAAATTGGTTTCACACCACGCAAATTCAGAAAACAAATGATTGCATGCTGTTCAAGTAAGGAAAGCGTCGCCATTTTAAGTATTTAAAACAGTTCTCATTCTCGCCGCTGGCGGTAAAATTCCATCTTCCGTACGGTGCTGCCATCTCTGGGACATATTGACAATGAACGCGGCCTCATTTTAAAACAATGCGCATGTTTCTATCTCTTTCCAGTCCGGAGAAAAAAATATCGGAGGCCTTAGAACTTGAATGCACCTCGTATAACACCAAACAATTATGTTTCAGTGACCTTCCATCCATGGCCAGTTTTTCAACCTCCACGAGTTTCAGCCACTGTGAAGCAATGGCTGCCTGTAGCAAGTCTTTTTCCTTTATGTTGGTACTTTAATGACCCATGAGGACAAGGGCCAGGCAACGGATAAACACGGTCTGTCAAGACCTGGTGTTGTTTACAAACGTTGCATACTATAAAACAAAAGAGGGGAGGCAATTTGCCGTGCGAGATTAGCTGAGCGGTCTAGTGCGCTGCAGCTGTGGACTGTGTGGCTGGTCCCAGCGGAGGTTCGAGTCCTCCCTCGGGCATGGGTGTGTGTGCTTGTCCTTAGGATAATTTAGCTTAAGTAGTGTGTAAGCTTAGGGACTGATGACCTTAGCAGTTAAGTCCCATATGATTTCACACACATTTGAACGTTTTTGGAGACAATTTACACACACACATTAGGAGGATAATAAACTCTCTCAAGAATGAAAGCTCACATGGCATTGATGGCATTTCCAGCAGGATAATAAAAGCTTGTTCTCAAGAAATAAGTGGGATTCTTAGCGACATATGTAATAGCTCTCTGAAGCAGGGTATTTTCCCAGATAGACTGAAATATGCCATTGTTAAACCACTGCATAAAAAAGGTATACGTCTGATGTCAACAACTACCGCCCAATCTTTCTCCTGACTGCCTTATCCAAAATTCTTGAAAAAGTAATGTATTATAGAGTAGCTTCACACCTTTGTAAAAATAGAGTTTTAACAACATGTCAGTTTGGTTTCCAGAAGGGTTTTTCAACGGAAAATGCTATAGATACTTTCACTAATGAAATGTTAAATGCTCTGAGTAACCGGAAGTCACCCGTTGGGATTTTTTGTGATCTATCAAAGGCTTTTGATTGTGTAAATCATGGAATACTTCTAGATAAGCTCAACTACTGTGATATGAATGGGGCAGTGCTCAAATGGTTTAAATCATACCTAACTGGAAGAGTGCAGAAAGTTGAAATAAATAGTTCACATAATATGCAAAAAACTGGTGAATTCTGAAACTGGGGAAGAATCAAGAATGGGGTGCCGCAAGGTTCGGTCTTGGGTCCTCTGCTGTTCTTAATATGTATTAATGACTTGCCATTCTATATTCACGAAGATGCAAAACTGGTACTTTTGCCAATGATACAAGTATAGCTATCGCACCTGACAGACAAGAATTAACTGGTGAAATTGTAAATGATGTTTTTGAGAAAATCATTAAGTGGTTCTCTGCAAATGGGCTCTCATTAAACTTTGACAAACTATACAGTTCCACGCAGTAAATGGAATGACCCCATTAATAAATATAGACTTCGATCAGAAATCGGTAGCTAAGGTAAAATATTCAAAATTTCTAGGTGTATGCATTGATGAGGGGTCGAACTGGAAAAAAACACACTGAAGATCTAGTGAAACGTTTGAGTTCAGCTACTTACGCTATTAGGGTCACTGCAAATTTTGGCGATGTACATCTGAGTAAATTAGCTTACCACGCCTATTTTCATTCTGTGCTTTCGTATGGCATCATATTCTGGGGCAACTTATCATTGAGTAAAAGAGTGTTCATTGTACAAAAGCGTGTAATCATAATAATTGCTGGAGCTCATCCAAGATCATCCTGCAGACCCTTATTTAAAGAGCTAGAAATCTTCACTGTAGCCTCACAATATATATACTCACTTATTACTGATAATGGTCGAAGTAGAGAGGATATAAAACGTAGACTGGCAATGGCAAGGAAAGTCTTTCTGAAGAAGATAAATTTGTTAACATCGAGTATAGATTTAAGTGTCACGAAGTCGTTTCTGAAAGTATTTGTATGGAGTGTAGCCATGTATGGAAGTGAAACATGGACGATAAATGGTTTAGACAAGAAGAGAATAGAAGCTCTCGAAATGTGGTGCTACAGAAGAATGCTGAAGATTAGATGGGTAGATCACATAACTAATGAGGGGGTATTGAATAGGATTGGGGAGAAGAGAATTTTGTGGCACAATTTGACTAGAAAAAGGGATCGGTTGGTAGGACATGTTCTGAGGTATCAAGGGATCACCAATTTAGTACTGGAGGGCAGAGTTGAGGGTAAAAATCGTAAAGGGAGACCAAGAGATGAATACACTAATCAGATTCAGAAGGACGTAAGTTGCAGTAGGTACTGGGAGATGAAGAAGTTTGCACAGGATACAGTAGCATGGAGAGCTGCATCAAACCAGTCTCAGGACTGAAGACCACAACAACAACATCATGAAATTTGTTATTAACAATCCGAATGAATTCAAAAGTAATAGCAGTGTACATGGCTACAACACTAGGAGGAAGGACGATCTTCACTACTCAAGGTTAAATCTAACTTTGGCTGAGAAGGGGGTAAATTATGCTGCCACAAAAGTCTTTGGTCACTTACCTAATAGCATAAAAAGTCTGACAGATAGCCATATAGCATTTAAAAGGAAATTAAAAGAATTTCTTAATGGCAACTCCTTCTACTCATTAGATGAATTTTTGGGTATAGTAAGTGGATAATTTCCCAAACCCCACCAAAAAAAAAATTAGAAATATTGAGTGTCATGTAATATTTTGTCTAATGTAATATCTTGTATAGACACCTTTTATTAACCTGACACGTTCCACATCATTACGAAGTGTCGTATTCATGGTCTATGAGACAAGTACTAATGTAATCTAATCTAATCCTATGGTGAATTGAGAAATATACATGATTATTCAAAGGTTGACATTTAATCTTCAAGCTGAATGCTACTGACTCTGTGAAGGCAAAGAAGTATGTAGAGATCGACTGAAACAAGTACTTTACTGTTAGGAGTCTCCCCTCTGCCTTCTTGAAAAATGCAATAAAATGTTGTGTGATTTATTGTCTGTAACTACTGGCTGACGCCCCCGTAATTCATACTGTGAACGTGAAAAACGTGGACACGTTGCGATGGAACTCACCTCATGTGAGAGACTTTAGCGTCACCAGGTGGTGGAGTGGGGCAGGCTTCCACTGGTGGTGCAGCTGCCACGGGAGTACAGCCTTGCTCGCTGGAGGTGCCGGCCGCCTTCGCCCTGCTGTCTTCAGTGGCTGGAGTGCTGGACCGAGGGAGACACCGTGTTAGCGAGGAGGCCAGGGGGCACCTCACTACAGGCACTACTGCTAAGGGATTGTCATTCTTAACAATGGAACACACACTGCCGGCGACTGTACTGTGACCACAAAGGTGAATCCCTTACCATCGAGCTAATCAGTTCACACACCTCTTCTCCTCAGATTCTCACAACAATCCGTTGCATACCAAAAAAACATGTTGTATAAAATAATATGCAAATGAGAGGTACATACAAGTGCCAACAGTTATGGTGGAGAGATATAACTACTGTAGAGCACAATTTGAATGCATAAAAACAACAAGAAAACAGAAACCACCACTCGAACAAACTTTGAATAAACTGATTGGGCACTGTAGTCACTGAATGATGTTCCCAGCCCATGTGTCACGGACGGGCTGTAAAGCCACAGGTGCAAAACGAGGAGAGCAGCATTTGAACTAGTGGGGAGGACGATCAGAGAAGCAAGGGGTACAAAATTTGCGATATTATGAAGCCATTCAAGTAAACCATTCAATTGCTGTGAGAATTAATATCACAGAAATTGAAACATTTCCCAGTGCCTGTATTTGATTCATATTAGCCAACGAATACCCTCAATGAACAGGCGAATGTTGAATATCATTTGACTGCAAAGTTTAAGTGTCTGAGTAAGATCAGTAAAGAAAACAGAGACAACGCATATATACAATTACGCTTGGCAATGGGTATAAAGAGCATATATTGTGATCATTGGTACCTTAACGTCTACCCACTCCTGTGTGATAGTTATTTTTCCTCTGTGTCTAACAGTATTCCCAAAAATAAGTCACATAATGTACTACCTGATATTTTCGCATGGCCACAACTGCTGCACCATTAAGTGGACTACACTTGCCAGTACAGACTAAACATTTTGCATCCACATGACCACACTTCAGCACCTGACTTGCTGCTCTTGACACATCTACTTGGACGTACTAACCAACCTATAATAATATTATTCCTAATATTTATTATTAGTAGACTGCAAATGAATTAAATATGGCATAATATTGTGCATTCACTGACTTCAGTCATCAATATAAATATATGCAGTCGTACATCTACACTCTTATATACATACAACACTGTCCAGTTACATTAATATGATCACCTGTCAAAACCCTGAATAGGTTAAATAACGCATGGACAAGAGCGAGACATGCCGGAAGAGAACCAACGACGTTCTGATAGGCACCAAGAGGCATGAGCTGTCATGCCATGGTCATCTGTGCTTGGTTTCTCAGTTGACAATCCGTGGCACAGACTGTCTGATCAAAGTGGTCCCGTACATTCTCGTTTGGTTTGAAATCCGCTAGTTTCGTGGCGAGGGGATTACAGGCCACTCACCATGATGCCCTTCACACCATGTACATGTATTGCGAGCTGTGTGACAGTTTGCATTGTCCTACTGGTAGATGCAATCATGACGAGGGAAAAAAAACCTGCTTGTAGGGGTGGACATGGTCTCCTAGGATAGATGCATACTTGTGCCGATCCTTTGTGCCTTCCAGAATGACGAGTTCATCCAATGAGTACAACGGAAACATTATCCGAAATGGCCACCTGTCGCCATTCAGTGTACACCTAGTTCTGGTGCTCCCATGCAACTTCCATCCTTCGTCATGAAAAGCAGGACCATATGTACCAACATTCGCTGAATGGTCGTTAAATAAACACTGTTGATATCCCATTAGTTCATCTGGGCAGTCAACTGCTCAATGGCTGCATATCTGTCAGCTCATACACGTCTCTGCAGCCATCATTCACCACTGTCATCCATGGCACGCAATGCACAACAGTTGTCTTGGCACCGGTTTTGGGTGGCGCCATTATGCCACGCAGGTTGTGCTTTAACCAGGACGGCGAAATGTTTCTTTTCATTTGTAAATAAATTTCAGTCCGAAAATTGAAATAATTTATGTAAACCTACGTCAGAAACGTCGTATTTTTGTGTGAATTTCGCGTATTGTTTCTGAGTTGACTTATAACGTAAAATTGCAATTAATTCTTAAATGTGAGAGAGCATACAGATGTCAAAACTAGTGAAAGAGAGCAATTGTATTTTTTAATTGATAATAATGCATCAAATGCTGCGCAAGCAGCGTCAACAACCAAATTTGATGCGATCGGTCGCACCGGAAAGGAGCGCAGTGAAGTCTCTCGAACATTTTCCCCTGCAAGAGACTTCCAGAGCAGTAAGAGACTGAGTAAGAATGACAGTAGAGTTGCCTTCAGTTGTCTATTTGTATATAAACACGAGCGGAGTCTGGATCGGTCTCTCTCGGTATCTCTCTCTCCTGAGGCCCGCTCTCTTCCGGAGTCTCCGCTCTTGTCAATCGGTCTCTCGAATGATTTTGTGGTAGGCAGTTGAACTTGAAAGATGTTTTCAAGGTGTGTAAGGTACTTATCTATGTAAAGGTATCGTCAGTATATGAACCAATGTTTCATTTCAACAACATTAACCTTGCCTGCCAACTTTTCTATATCTCAGTAGTTTCTGTACTGTGGTAGCTGCGACACTGCCGGACTTATCGTTTGCTATCATATCATTCTGTTTACTTGACTGCTTCTTTTAATTAATGGCACTCCAGTTAATTTCCTCTTTTCAAAATGTATTTTTCCATTACCACTAAAGAGCACCTTCAAAATAGATACAACTTTCCTTTTTGGAAATAATAACTCGACAGCACACATACAATTTACAAACTTGGCAGTTTCAAAAATGCTTCTTGGCCGGAAAGCCAATGCTCGTGCATGTTTGGAAATCAGATAAATCGCTCCCTTTCTGTACTGTGGTAGCGACTGTACTGTTTCCTCGTTCATTCAACACGTTTCATTTGCCCTCCACAGCTTACGCCGCCGCCTGGCGTGTACGAGGGGTGTTGCACGTTGACGTCGAAAATAGGCGATTTCCTTTTAGTTGTGTTGTCGCCTCTATGGGTTGTCTACAGACGTACATTTCTGCAGCTTCGAGTTCCACGTTGAAGGTCAGCATTTCACCCCTGTTGTTTGAATGTGGCTATTGTTAGGGAATATATAAATTAGTTTATGCACATTGTGTTCTCAGTCACGTGACTTCTGCAGGTTTGTCAGTAGACCACATATATAAATTAAAGCTACTAATGCGTTGAGGTAAGACGTTACGAAGTATGGGACTGGCAGTTATTCTCTCAGTGCAGTGCAAAAGCTATGCCAAGTAAGCCACTCGACGGAAGTTTGTATGTAATGTTTTGACAAGCAGAAACAACTGTGAGAGGAATGTGGATGATAGTATAATTAAACATATACTTCATGAATGAGCTAATAATGAAGCAGTCATAGTCATGGCAAAAGAAAATAAACAGTTAAAAGTTGTGTGATTCATTCCATATACTATAGAAGCAATATTTAATGACACTAACCATTAGAGACGTTCGCATATCATATTGAAGGTGTGGGACGTTGCCGTGCTACGAATTTACGATTGACTCAACATGAAGACTATCACATAGATCCTGAAGATGGGAACAGAAGATGGATGAGAAATTGTTTTTACAATAAGCTGGCCATTCAAAAATTTGTGAAGCCTGAGGCAATGAAGAAGATGACGATCAGGAATTACTGAAGGGACTCTATTTAAGTTAGCTAGTGTATTTTCTCCCCCCATGAACCATGGATGTTGGCGTTGGTGGGGATCCTTGCGTGCCTGAGCAATACAGATAGCCATACCATAGGTGCAACCACAACTGAGCTGTATCTGTTGAGAGGTCAGATAAACGTGTGGCTCCTGAAGAGGGGCAGCAGCCTCTTCACTAGTTGCAGGGGCAATAATCTGGATTACTGACTGATCTAGCCTTGTTAAAATCACCAATATGGCCTTGCTGTGCTGGTACTGCGAATAGCTGAAAGAAAAGGGAAACTACAGCTGTAATTTTTCCTGAGGGCATGTAGCTCTACTGAGTGGTTAAATGATGATGGCATCCTCTTAGGTAAAATGTTCCGGAGGTAAAATGAACCCCCATTCGGATCTCTTGTGGGGGGAGGGGGGGGGCGGGAGGGGCTATCCAGGAGGACGTCGCTATCAGGAGAAACAAAACTGGCGTTCTATTCATCACAGCATGGAATGCCAGATCCTTTAATTGGCCAGGTAGGTTAGAAAATTTAAAAAGGGAAATCGATGGGTTAAAGTTAGATACAGTGGGAATTAGTGAAGTTCTGAGGCAGGAATAACAAGACATCTGGTCAGGCGAATACAGTGTTACAAATACAAAATCAAATGGGGGGTAATTCAGGAGTATATTTGATAATGAATAAGGAATGCAGGTAAGCTACTATGAACAGCACGGTGAATGCATTATTGTAGCCAAGATAGACACATAGCCCACACTCACCACAGTAGCACAACTTTATATGACAACTAGCTCCGCAGATGAGGAGGAGATTGAGGAAACGTACGATTAGATAAAAGAAATTATTCAGATAGTTAAGGGAGACGAAAATTTAAGGGTGCTAGGGGACTGGAATTAGTAGTAGGTGAATATGGACTGAGGGAAAGGAATAAATAAGTATATATGTCGTGTGACTAGGGCCTCCTGTCAGGTAGACCATTCGCCGGATGCAAGCCTTTCGATTTGACGCCACTTCGGCGACTTGCGCGTTGATGGGGATGAAATGATGATGATTAGTACAACACAACACCCAGTGCCTGAGCGAAGAAAATCTCCGACCCAACTGGGAATCGGACCCGTGCTCTTAGGATTGACATTCTGTCACGCTGACCACTCAGCTACTGGGGGTGGACGGAGAGAACAATTAAGAGAGAGCCAACTGGTAGAATTTGCACAGAGTATACTTTAATCCTAACTTGGTTTAAGAATCATGAAAGAAGGTTGTATACGTGGAAGAGACCTGAAGACACCGGAAGGTTTCAGATTCATTTTATAATGGTAAGACAGAGATTTTGGAATAGGATTTCTAATTGTAAGACATTTCCTGGGGAGATATCGACAAGGAAAGCGTTTCTGAAGCAGAGAAATTTGTTAACGTCGAGTATAGATTTAAGTATCAGGAAGTCGTTTCTGAAAGTATTTGCATGGAGCGTAGCCATGTATGGAAGTGAAACATGGGCGATAAATAGTTTAGACAAGAAGAGAATAGAAGCTTTCGAAATGTGGTGCTACAGAAGAATGCTGAACATTAGATGGGTAGGTCACATAACTAATGAGGAGGTATTGAATAGAATTGGGGAGGAGTTTGTGACACAACTTGACTAGAAGAAGGGATCAGTTGGTAGGACATGTTCTGAGGCATCAAGGTATCACCAATTTAGTACTGGAGGGCAGCGTGGAGGGTAAAAATCGTAGAGGGAGACCAAGAGATGAATACACTAATCAGATTCAGAAGGATGTAGGCGTCAGTAGGTACTGGGAGATGAAGAAGCTTGCACAGGATAGAGTAGCATGGAGAGCTGCATCAAACCAGTCTCAGGACTGAAGACAAGAACAACAACAAACAACAACAGCTACTCTGACCACAATTTACTGGTTATGACCTGCAGATTAAAGATTAAGAAGGCAGGATTTTATGGAGATGGGTCCTGAATAAACTGAAAGAACCAGAGGTGGCAAAGAGTTTCAGATTCAGTAGTAGGGAACGATTGACAAGAATAGGGGAAAGGAATACGATAGAAGAAGAATGGGTATCTTTGAGAGATGAAATAGTGAAGGCAGCAGACCCCCTGAGTAGACAACATTCCATTAGAGCTACTGATCGCCTTCGGAAAGCCACCATGACAAAACTTTTCCATCCGGTGAGCAAGATGTATGAAACACGTGAGAATATAATAGGCCCAAAGAAAGTAGTTGCTGACAGATGTGAAAATTACCTCACTATCATTGTAATAATTCAAGGTTGCAAAATACTAACACGAATTCTTTACAGAAAAGACTGGTACAAGCTGACCTCAGAGGAAGATCAATTTGGATTCAGGGTATATGTAGGAACATTCGAGGCAATAGTGACCCCACGCCTTCTCATAGAAGATTGGTTAAGGAAAGGCAAACCTACGTTTATAGCATTTGTAGAATTAGAGAAAGCTTTTGACAATGTTGACTGGAATGCTCTCTTTGAAACTGTAAAGGTGACACGAATAAAATAAAGGGAGCGAAAGGCTAGTTACAATTTGTACAGAAATCAGATAACAGTTATAAGAGTCGAGTGGCAGAAAAGGAAAGCAGTGGTGGAGAAGAGAGTGAAACAGAGTTGTCGCCTATCCCTGATGTTACGCAATCTGTATATTGAGGAAGCAGTAAAGGAAACAAAAGAAAAATGTGGAGTAGGAATTAAAGTCAAGGGAGAAGAAATAAAAGCTTTGAGGTTGGCTGATGCCACTGTAATTCTGTCAGAGACAGCAAAGGAATTGGAAGAGCAGTCGAATGGAATGGACACTGTCTTGAAAAGAGGATATCAGATGAACATCAGCAAAAGCAAGACGAAGATAATGGGATGTAGTCTAATTAAATCAAGAGATTATGAGCGAATTAGATTAGGAAACGAGACATTTCAAGTAGTAGATGAGTTTTGCTATTTGGAAGCAAAATTACTGATGATGGTTGAGGTAGGGAGGATATAAAATGTAGACTGGCAATGGCAAGATAAGCGATTTTGAAGAAGACACATTTGTTAACATCGAGTACAGATTTAAGTGTTAGGAAGTCCTTTCTAAAAGTATTCTGTGTGGAGTGTAGTCATGTACGGAGGTGAAACATGGACAATAAACAGTTTAGACAAAAAGAGAATAGAAACCTTTGAATGCAGTGCTGCGGAAGAATGCTCAAGATAAGATGGTTAGATCATGTAACTTAAGTGTCAGTACTGAACAGAATTGTGAAGAGAAATTTGTGGCACAACCTGACTACAAGAGAGGATAGATTGGTAGGACACATTCTGAGGCATCAAGGGAGCAGCAGTGTAGTACTGGACGGAAGGGTGGGGGTAAAAAAGTAGGGGCAGGCCAGGAGATGGAAGCAGTAAGCAGATTCAAAAGGATGGAGGTTGTAGTAGTTACTCGGAGATGAAGAGGCATGCACAGGATAGAGTAGCGTGGAGAGCTGCATCCAACCAGTGTTTGGAGTGAAGACCACGACAACAACAGAGTATTTTCTAGCTATACTCAGGAATGAGGCAGAAGGAATTACATTTAAAGTTATGGTGTTAGTAATAGGATATCTTGAATAGACATCTACTGTGAAATTTGATTTCTTTAAAATTATAGTATTCATATATATTTATGGAAATACACTTCTACCTTGGAGTAACTAAATAAGAAATACGTCAGTAGGCAGTGTTGTCAGGCAAACAGATCATTAAATGCAGTATATATAATGAATCATACATGAAAAATAAAGGAAGTTTCTGCCAATTAGAAAGCACTAGGCTTGTAGGGGGTGTGTTTACTGTGGATACAGAGAGTAACAAATGATAGTTCGATCCGTTGGCTTCATCAACATCGACACTGTTCGAGATGAACCAGTGACTGCAATAGATGTGAGAGGGTGGGTGCTAGTAGAAGGAGACACCGTGAAACACACGGGACCCCTTTAAGTAACGCAACAGAAGACATCAATTACGACAGCTGGACAGAGTTTAATGTCTGCTGTTCCAAGAAGCAGGAACAGCGTTTCGACCTATAAAACACTCTCTTTGTGTGTGTTGTAGAAGGTAGTGTACCGAAGTATGGCCCATATCCAGAGGACCAACTGAACACAAAAGGAGAGAAAAAGAAGGAAAGTAGCTGAGTTTTGTTGTTGTGAGGACTGGTTTGCTGTCTTCTGAGGTAGTCACAGAATGTGAGGGGAGTAAACAACTACACCCTCATGCACATGTTCTTGCATCACATTTTTTGGTTGGATGTATTCCTTACATGCTCAGATTAAGAACTACATCCTTCTTTCTGTAGTGTGGTGTACTTCTTACAAGTTATATCTACCTGGAGAGAATAGGCGTATTTTCATAAGTAAGTTGTAGGTGTACAGCACACATGTATCTCCAAAGTGAAAGAGAACTACACAAGAAGTTAACTGTAGTACTAAAGTGGGAATAGTCTTCACGTAAGTCTCCCAAGGGTCAATATTTATAGAATGACAAAATCAGAAATGGTAAATTTTAAATACATTGCGCCCTCTGTAAACTACTGCAGCGTGCCAAAGCATTTGTCGAGCTGGTATTGGGTGACAGACTTGCTTCTCGTCACCGTCTTTCCTTCAGTCAGCATATCACGTCACCATTTAAAGGTATCTCGTTGTCAGCTGAAAGAGAGACAGCTTACAAGAATAAACGTTACTTTATGTAATCAGACGTAGAGTGACCTGTGCAGCACACAGAATAAAGACTGCATGCTCGCTTGCCCCGACTGTGGACTATACGCATCACTGTGTCTGGTTTCTTTCTATTCTGAGCGGGACATCGTAGTGTCCACAGCTAGAATGGCTGCTGCCATATGTCGATGTACTTTCTCTTCAGATGCTTTACGCCACAAACATAAATAACACCTTGTGGCACATATACAATTTAAGGCAACTGGTGACTGCAAATAAGATCAAAACAGAATGAGATTTTCACTCTGCAGCGGAGTGTGCGCTGATATGAAACTTCCTGGCAGATTGAAACTGTGTGCCGGACTGAGACTCGAACTCGGGAGCTTTGCATTTCGTGGGCAAGTGCTCTACCAACTGAGCTACCCAGGCACGACTCACGCCGCGTCCTCACAGCTTTGCTTCTGCCAGTACCTCGTCTCCTACCTTCCAAACCTTACAGAAGCTCTATTGTGAGCCTTTCAGAACTAAGGCAAAGGTCCCGAGTTCGAGTCTCGGTCTGGCACACAGTTTTAAGCTGCCAGGAAGTTTCATATAAGCGCACACTCCGCTGCAGAGTGAAAATCTCATTCTGGAAACATCCCCTAGGCTGCGGCTAAGCTATGTCTTCGCAATATCCTTTCTTTCAGGGGTGCTAGTTATGCAAGGTTTGCAGGAGAGTTTTTGTAAAGTTTGGAAGGTAGGAGACGAGGTACTGGGAGAAGTAAAGCTGTAAGGACAGGGCATGAGTCGTGCTTGGGTAGCTCAGTTGGTAGAGCACTTGTCCGCGAAAGGCAAAGGTCCCGAGTTCGAGTCTCGGTCCAGCACTCAGTTTTAATCTGCCAGGAAGTTTCAAGATCAAAACAGTTGATAAATTATTTGTTGGCAAACACAGCTCAGTTCAGACATTTGATGAACTTATTACGACATATCAGTGGCGATGTTTGGTTTGTAGGGTCCTCAACTACACACTCCCAATTTTTGCACAGTCCAATTTTTACCCAATCTAATCTAGTCGCTATCACAAATGATGACAGTGATGATTAAATGATGAGGACAACACAAACACCCAGTCCCTGGGCAGAGAAAATCGGCAATCTGGCCAGGAATCGAACCCGGGACCCTCCGATCCGGAGGCAGCGATGCTAGCCACTAGACCACGAACTGTGGACTGAAATGTCGATAAAACCGTAATGATCTATGGCGGTGTATTTTAGAGCACTGGCTCATCTGGGGAAACTTAGTAGCAAAAACTGTAGGTATGGAAATGCACACATCTGTAAAAATGCAGAAGGGTGGCTCGTCGGATGCTTACTCGGTCTCGTTTGATGGACGAGACATCAGCCGAATCACTTCGAGCAAGTCCTCGGGGTGGGTTTGCATCGCCTCTGTCCAACCCCGGGTGGCCACCACGTGCAGCAGGTGGGCCTTTACGAAGGCCACGACGGCCTGCCTGTGGCTGTCAGAGCCGTGCCTGACTGCGACCACAGCTGCGGCCGCCGCAGTCTCCGTGGACAGCTGCGCGGCCACCTGCTGCTCGCAGGCAGACTTGAGAGCTGGCAAGCCGAACTTGTCAGCGGCGGCCAGCAGCTGGTGGGCCGTGCTGCGCAGCTGGGGGACCCGTAGGGTGTAGCAGTAGGCCACGAGGTGGCGCAGCGCCGGGCCCTCCACGTCCGCGACGCTGACCTGGCCGCCGCTGGCCTTCGGCGCGTCTTGGGCAAAAATGGCGGCTAACACGGGGCTCCTGGCGGCGAGGACAGCCCTGTGCGCCACCAGGCGCGTCTCGCCCGCCACCAGAGTCACCACAGCGCCGCTACTCGCGTCCAGCAGGGCAGCCAGGTCCGCGGCCGCCGTCTCCCCGTCCTCACCGACTGCTGACACGGTGGACGAGTCTGAAACACGGCGTCACTGATCAGCTCTCTTCCCTTAAGGTCGGGACACACATGTCTGGACCGTGTCCGTACCGAGACACGTCCGAGTATCGGCCGTCACCCGGACAATGAAATACATCATTAAAACTAATGTAGCGTAGCGGGCCCCACTTGACCGGGCCGTGCACGGGGAACATCATCGGGCCGGAGCCGGGCCGGGCGGGATTCGCCGTGTTTAACATTTAAGTGACGGACACGGCCTGACGGTAGAATTGTCTTGTGAGCTGTGCAACTGCGCAAGACTGTTCTGTGTACAAAACATGAATGTGGAACGACTAATAGAAGAAGTTCGTAAGTTTCCTGTTCTTTACGACTAGGGAAGTGAAAACTACAGGAATATCGAGTACAAAGACAGAGTTTGGAAGACAATTGCAACAGATCTACAAGCCAAAGGTAAGAAAAAAACTATACAAGTTTTAATACCCAAAAGATATTTATTTACTTTTTATTTTACAAACAGATGTTTGGTTTATGTCATCGTTATATCGCCAAGGTGACATGTTCTTCCCATTCCACAGTCCCTTGTAGATAATTCAGGAACTTTTTGAGTTGTTCTCGTACAGCAAATGCAGTGTCTGTTGATCTCCCACGAATTCGAGGTAGGTTTCGAAGATTTGATGATCTTCCGGATCCCTAAGCAGTTTCCTTTCGATCCATCATCTGTTTGGGCACCCTATAACCTTCCATTTTTCGAATAAAGTTGTACAGTACACACGCAGCCGCCACAATCATTGTAAGGTTATTAGGATCTCCCTGAAGGATTCTTCTAAATATTCGAAATTTCTGTTGCAATATACTGAATGCATTTTCGGATATTCTTCTTGCCCGACTCAAACGATAAATTAAAAATAGCCTTATCATTTGTTAAGTTCCTGCTGAGATATGGTCCCATTAAGTATGTTTTGAGAGGAAAAGCTTCATTGGCTACAATTACCATTGGAAGTTCAACATCAGTTCCGGGTAAAGTTGTACTCTTTGGGACACTAAGCGTATTGTTTTCCAATGACTTTCCAAGGTTTGAATTTACTAGAATGCCTCCATCAGAGTCTATTGCACGTCTATTGCAATCAAATTATAACATGGGTCAACCAGAGCAAGAAGCACAATGGAATATGTTTTTTTGTAATTCCAATAGAGACTTCCTGAGTTGTTTGGAGCCTGTATTGTTAGGTGCTTTCCATCTAGTCCTAATTCACTATTACAAAAATTAGTTAACATGTTTTACAGATTTCACAAACAGAAACACAGATCACCGCGTCCGAGTCACTACAAGGAACAACAAAGACACGGACGTGCCCTGGTCATGTGTGGCCCCTGCGGGAACGGACCGGAGCACGTCTGTCACTCGTCCGACGCTAGGCCCTGACACGGCCCGGACGTGTGTGTCCCGACCTTTACACAGTGCCGTCTGCACCTGCTCGAGCCACAGGCAGATCAACATCTAGCAAAAGTTGCTCTGTGCTGTGTGATATCTTTTCTATGTCTTAAACAGGTGGCACAGGCGAACAGCTGCAAAATCTTAAACTAAACCGTTTATTGTATTTACTGCTTGTTTGCTCGAAAAGCCCTAGGTTTCCAGAATGAGATTTTCACTCTGCAGTGGAGTCTGCTCTGATATGAATCTTCCTGGCAGATTAAAACTGTGTGCCGGACCGAGACTCGAACTCGAGACCATTGCCTCTTGTGGGCAAGTGCTCAACCAACTGAGCTACCCGAGCACGACTCACGCCCCGTCCTCACAGCCGTACTTCTGCCAGTACCTCGTCTCCTACCTTCCAAACTTTACAGAAGCTGTCATGGTTGAGCTCTTGCCCGTGAAAGGCAAGATTCCATCGCAACGAAAAACGCCTTTGTTTTAATAATGTCCAGCCCAAATCCTGTATGATTTCAGTGATACTCTCTCCCATATTTCGCAATAATACAAAACGTGCTGCCCTTCTTTTGAACTTTTTCGATGTACTCCATCAACCCTATCTGGTAAGGATCCCACACCACACAGCTGCTTTCTAAAAGAGGAAGTACAAGCGTAGTGTAGGCAGTCTCCTTAGTAAATATGTTACATTTTCTGAGTGTCCTGCCAATAAAACGCAGTTTTTAGTTAGACTTCCCCACAACATTTTCTATGTGTTCCTTCCAATTTAAGTTGTTCGTAATTGTAATACCTAGTTATTTAGTTGAATCTGCGGCCTTTAGATTTGACTGATTTATCATGTAACCAAAGTTTACTGGATTCCTTTTAGCACTCATGTGGTTGACCTCACACTTTTGTTATTTGGGGTGAAGTGCCAATTGTCGCACCATTCACAGGCATCCCAAGATGCCTTGCCACGGTTCACACGGCTCTCCCCATCAGAGGTTCGAGTCCTCCCTCGGGGATGTGTGTGTTTTGTCCTCAGTGTAAGTTAAATTAAGAAGTGTGTGATGCTAGGGACCAATGATATCAGCCGGCCGCGGTGGCCGAGCGGTTCTAGGCGCTTCAGTTTAGAACCGCGTGACTGCTACGGTCGCAGGTTCGAATCCTGCATCCGGCATTGATGTGTGTGATGTCCTTAGGTTAGTTAGGTTTAAGTAGTTCTACGTTCTAGGGGACTGATGACCTCAGAAGTTAAGTCCCATAGTGCTCAGAGCCATTTGAACCATTTTTTGAATCAATGATCTCAGCACTTTGGCCCCATAGGAACATAGCACACATTTCCAAAAAAATTTTCAGTTCTCAGTTATATGGTGTAATTCTTCCTCCAGTTCACACTCAACATCTAAAATGTCGCGGTTATTGTTTAAATAAGAGTTTAAATCACTGTTCTCTTATTGTAATTACTTTATATCAAACAACACCAGTAGTTGGAATACTCATCTCAATAGATTAATCTCAAGTAATTCCGTAAAACCTGAGGAACCATAAGCGTCCATCCACAAAAATTCGAACATCTTAAAACGCGAAAATTACAGAACGCTCGGTCTAGTTGTGAATGCGTCCTAAAACAATAATTTCGATTGTCCTCAAAAAGTGAAAGCCATCATGCATTCCGAAAATCAGTTTGGCTTCTGGTAAAACAAAGGAACCAGGGGAGGAATACGTTCTTTAACATTAGGAATAGAGAAATGTGAAATCTGGTTTCGCAGGATAGAGCAGATCAGGTTATGGTTGTGCAGCGGGACGTTATCAGTTTCAAAGAGATGTCACAGCAGTTGAGGTTTCATAACAGGTTAACTGATCGCTCAACTTCAGTGTCCATGTTCAGTGGGCAACGATCTTTGCAGCTCTCGCAGCTAGCGCCTCACAATCCGACCGCGCGTGCACGCCGCCAGTGGCCCCGGCCTGACCCCGCACCGTGGAGACTTACTTGCTGCTCTGTCCTAAATGACCGACTCAATCCAGCACACAGACAGCATTAAAATGACTGCTCAGGCAAAGTGTTGCGCGAAAACACTTCCACAAACAACTCGAAGAATACTAAAACAGTCACTGTGGAACAACAAGGGCGAATCACAAGTCGGGAACCCAGAAGCGGTCGGCGACCAAATACATGTCGTCCGATGAGACGACCGACCGAACGACCAACCGAGGTCGTCCCCACTCAGGTCACGTGTCAGCAACGGTGGGCAGGACATGGCTGTCCGGACCGCACTGCTGCTCCGCCCCGACTGAACTCCCTACACACGACGACCCGGAAATACTAGCGGTCGCTCCAAAGACAGTACGACAGTGTCCTTATCGATAAGCGCTAATACTAATGTATAGAAGCCGTAGACACTCATTTCGAAACAGCTCTGGCGAAATTTTGTTGGAAGGGTCGCACTTTTTATCAGTCAGAGTTCAACTGGAAACACGCGATCGACGTCTAATCGTTGCTATGGACGAAACGTATTTTTTGACCGTAACCTAAATATCTCTGTTAATTAGTAATTATTAGTAATAATATCTGGAGATCTTTCAAAATACTTTGCCTCAGCGAAGTGAGATTCTTGATTTGTGCTACCATGATCAAAAATACGCGTATAACGTCACACGTACTGTTTCCATTTGACTTTATTATGTTTGTAAGCTCACCCGGCGAAATATTAGTCACCTCTTTATAGAAAGGGAACACTGTCTACGCTGAAGCGGTCCGCATGCTGCAGAACTGGTAGTACGTGGTTGTAACAGAGGACTGTGTCGTCCTACAGATTCAGACAGATGAGGTACGATCGCCAACATCCCAGCGCGTTTTGCGCTCTGGCAGAGCAGGGCCCAGGACTGCAGGGGAATAGTGGCGGCAGTAGCTCAGCGGTGCCAGGTTCGTGAAACCCTTACCCAGCCGCCAAAGAGTAACGGCATGCGGATGCAGGAGGCAGTGGTAACCACTGCATTAAAGTCACGTAACGTGTAAGTCACAAATATGTCATCGTGATGAAGTTTCCATTGGGAAAAGATATCGGATTAGTTCTCCATACCTTTATCTGGTAGTGGACTGCCAATCACACGGTGACAATGAGAAAAACATCGAGTACCATACTCAACGAAATGGTTATTCGCCGGAGAGTAGAATGTAAGAAATGTTAATGCGGTAGCGAAGCTAGAAAATCTGAAAAGGGAAATGCAAGGGAGCGATCTACAAAGGTCGTTCAATAAATAATGAACCACATTTTTCTCAGAACACATTTATTGGTAAGAGTCAGAATTTGGTGACAATATACACCAATATGTTTCGTCCATTTCCTATTTTTCTACGTAGTCTACATCACGTTTTATGGCTGTACGTCAATTTTGTGGAAGAACATGTATTCCCTGTTGGTAAAAACTCTTGTCCTGTAGGCGTAGCCATGTTTTACTGCGTGACTGACACACTGGAATCTTCAAAGTGTATTCCCCGTACAGAATCTTTAAGCGGCGCGAACATGGAAGTCCAAGGATGGCAGGACTGGACTGCAGCGTGGATGAGGCAGTGATGTCCAACCCAATTTGGCGATGTGTTACCGGGTTCTCAGACTTGTGTGTGGGCGTGCATTATCGTGTTTGAGCAAGATTTCTGATGGGTTCTTGTCCGATCGAATACGTCCGAAACTGTTCTTGAGTTGATTCAGAGTCCTCACGTATGCCTCTGAATTGATGGTTGACCCTCTTGGCATCACATGCACGAGAATGTCATCACAATGTCACCATGACTTTTTTGGCAGAGGGGGTTGTCTTGAATTTTCTTCTTTTGTGGTGAATGAAGATGATGCCACTCATCAACTACCTTCTTGTTTCCGGTGCAAAGTGGTGCACCCAGCTTTCGTCCCCCGAAACGATCCGTGACAGAAAAGCTTCTCTGTCGGTCTCAAAACGCTTCACCAATGCAGATGAAATGGCCTTTCTGTGAATCTTGTAGTCCGCTGTGACGATTCGTGGAACCCATCGTGAGCACCTCTTTGAATATCCGAGAGTCTCGATCATTTCAGACGCACTTCCAATGATGGCCGACAACTGTAGAGGAAATTGTCGAGTTGAGATGCGCCGGTTGGCACGAATAATGGCATCCGCACGATTCAGCATGTCTGGAGCAGTGGCTGTGACAGGACGTCCCAAGCGTGGCTGATCTGTTTCTTCATTTTCTGAGACTGTAACTTTCTTTACCTGTCGCCCAACTGTACTCAAGATGTTCAAATGTATGTGAATTCCTAAGCGACCAAGCTGCTGAGCTCATCTATTCCTACACACTACTGAAACTAACTTAAACTAATTTATGCTAAGAACAACACATACACCCACGCCCGAGGGAGGACTTGAACCTTCGGCGGGAGGGGCCGCGCAATGCGTGAAACCGCGCAGTATGAATACTGGGCGGCAAATGTACTCCTATCAAATGCAGCATCGTCATATACTGCACACAAATGTTTTTGGATGTTCACTATGGTTTTATTTTCCTATACACAAGAATTCAATAACAATGTAAAATGTGTGTGAAATCTTATGGGACTTAACTGCTAAGGTCATCAGTCCCTAAGCTTACACACTACTTAACCTAAATTATCCTAACGACAAACACACACACACCCATACCCGAGGGAGGACTCGAACCTCCGCCGGGACCAGCCGCACAGTCCATGACTGCAGCGCCTCAGACCACGCTGCATGTAACGTGAGTCGTTTGTAGACGCCACTTTGACGCTGTAGTACGGCTCTACAACCTGCCACAACGGTGCTAAATTTCACCGGCGCACAGAACAAACATCAAATGTGAAGAACCAAGAAGGACGTTGGTTGTTGTGTCGGTAGCTGGGCCGACACCGTGAAGTTGAGATGGCTGAAAATGTACGCTAGACTAACGCAGACGGGCGTGAAGTACTGGAACAGGCTACGTAACTAATGTTATTAAGAAAAGTACGTAGCTGTATTAATACTTATCTTTAATATCATTGTGGTACATCGATTTTGACGATA
The DNA here is from genome assembly GCF_023864345.2 of Schistocerca serialis cubense. Lineage (NCBI taxonomy): Eukaryota > Metazoa > Arthropoda > Insecta > Orthoptera > Acrididae > Schistocerca > Schistocerca serialis. The sequence continues at coordinate 69,604,388 of NC_064647.1, forward strand.
CACAGGAGACTTTAATTACAATCACTGTATGGCTAATGTCGCCTTGCTAGTTCGTAGCCATTAACTTAGCTGATGGCTATTCTGTCTCTCGGCTAATGAGAGAGAAAGGCTTCGTACATCTGGTCGGTAGCTAGGTTCTCGTACAACTGGGGCGAGTACTCTCTCGTATCACGAGACCTGCCTTGGTGGTGGCGCTAGGTCTGCGATTACACAGTGGCGACACGCGGGTCCGACATGTACTAAATGGACCGCGGCCGATTTAAGCTACCACCTAGCAAGTGTGGTGTCTGGCGGTGACACCACATTGGTCTATGTTTATTAATAGCTTTTTTTTTTTAAATGTGGGGCATTACTTATTGAACAACCTTCGTAGCTATAACGGGGCTCAGTAAAGGACAATGGAAGGAAAGATTTCTGCGAATGTAGGATACGTCAAGGATACGTCAACTGCAGTAGAAAATGGTGTAGCTGTAGCAGGACTCACTATAAACAAGAAGTTAGGGCAGAGAGTGAGCTGCTGTGAGCAGTTGAGAGACGGGACTTTTATCAGAGTCGACAGTGATCTGGGGATGCTAACAACGATAGTTCAGCTATACGTGTCGACATCACTGGCAGAAGATGAAGACGTGGAGAGAGTCAGAGGATACTGAACGGGTAACTGCGTGTCTGAAAGGACCATGAAACATTTGTAACAGAGCGGGATTAGAGCGAAGTACTACGAGTATATGAAGGAACGGGAGACAGACTTATACAAGGATACGGGTTTGTTGGCAGAAATGAGAGCAGAGTAAGACCAACTGAGTTCTGCAATAAAATTCAATCAGTAACTGTAAGTACAGATGACAGACATGTATACTGGGGGAGGCCCTGGAGGCACGGGCAGACACCAGCCGGATTACGTCACTGTGGGGCAGTAATTTCGAATCAGTTATTGGCCTGTAAGGCATAGTCAGGAGCAGATGGACTCAGACCACAACTTAGTAATCATGAAGAGTAGGCTGAAGTTTAACAGAAACATCAGCAACAATCAATGCGCGAAGAAGTGATATCCCGACACATCATAATCAGCGTTTGAACCTCACTGAGGCAATAAACGCAGTGTTACTCCTGAGTACCTCTCGGGTTTCGCAAGACGACCACACGAAAAGTACAACACCTATGTGGACCTCCGATTACCGACTCGTCTCGGTTCTTAATATCTTTTCAAAATTAATCGAATGACTAATTCATACGAGAAGAATGTTTTGTAATAATTAATGAAAAAGACAGTTTCGCTTTCCTAAGGATGTTCGTCTTTACAGCTGTGAATGATACCTCAGAGAGCCTGACCAGAGATTGTTCGCAGGTTCGAATCCTGCCTCGGGCATGGATGTGTGTGATGTCCTTAGGTTAGTTAGGTTTAAGTAGTTCTAAGTTCTAGGGGACTGATGACCTCAGATGTTAAGTCCCATAGTTCTCAGAGCCATTTGAACCATTTGAGTAGGTACATGCTGTGATTTGACTGGCGCTCTCTGTTGGTCACGAACTGCTACTAGCAAACGCTCAACAATATAGCGTCAGTGGCTCATCAGCTACACTTCTGACATCTCGTCTCGCTGAAACCGACGCTATGTGACATCAGACAAGGGAGTTATGTATTTTTGTGTTCCGTCGTGTCTTCCCTTTTGTTTCCAATTTCTGGTAGCAACCCGCTCACAGCAACGTTATGAAACTGTGAATTCAATTATTTCCTTACAGATGAGACCAATATGGTGATTAAAAATGTGTGATGCGTACACCAGTAACTTCCTTTCCCTGTTTTCCATCATGTTAACTGTAAGCTCCCTTTCAACCAACATACGTCACATCAACGACATTCAGTTTAGTTTCTCCCTGGCAAGAAAAATCTAGGAGAACTTACGTACGGTAAGGTCATCGCAAAAAGGTCATCAGGTTAAAAACAAAACAGGAAACAAATCATACTCCACATTCTGAACAAGAGAGCTGATGGATTTTGGTTTTTCATTGATTTTATATCGTTAGTGATCAGGGAGTGTGGTGTTTAAATAATTTTTAAGGAAAAACTTTTCTTTTTCAAATAATCTTCATTATGAAGAAAATAGTGAGTAGAATAATTTGTAAAATAAGTCCAAGGACCTCTTGGTGCGAATCGTGTAGACAGTTGAGAATTAATAAATGAAAAGCAGCAGTTTGCTTTTGTTCTATAAAAGAACAGATAAACAAAAGCAAACTGGTGCTTTTCATTTATTATAATGTAGTTCTACCAAGAATCGACGGAAGATTCTGTTAACAGTTGAGAATTCATCACATTGTTTCACAATTTATCAGGATTGTTGTCACGAACTCTGATGTATATGAAAGCAAAAGTCCACGTGAGCCACAGTAACGGCACATACTACAGACACGAAAATCTGCCGCTGGTGAATGAAGACTTTAGATGTAATGGTACCACAATTCTGTACCGACTGGACTCAAATGTGTCAGAAACAGAGAAGGCATTACCTAAATGCAACTCTTCCTGTATGATAGCTTCTTGTACTCCATTCGTGAATTTGTAAACACGAGTGCAAAATACCCCCCCACCCCCCGCCCCCATTGAACCATGGACCTTGGGCTTGGGGAGGCTTGAGTGCCTCAGCGATACGGATGGCCGTACCGCAGGTGCAACCACAGCGGAGGGGTATCTGTCGAGGGGCCAGACAAACGTGTGGTTCCTGAAGCGGGGCAGCGGCCTTTACAGTAGTTGCAATGGCAACAGTCTGGATGATTGACTGATATGATCTTGTAACACTACTGCCAGTAACACTACCGCGAACCCCTGAAAGCAAGGGGAAACTACAGCCGTAATTTTTCCCGAAGGCATGCAGCTTTACTGTATGGTTAAATGATGATGGAATCCTCTTGGGTAAAATATTCCGGAGGTAAAATAGTCCCCCATTCGGATCTCCGGGCGGGGACTACTCAAGAGGACGTCGTTATCAGGAGAAAGAAAACAGGCGTTCTATGGATCAGAGAGTGGAATGTCGGATCGCTTAATCGGACAGGTAGGTTAGAAAATTTAAAAAGGGAAATGGATAGGTTAAAGTTAGATATAATGGGAATTAGTGAAATTCGGTGGCCGGAGGAACAAGACTTTTGGTCAGGTGAATACAATGTCATATATGCAAAATCAAATAGGGTTAATGCAGGAGTAGGTTTAATAATGAATAAAAAAATAGGAGTGCGTGTAAGCTACTACAAACAGCATAATGAACGCATTATTGTGGGCAAGATAGACACGAAGCCCACGCCTGCTACAGTAGTACAAGTTTATGTGCCAACTAGCTCTGCTGATGACAAAGAAATTGATGAAATGTATGAGATAAAAGAAATTATTGAGATAGTGAAGGGAGACGAAAATTTAATAGTCGTGGGTGAATAGAATTCTATAGTAGGAAAAGGGAGAGAAGAAAACGTAGTAGGTGAATATGGATTGGAGGTAAGAAATGAAGGAGGAAGCCGCCTGGTAGAATTTTGCACAGAGCATAACTTAATCATAGCTAACGCTTGGTTCAAGAATCATGAAAGAAGGTTTATACATGGAGGAAGCCTGGAGATACTAGAAGGTATCAGATAGATTATCTAATAGTAAGACAGAGATTTACGAACCAGGTTTTAAATTGTAAGACATTTCCAGAGGCAGATGTGGACTCTGACCACAATCTATTGGTTATGACTTGTAGATTAAAACTGAAGAAACTGCAAATAAGTGTGAATTTGAGGAGATGGGACCTGGATAAACTGAAAGAACCAGGGGTTGTAGAGAGTTTCAGGGAGAGCATAAGGGAACAATTGACAGGAATGGGTGAAAGAAATATAGTAGAACAAGTATGGGTAGCTTTGAGGGATGAAGTAGTGAAGGCAGCAGAGGATAAAGTAGGTAAAAAGACGAGGGCTAATAGAAATCCTTGGGTAACAGAAGACATATTGAATTTAACAGATGAAGGGAGAAGATATAAAAATGCAGTAAATGAAGCAGGAAGTGCAAAATGCCTAAGTAGGGATGGCTAGAGGACAAATGTAAGGATGTAGAGGCTTATCTCACTAGGGGTAAGATAGATATTGCTTACAGAAAAATTAAAGAGACCTTTGGAGAAAAAGAGAACCACTTGCATGAATATCAAGAACTCAGATGGAAACCCAGTTCTAAGCAAAGAAGGGAAAGCAGAAAGGTGGAAGGAGTATATAGAGTGTCTATACAAGGGCGATGTATTTGAGAACAATATTATGGAAATGGAAGAGGATGTAGATGAAGATGAAGATGAAATGGGAGATACGATATCGCGTGAAGAGTTTGACAGAGCACTGAAAGACCTGAGTCGAAACAAGGCCTCCAGAGTAGACAACATTCCATTAGAACTACTGACATTCTTGGGAGAGCCAGTCATGACGAAACTCTACCATCTGGTGAGCAAAATATATGAGACTAGCGAAATACCCTCAGACTTCAAGAATAAGATAATAATTCCAATCCCAAGGAAAGCAGGTGTTGACAGATGTGAAAATTACCGAACTATCAGTTTAATAAGTCACAGCTGCAAAATACTAATGCGAATTCCTTACAGACGAATGGAAAAACTAGTAGTAGTCGACCTCGGCGAAGATCAGTTTGGATTCCGTAGAAATATTGGAACACGTGAGGTAATACTGACCCTACGACTTATCTTAGAAGAAAGATTAAGGAAAGGCAAACCTATGTATCTAGCATTTGCAGACTTAGAGAAAGCTTTTGACAATGTTGACTGGAATACTCTCTTTCAAATTCTGAAGGTGGCAGGGGTAAAATACGGTGAGCGAAAAGCTATTTACAGTTTTTACAGAAACCAGATGGCAGTTATAAGAGTCGAGGGGCATGAGAGGGAAGCAGTGGTTGGGAAGGGAGTGGGACAGGGTTGTAGCCTCTCCCCAATGTTGTTCAATCTGAATATTGAGCAAGCAGTAAAGGAAATAAGAGGAAAATTCGGAGTAGGTATTAAAACCCATGGAGAAGAAATAAAAACTTTGAGGTACGCCGATGACACTGTAATTATGTCAGAGACAGCACTGGACTTGGAGGAGCAGTTGAACGGAATGAACAGTGTCTTGAAAGGAGGATATAAGATGAACATCAACAAAAGCAAAACTAGGATAATGGAATGTAGTCGAATAAGTCTGGTGATCCTGAGGGAATTAGATTAGGAATTGAGTCGCTTAAAATAGTAAAGGAGTTTTGCTATTTGAGGAGCAAAATAAATGATGACGGTCGAAGTAGAGAGGATAGACTGGCAATGGCAAAGAAAGAATTTCTGAAGAAGATAAATTTGTTAACATCGAGTGTAGATTTAAGTGCCAGGAAGTCGCGACTGAAAGTATTTGTATGGAGTGTAGCCATGTATGGAAGTGAAACATGGACGATAAATAGTTTGGACAAGAAGAGAATAGAAGCTTTCGAAATGTGGTGCTACAGCAGAATGTTGGAGATTAGATGGGTAGGTCATATAACTAATGAGGAGGTATTGAATAGAATTGGGGAGAAGAGGAGTTTGTGGCACAACTTGACTAAAAGAAGGGCTGGGTTGGTAGGACATGTTCTGAGGCATCAAGGTATCACCAGTTTAGTATTGGAGTGCAGCGTGGAGGGTAAAAATCGTAGAGGGAGACCAAGAGATGACTACACTAAGCAGATTCAGAAGGATGTAGGTTGCGGTAGGTACTGGGAGATGAAGAAGCTTGCACACGATAGAGTAGCATGGAGAGCTGCATCAAACCAGTCTCAGGACTGAAGACCACAACAACAACAACAACAACAACAACAACAGTGCAAAATTAATTATTGCCGTTATCACCTTTGTATTTTCAATTTGGCTATGTAATTATTGTGTACTTAAGGTGCTTATTATGGAGTCACTGCATCGGTTATACATGTGCAACCACAATGTTGGAAGAGTTCGCAATGCATGAATGTTAGCACTGCGTTCGTAAGACAGTAGCGTCTTCAATGTTATTGTTTGCTGACGTTCTATACTGACATCGGTTGCACACGTAATTCTCAGTGACGAGTTCGCTGTAATGATCTATGGAAATTGTATACAACAAGTAAGTAAATGTCATTCCAACTAGTGTAGTGTACAGCATCAAAAGCAGTGATATACTGAAAGTGAATGATGTTCTACAGTTTGTTCACATTTACAATGTTATTAGACTGTAGGCAAAGAAGTTGTTAAATCAAGAGGTATGACTAACCTAATGAGATAAGTCAGCATCAAATGAATATTTTGAACCATAAAATGTCTCTAAGAAAAATGGAGAGTAAATACTTCTCAGGATTGTCGATTCTTAAACTATTGACTGTGACCGCATGATCAGATCCTAAAAAAGAAATTCACATAAATCTCAATGAGAAAATATTGGACCTGTATTATATCACTTACTGCTGTCGTTGTTGTGGTCTTCAGTCCAAAGACGGGTTTGATGCAGCTCTCCATGATACTCTATCCTGTGCAAGTCTCTTCAGCTTCGAGTAACTACTGCAACCAACATCCTTCAGAATATGCTTACTGTAGTAGTCACCTATTGGTCTCCCTCTATGATTTTTACCCGCCTCCCCCCCGTCCCCTTGCTTTCCACTGGTACCAAACTGGTGATGCCTCAGAATGTATCCTTTCAACCGATCCCTTCTTGTAGTCAAGTTGTGCCACAAGTTTCTCTTATCCCCAGCTCTATTCAGTACCTCCTCATCAGTTGTGTGATCTACCCGTCTAATCTACAGCATTCTTCTGTAGCACCACATTTCAAAAGCTTCGTTCTCTTGTTGTCTAAACCATTTATTGGCCATGTTTGACTTTTGACTTCCATAGATTGCTATGTTAACAAATGCCTGTTCTTCAGAAACGCTTTTCTTGCCATTGCCAGTCTGCATTTTTTATCCTTCGTAGCTTAATTATCATGAGTTATTTTTCTTCCTACATAGCAAAATCCATCTTCTGCTTAAAGTGTCTCGTTTCCTAATCTAATTCGCTCAGCATCACTTGACTTAATACGACTACATTCCATTATCCTCGTTATGCTTTTGTTGATGTTCATCTTATATCCTCCTCTGAAGGCACTGTCCATTCCGTTCATCTGATTACAATGCCATCGGCAAACCACAAAGTTTTTACTTCTTCTCCATGGATTTTGAGTCCTACTACAGATTTTTCTTTTGTTTCCTTTACTGCTTGGTCAACATACAGGTTGCATAACATCAGTGATAGGTTACAACCCTGTCTCAGTCGCTTCCCCACCACTGCTTCCTTTTCGTGCCACTCGAATCTTATAACTGCTATCTGGTTTCTGTACAAATTGTAAATAGCCTTTCGCAGCCTGTATTTTACCCCTGCCCCCTTTAGAATTTCAAAGAGAGCATTCAGTCAACATTCTCAAAAGCTTCCTCTGGTTATACAAATGCTTTAAACATATGTTCGCCTTTCCTTAACGTATCTACTATGAGAAGCTGTAGGGTCAGTATTGCCTCGCGGGTTCCTGCATTTGTCCTGAATCCAAGCTGAGCTTCATTTACTATAAATCTGTTAATCATTGTCATACCGGGATATATACAGAAGAGTCAAAGAAACTGCTACTAATATTGTAGATAGCCCCTGTGAGAACGCAGAGTTCTGAAGTAAGATTCTTACGTACGTGTCACTTGTCAGAATCGCATCTAGACTCCACTAACGTCGGAAGTAGTGCTGGAGGGAACTGACACTATGAATCCTGCAGGGGTGTCCATAAATCCGTAAGAGTACGAGGGATTGGAGATCTCTTCCGAACAGCGCGGCACAAGGCATCCCACATATGCCCAAAATGTTCATGTCTGGGGAGTTTGGTAGCAGCGGAAGTGTTTAAACTCAGAAGTGCGTTTCTGGAGCCACTCTGTAGCAATTCAGGACGTCTAGGGTGCCGCATTGTGCTGCTGGAATTGCCCAAATCCGTAGGAATGCACAATGGAAATGAATGGATGTAAATGATGAGACGGGATGCTTACGTACGTGTCACTTGTCAGAGTCGCATCTAGACGTATCAGGGGTCCCAATCACTCCAACTGCACACGCTCTACAGCGTTGCAGAGCCTCCAACAGCTTGAACAGACCCCTGCAGACATGCAGGATCCATGGACTCATAAGGTTGTCTGCATTCCCGTGCACGTCCATCCACTCGATATAATTTGAAACGAGACTTGTCCGACTAGTCAACATGTTTCCAGTCATCAACAGTCCAATGTCGGTGTTGAAGGGCCCAGGCGAGGCGTAAGGCTTTGTGTCGTGCAGTCATCAAGGGTACACGAGTGGGCCTTCGGCTCCGAAAGCCCATATCGTCGATGTGTAGTTGAATGGTTCGCACGCTGGCACTTGTTGGTGGTGCAGCATTGAAAACTGCAGCAATTTGTGAAAGAGTTGCACTTTTGTCACTTTGAACGATTTTTTCAGTCGTCGTTGGTCCCGTTCTTGTAGGATCTTTTGCCTGGCGCATCGATGTCGGAGATTTGAAGCTTTACTGCATTCCTGATATTCACTGTACACTCTCTAAATGGTCGTACGGGAAAATTCCCAAGTCATCGCTACCTCGGAGATGCTGTGTCCTATCGCTTATGCGCCGTCTATAACGTGACGTTCAAACTAACCTAAATCTTGCCATCATAGCAGCAGTAGCCGATCTAACATCTGCACCAGACATTTGTCTTATACAGGCGTTGCCGGTCGCAGTGCCGTATTCTGCCCGTTTACATATCTGTGTATTTCAATACGCATGCGTATAGCAGTTTCTTTGGCGCTTCAGTGTGTATCAATTGAAAAAAGTAAATTTTTTACCTGTCCTGGACTTCGAGCCACTGTAGTCAGCTGCTATGGCTACTGCCATAAAGACGCAGATAAGCCAACTAGTGCTTCTGCAAGACATGATGGAGGAGAAAAAGTGTCTTCTCCGTCGAAATGTGTTCGGCACGTGCACGCTGTTGGGTATCCTGTAATTTTATAACCACACACATACAATTACATGAGATTTTATTTCAACAAGCTATAAAGGAAAGTGGCTAGTGTAAATTAATCTATCAAGCTATAGTGGATAATATCTGTTTCAAAAATGAATTTTCACTTCGTTCTGCCCAATACACAGTTTCTGCCTCAGCAAGGCCGTTTACCTCAAGTATTTCGGAAATGAAATGACATTGAATGAAATTGTCTTAAGTGAAATTACGAGCTGATGAGGGGATGCTGGTGTGTTTTACTTAAAGCAGCAGCGAGCCTTGAGCAGGCAACAACAGCGCAAAGTGGTGGGGGAAACTACGGCCTGAGGCATATACTGGCAGCTACAGAGAGCTGATTCTAGTACGACTTTTGCCGCCCTCTAAATACACAGAAACAGAAACAAAGACACGACGGAAATTGTGTCGACGATACGAGCTCGTTTTGCGATAAATTTGAGAAGAGTTACCAATATTTGTGATTATGGATATTGTGACAGGCAATAGAAAATTAATGGCTACTATTTTAACTGCCATAGAATATGGGGTATCACATGAAAGCTGAGAGTGTCAGTAAAAACTATAGAAGTTACATTTCTTTTATATTAGTTAATCTAAAAGTACAGCCGATTTTACAACAGTATCGTAGGGGAAATGTGTCATTATTCTGAATTTGCCACGGCTGAATGTAATAAAAAGGCAGTATGAGTCATTCAGTTCCGTTACTAGCTATTCCAGATGATGAATATTGAAAGTTTAATGGTATTTAATCATTAGTTCATTGTTTATGCAAATGGGAATTGCTAAAATTTCTAAATAAAAATCAAATGCTACACGCTCTGTGAAATCTAAAAGCACAAATGTGTGGAGGACGGAGGGATGCTCTTTCTAAGCTTGCCACATGTATTCGTATGTCTTTATTTGTATATTGTATATTGAGCAAGAAGCAAAGGGAACAAAAGAAAAATTTGGAGTAGGAATTAAATTCCATGGAGAAGAAATAAAAACTTTGAGGTTTGCCGATGACATTTTGATTCTATCAGAGACATAAAAGGACCTGGAAGGGGAGTTGAACGGAATGGACAGTGTCTTGGAAAGAGGATATAAGATGAACATCGGCAAAAGCAAAACGAGGATAACAGAATGTAGTCGAATTAAATCAGGTGATGCTGAGAGAATTAGATTAGAAAATAAGACACTTGAAGTAGAAGATGAGTTTTGCTACTTGGGGAGCAACAGAACTGATGATCGTCGAAGTAGAGAGGATATAAAGTGTAGACTGGCAATGGAAAGGAAAGCTTGTCTGGAGAAGAGAAATTTGCTACTGCGAGTATAGATTTACGGTAAGCGTCAGGGAGTCTTTCCTGAAAGTATTTGTAGGGAGTGTAGCCATGTGTGGAAGTGAAACAGTTTAGACAAGAAGAGAATAGAAGCTTTCGAAATGTGGTGCTACAGAAGAATGCCGAAAATTAGATGGGTAGGTCACGTACCTAATGAGGAGGTATTGAATAGAATTGGGGAGAAGAGGAATTTGCGGCACAACTTGATAGAAGTAGGGATCGGTTGGTAAGACATGTTCTGAGGCATCAAGGGATCACCAATCTAGTACTGGAGGGCAGCGTGGAGGGTAAAAATGGTAGAGGGAAACCAAGATTCAAATGGTTCAAATGGCTCTGATCACTATGGGACTTAACATCTGAGGTCATCAGTTCCCTAGAACTACTTAAACCTAACTAACCTAAGGACATCGCACACATCCATGCCCGAGGCAGGATTCGAACCAGCGTACGTAGCGGTTGCGCGGTTCCAAACTGAAGCGCCTAGAACCGCTTGGCCACACCGGCCGGCCGGGAGACCAAGAGATGAATACACTAAGCAGAATCAGAAACATTCAGGCTGCAGTAGGTACTTGGGGATGAAGAAGTTTACATAGGATAGAGCGGCATCAAACCAGTCTCTGGTCTGAAAACCACAACAACAACAACAACTTTACTTAGCGTACTTTCTGTGTGCTAAAAACCGAATGTGAGCAAGATTCTCGTTCATATCTTACGTAATATTGTGTATTTCACGTCTAGAGAGGCCACAAAATGACAGTGATGAATGTAAAGTTATTGTAATGTGATGTATACTTGAGGCAAGCTTTAATTCTGAGTGTTTCTCTCGGAATCAAACTGGGACGCAGCGGTGTGAGACGTGACGGAGGGCAGCGACAGCCGCACACCGTCGTCCTCTCCGCTTTCCGTGTCTTCCCGGCGTTCGGGTTTCGGCAGGGGTGTCTCCTGGCGGCGAGTCATTCCGGGGAGCTGATGCGCGGTAATCCTGCAGACAGTGTCTGGGCCGCGAGTTGACAGCAGCGCTTGCCGTGTGCGAAGCGTCGAACTTGGCGTAATTCGACTGAGCTCAGCCTCACACCGTCGCTTTCAGCAGGATTAGAAATACTCTCAACGCCGCCTCAGTGAGTGATTTTGAGCAGTTATTTGAAATTTAAATTTGCAATTGTGAGAAGCGACGCAGCAGTTGACGTAGACAGTTTTACTACAACTGTTTGCCTCAGTGAGCGATTTTGAGCAGTTATTTTTATTTTTATTTTTTTTTGATCATCAGTCTACTTACTGGTTTGATGCGGCCCGCCACGAATTCCTTTCCTGTGCTAACCTCTTCATCTCAGAGTAGCACTTGCAACCTACATCCTCAATTATTTGCTTGACGTATTCCAATCTCTGTCTTCCTCTACAGTTTTTGCCCTCTACAGCTCCCTCTACTACCATGGAAGTCATTCCCTCATGTCTTAGATGTCCTATCATCCTGTCCCTTCTCCTTATCAGTGTTTTCCACATATTCCTTTCCTCTCCAATTCTGCGTAGAACCTCCTCATTCCTTACCTTATCAGTCCACCTAATTTTCAACATTCGTCTTTAGCACCACATCTCAAATGCTTCCATTCTGTTCCGGTTTTCCCACAGTCCATGTTTCACTACCATACAATGCTGTACTCCAAACGTAAATCTTCAGAAATTTCTTCCTCAAATTAAGGCCGGTATTTGATATTAGTAGACTTCTCTTGGCCAGAAATGCCTTTTTTGCCATAGCGAGTGTGCTTTTGATGTCCTCCTTGCTCCGTCCGTCATTGGTTATTTTACTGCCTAGGTAGCAGAATTCCTTAACTTCATTGACTTCGTGACCATCAATCCTGATGTTAAGTTTCTCGCTGTTCTCATTTCTACTACTTCTCATTACCTTCGTCTTTCTCCGATTTACTCTCAAACCATACTGTGTACTCATTATACTGTTCATTCCGTTCAGCAGATCATTTAATTCTTCTCCACTTTCACTCAGGATAGCAATGTTATCAGCGAATCGTGTCATTGATATCCTTTCACCTTGTATTTTAATTCCACTCCTGAACCTTTCTTTTATTTCCATCATTGCTTCCTCGATGTACAAATTGAAGAGTAGGGGTGAAAGGCTACAGCCTTGTCTTACACCCTTCTTAATACGAGCACTTCGTTCTTGATCGTCCACTCTTATTATTCTCTCTTGGTTGTTGTACATATTGTATATGACCCGTCTGTCCCTATAGCTTACCCCTACTTTTTTCAGAATCTCGAACAGCTTGCACCATTTTATATTGTCGAACGCTTTTTCCAGGTCGACAAATCCTATGAAAGTGTCTTGATTTTTCTGTAGCCTTGCTTCCGTCATTAGCCGTAACGTCAGAATTGCCTCTCTCGTCCCTTTACTTTTCCTAAAGCCTAACTGATTGTCACCTAGCGCATTCTCAATTTTCTTTTCCATTCTTCTGTATATTATTCTTGTAAGCAGCTTCGATGCATGAGCTGTTAAGCTGATTGTGCGATAATTCTCGCACTTGTCAGCTCTTGCCGTCTTCGGAATTGTGTGGATGATGCTTTTCCGAAAGTCAGATGTTATATCGCCAGACTCATATATTCTACACACCAACGTGAATAATCGTTTTGTTGCCACTTCCCCCAATGATTTTAGAAATTCTGATGGAATGTTATCTATCCCTTCTGCCTTATTTGACCGTAAGTCCTCCAAAGCTCTTTTAAATTCCGATTCTAATACTGGATCCCCTATCTCTTCTAAATCGACTCCTGTTTCTTCTTCTATCACATCAGACAAATCTCCACCCTCATAGAGGCTTTCAATGTATTCTTTCCACCTATCTGCTCTCTCCTCTGCATTTAACAGTGGGATTCCCGTTGCACTATTAATGTTACCACCGTTGCTTTTAATGTCACCAAAGGTTGTTTGGACTTTCCTGTATGCTAAGTCTGTCCTTCCGACAATCATATCTTTTTCGATGTCTTCACATTTTTCCTGCAGCCATTTCGTCTTAGCTTCCCTGCACTTCCTATTTATTTAATTCCTCAGCGACTTGTATTACTGTATTCCTGATTTTCCCAGAACATGTTTGTACTTCCTCCTTTCATCAATCAACTGAAGTATTTCTTCTGTTACCAATGGTTTCTTCGCAGCTACCTTCTTTGTACCTATGTTTTCCTTCCCAACTTATATGAAATTTAAATTTGCAATTGTGAGAAGCGACGCAGCAATGGAAGTAGACAGTTTTGCTACAACTGTTTGTGATTGAATGCGCCAAATATCTTCAGCATTTGCACGCTCTTGAGCAACATGTAATTTTGTGAATAAATACAACTCATTTCCTCTCAACAAGATGTAAAGGAAAGTAGCTAGTGTAAATTATGTCTCAGTCTCCGGCGTCGTGTTAAATGCAGGAACAGTGCTTCTTGACAGAATGAGATTTTCACTCTGCAGCGGAGTGTGCGCTGATATGAAACTTCGTGGCAGAACTCGTGATGGCTGGGTGTTGCGTGATGTCCTTAGGTTAGTTAGGTTTAAGTAGTTCTAAGTTCTAGGGGACTGATGACCATAGATGTTAAGTCCCATAGTGCTCAGAGCCCTCGTGACAGATTAAAACTTTGTACCGGACCGAGACTCGAACTCGGGACCTTTCCCTTTCGCGGGCAAGTGCTCTACCAGCTGAGCTACCCAAGCACGACTCACGCCTCGTCCTCACAGCTGTACTTCTGCCAGCACCTCGTCTCCTACGTTCCAAACTTAACAGAAGCTCTCCTGCGAACCTTCCAGAACTAGCACTCCTGAAAGAAAGGATATTGCGGAGATATGGCTTAGTCACAGCCCGGGGGATGTTTCCAGAATGAGATTTTCACTCTGCAGCGGAGTGTGCGCTCATATGAAACTTCCTGGCAGATTAAAACTGTTTGCCGGACCGAGACTCGAACTCGGGAGTCTCGGTCTCGGTCTCGGTCTGGCAAACAGTTTTAATATGACAGGAAGTTTCAGTGCTTCTTGAGTCCGGATGTTTTCAAGTGCACTTTCGTAGTGATATTTGCAGAATATCAATAAACATTTACTACATTCGAATTACAATAGTACTGCACTAGTAAACATTGCTATTCCTATTGGATGTATTAACTCAACTAATTTTTTAAATAATTCACTAACCAGCCTATAAATTGGTAGGGTGAATGATCATTTCGTATATGTAAACAAGTGCTTCATCAAAAATCAACGAAATACGTAGTTTTCCTCTCTGACAACATGAAGAAAATGTACGTTTCAGTAATTGAACAAATTCGAAAGAGAAAGGTCTCCCTACGGTAATGACAGAAGCTGAAGAAATGAACCGAAATTTTTGCCACGGCCGGCACGCGAACCCAAATCTTCTTGTTTACTAAGGCAGAGATGCTAACCATTACCCCACCACAGCGCTATGGCCAGCAGTTCTACACGAACTACTCAAGTCCACTGCCCTCTCCAACACAAACTTCAGCTCATACCTTCATCTTAATTTCCCCGTACATTGCCACTATTGCCAGGGCTCTCCATAATTGGAATAGCACCCCGACACTGGACGTAATGGGAAAATCGTATACCGTAGCTGATCTTACAGCGATTTTCCCCGAGACATTTAAGTCTCATCTTTATCTACGATAATGATGGACTTCTGTCGTTCGTCAGCAACACTGACTGTAGTGCTGCGGTGGTGTAATGTTTGGCATTTCTGTCTAATAAGCACAGTTCCGCATCGAGTGCCGGGCACGAAGGTTCTTGTTTATTTCACTTGCCGCAGCGTCGCTTGTGTGAAGTTTTTCTCGTTAGTGTTGTTCTGCCTGCCGAGTGAGTCCTAGCGCCTCCAATCCGCCACACTGTCTCTTTATGTATAAAAAAAAAAAAAAAAAAAAAAAAAAGTGTGAAATCTTATGGGACTTAACTGCTAAGGTCATCAGTCCCTAAGCTTGCACACTACTTAACCTAAATTAACCTAAGGACAAACACACACACCCATGCCTGAGGGAGGACTCGAACCTCCGCCGGGACCAGCCGGACAGTCCACGACTGTAGCGCCTTAAACCGCTCGGCTAATCCTGCGCGGCAAACTCCTTTATTATACGCTGCCACGGCGTCAGCTTTTCTCAGTTCGTCTTTGATGGATTTTGTGATGTCGGGACGTAGTACCACTGGCTGTACCCCCCCCCCCCCTCCCCTACCCCCAATAATATGGCTGCTCTACCACAGCACGAACAGCTGTATCTTTGCCAGATCAGTTCTCTGTAGTACGCGCTCTTTGCTTGACGCATTGCGCATACGCTGTGAGAATAAAAGTATTCATAGTAAGTGGCAGAAGTGCGAGTGATGGTTTATCGTCGTAGTTACCACGCCCGGCCCCACTACCTACAGTGATATCTAAATACACGCTAGGTATGAAAAATCGCAAATTTTCTTGTACTGTTTCTACAAATAGTGAATTTTCGCGGACAAGTGGCTGACCATTACGAAATCAACGCTTTTGTTGTTTGTTGGTTGTCAGTAGTGCTGCCCTTTTCGTGGTGTCAGCTGCGCCTCACAAGTGGAACACGTCGCGCAGAGTACCGCGACCGGCAGATGTGCAGTGGGCAGGGCACGCGTGGGGCTGCGGCACCCGCCGTAGGGGAAGTGCCGCTCTAAACTCTAGCCTGGGCTCACATTTTCTGTGAATGTTAAGGCGGGGGAAGAAATGAAGATGATAAACGGGTATTCATTGGACAAATATATTATACTGGACCTGACATGTGGTTACATTTTCACGCAATTTGGGTGCATAGATCCTGAGAAATCAGTACCCAGAACAACCACCTCTGGCCGTAATAACGGCCTTCATACGCCTGTGCATTGAGTCAAACAAAGCTTGGATGGCGTGTACAGGTACAGCTGCCCAAGCAGTGTCAACACGATAAAACAGTTCATCAAGAGTAGTGACTGGCGTATTGTGACGGGTCAGTTGCTCGGCCACCATTGACGTTTTCAATTGGTGAGAGATCTGGAGAACGTGCTGGCCAGGGCAGCAGTCGAACATTTTCTGTATCCAGAAAGGCCCGTACAGGACCTGTAACATGCGGTCGTGCATTATCCTGCTAAAATGTAGGGTTTCGCAGGTATCGAATGAAGCGTAGAGCCACGGGTCGTAACACATCCGAAATGTAACGTCCACTGTTCAAAGTGCCGTCAATGCGAACAAGAGGTGACCGAGACGTGTAACCAATGGCACCCCATACCATCGCGCCGGGGGATACGCCAGTATAGCGGTGACGAATACACGCTTCCAATGTGCGTTCACCGCGATGTCGCCAAACACGGATGCGACCGTCATGATGCTGTAAACAGATCCTGGATTCATCCGAAAAAAATACGTTTTGCCATTCGTGCACCCAGGTTCGTCGTTGAGTACACCATCGCAGGCGCTCCTGTCTCTGCTGTAGCGTCAAGGGTAACCGCATCCATGGTCTCCGAGCTGATAGTCCATGCTGCTGCAAACGTCGTCGAACTGTCCGTGGAGATGGTTGTTGTCTTGGAAACGTCCCCATCTGTTGACTCAGGGATCGAGAAGTGGCTGCACGATCCGTTACAGCCATGCGGATAAGATGCCTGTCATCTCGACTGTTAGTGATACGAGGCCGTTGGGATCCAGCACGGCGTTCCTTATTACCCTCCTGAACCCACCGATTCCATATTCTGCTAACAGTCATTGGATGTCGACCGATGCGAGCAGCAATGTCGCGATTCGATAAACCGCAATCACCATAGGCTACAATCCGACCTTTATCAAAGTCGGAAACGTGATGGTACGCATTTCTCCTCCTTACACGAGGCATCACAACAACGGTTCTCCAGGCAACGCCCGGCCAACTGCTGTTTGTGTATGAGAAATCAGTTGGAAACTTCCCTCATGTCAGCACGTTGTAGGTGTCGCCACCGGCGCCAGCCTTGTGTGAATGCTCTGAAAAGCTAATCATTTGCATATCACAGTATCTTCTTCCCGGCGGTTAAATTTCGCGTCTCTAGCACGTCATCATCGTAGTGTAGCAATTTTAATGGCCAGTAGTGTATTAATTCTGCTTCTAAAAAGAATTCCCCTGAAGACACAGCGATTTATTTTCACTTGGCTTGTTAATCATTTGTACCTTTCACAGAAGCGAATTTTGAGTAAAACTTGACACATTTCTCTGGTTGCCATGTTAAAATTTGCTTATTTTGCCACAGCACAGCATAGTATACACAGTGTCACCCGTCCAACATGTGCAGAGGCAACTGCGAGAGAATTCTAAACAGTGACTTATTAAGTTTAAGTGTGGAACTGAGGAAAAGTAATGTCAGTATTTTATCGAAAAAGCACATCCTCGAAAAAAATAAACGTATAGAGGCTTATGTCGCTCCAAAACTCATAGCATTTCTCGTTTCAACTGCTATTGATGGCCCCTAAACATTACATTCTTTCATCGAGTAAGTCTGTAGTTAGTGGAATAACATGGCAGAGAATCAACTTTTGCACAATAACCGAATGGAAAAAATACCATCCTCTTTCTGTGCTATCATTTGCCAAAATCTCATTTCGATATCTCAAACCGTTTATGTCCGGCCCGTGTGGCCGAGCGGTTCTAGGCGCCTCAGTACGGAACCGCGCTGCTGTTACGGTCGCAGGTTCGAATCCTGCTTCGGGCATGGATGTGTGTGATGTTCTTAGGTTAGTTAGGTTTAAGTAGTTCTAAGTCTAGGGGACTGATGACCACAGATGTTAAGTCCCACAGAGCTTAGAGCCGTTTGGAGCATTTGAAACCGTTTATGAAATATGAAGAATTTTGTGGATATTTCATTCTGGATTCATCGCAGACGTGGTGCGATCACAAATGACTGTGCTACATTAGATCAACTTTCTAGAGGTTCGTGACAGATAGAGACCTCCACCCAAGTTTTAAGAAGAATTCGATATGTTAGCGAAATTTCATACGCAGCAATATATTATGTAATTTTTACAAGACGCAAAACCATAGCGACATCCATTTTTCATTGCAAACTTTTTCGAATTTCGCGCAGTGTGTTACTTCCATGTAAGTATCACAATAACTATGACCGTTAACGAAATGATGGGCGCATCATCATGATCGTTGCATATAAAGCTATGAGTGAAACAAAAACTTTTTTTTACTGTATAGTTTCTGTAAAATCGTTTGAGAAATACTGCAGTGCGTGCGTCTCGATTCTGTGGTCGACGACCAGCCAAAAGGTGGCAAATATTTTATTTATAAATGAAAAAATCTGCTAGATTGGTGCCGCGACTCTTGACGCTGGAACAAAAACGCATGAGAATGGACACATCGGAACAATGTTTGGCCCGTTTTAGGAGAAACGAACAAAATTTTTTACACCGGTTTGTGACCACAGATGAAACGCCAGAGACAAAATAACAGTCAAAGCAGTGGAAACATGTTGATTCTCCGCCACCAAAGAAAACATAGGCAATTCCTTCGGCGGGAAAGGTCGTGGCATCATTGCTCTGGAATGCGAAGGGGGTTCTGTTTCTAAATTATCTCCCCACTGGCCAAACAGTTACTGGAGAATACTATGCTAACTCCTGCACAAATTGCAACAAAAGATACGGGAAAAAAAGCCACGTTTAGCCAGGAAGAAAGTCATCTTCCATCAAGACAAAGAGCGCCTGCA
The DNA here is from genome assembly GCF_023864345.2 of Schistocerca serialis cubense. Taxonomy (NCBI): domain Eukaryota; kingdom Metazoa; phylum Arthropoda; class Insecta; order Orthoptera; family Acrididae; genus Schistocerca; species Schistocerca serialis. The sequence continues at coordinate 69,623,451 of NC_064647.1, forward strand.
CACATGTGCCGTCGCAATGGCAAAATTACACGAACTAGGGTATGAATTGTTGCCACACCTACCTTATTCACCTTATATGGTTCCGTCAGACTTTCATCTCTTCCTAAAACTGAAATTTTTCTTGGTGGTCGAAGACTCACTTCAGACGAAGAACTGATAGCCGGAGTTGACAACTATGTTGGAGGCCTGGAGGAAACACATTTTCCAGATGGGATCAAGGCACTCGAACATCGTTGGACCAAGTGCATTTATCTACAAGCAGACTACATTAAAAAACAGAAGAAGTTCCAGTGATCTAAGTACTTTCTTTCTATTCTGTTCCGAGAACTTTTGAAACTACTCTCGTACGCGAGCATAAAACACGTTCCAAATTCTACAACTGGCCGACGTCACAGATATAGGCATATAGTTTTGTGTGTCTTCTTGACGACACTTCCTGAAAATGGGAGTCACCTATCCTTTTCTTCCAATCGTCAGAACCACTTCGCTGCTCCAAAGACCTACGGCAGAGTGCTGCTAGAAGAGGGATGGATTCATTCGCATACTCTACGTAGATACGTATTGGTATCCCGTCAATGCAGTGGCCTTCCCTCTGTTGAGCGATTTCCGTTACTTTATCTATACAACGGTAACTTGTGGACCACTATTTGAATGACTTTTGCAACTACAGACACACACAAGTGTTTACACTAGTCAAAGATCCCTCAAATGTAGTGTTAAGGAAAACAGTTCCCGTCAACAGCTAACATACAGACAGTAGCTTGGCATCGTACAATGTAAGCACTAGGGCAGTATACAAACATTATGATATAGATTTAGCAACGACTAATACATAGAGATATCATATGACATGATTACAGATATAAATGTGCGTAGGAACAGCGCTTTATAAAACTGCAAGTAAGGAAAATATCTTTAATTGCAGACTTATTTAACTCCTCCTATGAGAAAGTAGCTATGACAGAATACTAACTCATTTAAATGACCAAAACTTCTTAAATGCCTCACAGTTTGGCATTCGTGAACATTTCTCTACAGAGAAATCAGTACAGCACAAATTAAGCGGCTGCAGAGCCAAGCAAGATAAATTACACTATTCGTATGTTATGTGACCTTTCCAGAGTCTTTGATTGTGTGGATCACATTATTCCACTTGGCAAACTAATGAGTTCTGGCATTAATGCACCCTCTTCTCCACAGATGGAGCCTCAACTTCAAAACAGAAATCACTGGATGTTACAGGCACGAAACTAACATCAGTATGGCTTGAAACTAACGTATGAGGCCCCACAACGATATGTACTGGGCACTGATTCACATTACGTGATTTCAAACACGCAAAGAAAAGTGTGCAGGTGCTCCACCAAGTCGCCATTATGAAAACTTCCTGGAACGTCAAAATTGTTCAGTAAGCAGTGCATTATCTTTTCTGAACTTGAGGAGCGCGTATGTCGATTGTCTGTGTGGCTCCTGACTATCGAAAGCTATCCCTGTGACAGGATTGCTTCAAATACCTTAAATTCCTACCCCCAAGCTTGTCTTTTAAGACCTGTATCAACTTTGTGCGCAATCTTGAGAGTCACCATGTACACTGTAATACTATCAATGTCAAACTTTCTTCCACATTTTTACTTATTTAGCAAAAACAATGATGAACGCTTTGTACGAGGTGTTCTGCCAATTGGCAAATACAGTTCATATATGTGGCTTCTTTGCGAAGCGGTCCCGACAACTCGACTCTTTCTACTGTTACGGTAAGAGACACATTCGTTCAGGAACCTGTTTCAAAAACGCACAAGATGTAACAATAGTAAGTATGTAGGAGCAGTCATATTACTTTAATTAAGCTGTCAGACGCAGTAGGCTGGCACAGGGCACACCAGACCACCCCCAGGACGATACAGGGATGCCTCGGAGGAGCTGCTGCTCCACAGGTCACGGACAATACACTGACGGGGGAAAAAATCGCAGCACCAAGAAGGAGACTCACAATAAAAAAGAAACTAGGTAGGCGTGTTTCTACAGGGTGGCGCACGAAATGTGTTACAATTTTATTTTTGAATATAAACTTTATTGTCAATACAATCTGAAAGGAACATATATTACAATGAAGAGCCGTTTATGGAGATTTGTTCTAACTCAGCACATGCTCAATATGTCCACCATTTCGTTTCCTACCTTCCTTCAAACGAACACTGAAGTTAGTGATTACCCTAATTACCGTAATTTCACTGCAAGCTTGAAGAATAAGTCTTCTGAGCTCCATTAAATCACGTGGACGTTTCGGGAAAATTTTTTCCTTTAGGTACCCCCAAAGAAAAAAGTCACATGGATTGAGGTCTGGATTATTGGGGGGGTGGGGGGGGGGGGCAATTTTGTCCGTCATTGAAGCGACCTGGAAACCTGATGAAATGATTCGCGTGTCGAAATGCTCGTGTAAAAACTCCAACACAGTGTTTGCAACATGTGGCCCTGCGTGTCGAAGGACAATGCAGTAGCAAGAAGCTGTGGAATGAAGCTATTGCGAAGCGTGTTCAAATAACGCTCGCTGTTCACAGTTTCTTCAAAGAAAAAGGGTCCAATAAGTCCGTAACTGGAAATTGCTGCCCACGCTGTAATCCTCGGAGAGTAATGTTATCGTTCATGAAGCATTTGTGGGTCTTCAGTGGCCCAAAAGCGTACATTTTGTTTGTTAACCACACCGTCTAAATGAATATGCGCCTCGTCTGAAAACCAAACTTTGTTGAGAGTTGCTTCCCTATCCTCCACCCACTGAGCAAACAGTAGTCTCTGCTGCTTGTGTTCTTCAGTGAGCTTCTGTGCACAAGTCATCTTGTATGGGAACATATGGAGGTCACTTTTAAGAATGCGTTGATTGGAGCGTCTGGATATTCCCAGTTGCACTGCTGCCTTTTTACACGATTTCCCGGGACTTCTCTATACAGCAACTCGTACCGCTTCAATATTCTCCGGTGAACAAACAGGCTTAAGCCGAGGTCGCTGCGATTCCAATACTGTTCCTTCCTGTACAAATTTATCGTACAACCTGTGGATGGTCTTCTCGCGCGGGACCCGTAGTGTTAAACTATTGTCGAAAACTCTACTGAGTCACAACAAGGCTTTCAGTTTGATGAAAAAGTAACACAATTGCCGATCGTTGCTGTGTCATCACTCTTCCATTGTCAGCCATTGCTGATTACTAGTCTCCTAGTGGCAGTATCGTGAATTAAACGTCATTTCGTAACTCATTTGTTTTTCCAAGCTCTGCTAATGTACGTCGTAAATTCGGAAAGAAACAATTGGTAACACATTCCGTGCGCCACCCTGTACATCTGGTAGATGACGTCTGTTCATATTTCGTGCCATTCACGTAGCAGTGGCGCTAGGAGCGTCGCTATGAGGATGCAAATAACGTCTGCTTTAAATACACGCCTTAACTGTCATGAGCTTTTGTTACCTTACAGACTGGACGTGGTGAAATGATATTAGACAAGAATGCCTGTAAGGTGAGAAAGATAACATCATCAACGCCTCACTGACTTTGACGAGGTCTTGTAATTGGACTACGAGAAGCCGGACCTTCGTTCTGTGATATTGTAGAAAGACGTGGAGGGAATGTAGCCACTGCACATCATTCGCTGGCAGAGATGATAATGGGAGTGTACGGTAAGGGGCAAGATCAGTTTGGATTCCGTAGAAATGTTGGAACACGTAAGGCAATACTGACCCTACGACTTATCTTAGAAGAAAGATTACGGAAAGGCAAACCTACGTTTCTAGCATTAGTAGACTTAGAGAAAGCTTTTGACAATGTTGACTGGAATACGCTCTTTAAAATTCTGAAGGTGGCAGGGGTAAAATACAGGGAGCGAAAGGCTAATTACAATTTGTACAGAAACCAGATGGCAGTTATAAGAGTCGAGGGACATGAAAGGGAAGCAGTGGTTGGGAAGGGAGTGAGACAGGGTTTTAGCCTCTCCCCGATGCTATTCAATCTGTATATCGAGCAAGCAGCAAAGGAAACAAAAAACAAAAAAATTCGGAGTAGGAATTAAAATCCATGGAGAAGAAATAAAAACTTTGACGTTCGCCGATGACATTGTAATTCTGTCAGAGACAGCAAAGGACTTGGAAGAGCAGTTGAACGGAATGGACAGTGTCTTGAAAGGAGGGTATAAGATGAATATCAAGAAAAGCAAAACGAGGATAATGGAATGTAGTCGAATTAAATCGGGTGATGCTGAGGGAATTAGATTAGGAAATGAGACGCTTAAAGTAGTAAAGGAGTTTTGCTATTTGGGGAGCAAAATAATTGATGATGGTCGAAGTAGAGAGGATATAAAATGTAGACTGGCATTGGCAAGGAAAGCGTTTCTGAAGAAGAGAAATTTGTTAACATCGAGCATTGATTTAAGTGTTAGGAAGTCGTTTCTGAAAGTATTTGTATGGAGTGTAGCCATGTATGGAAGTGAAACATGGACGATAAATAGTTTAGACAAGAAGAGAATAGAAGCTTTCGAAATGTGATGCTACAGAAGAATGTTGAAGATTACATGGGTAGATCATATAACTATTGAGGAGGTATTGAATAGAATTGGGGAGAAGAGGAGTTTATGGCACAACTTGACTATACGAAGGGATCGGTATGTAGGACATGTTCTGTGGCATCAAGGGATCAGAAATTTAGTACTTGAGGGCAGCGTGGAGGGTAAAAATCGTAGAGGGAGACCAAGAGATGAATACACTAAGCAGATTCAGAAGGATGTAGGCTGCAGTAGGTACTGGGAGATGAAGAAGCTGCACAGGATAGAGTAGCACGGAGAGCTGCATCAAACCAGTCTCAGGACTGAAGACCACAACAACAACAACACGGTAAGACGAAAACTGGGCTCCGGACGGCCACATGGCAGTGCAGAGACGGAAGAGGGTCGTGTTCGGCGTATGGCCCTCGTCGAGGCGTGCTGCGTCTGCAACAGCAATTTGTGCACCAGAGTGACACAAGGAAATGTTTTATTTCACTTCAAGGGTAGCTCCGAACCAGTGTGCATTCCACTGACCCCGAACCACCACCTTTTGCGACTGCAGTGGTGTCAAGCGACAGCTCGTTGGAGTGCAGGGTGGAGGTCTGTTGTGTTCTCTAATGAAAACTGGTTGTGCCTCGGTGTGAGTGATGGCCGTGTGTTGGTTGCGAGGCCAGCTGAGGGCCTGCAACCAACCTGTCTGCATGCTACACACCCTGGACCTACACCTGGAGTTTCACCGAGCGAGGTGTCGCAGTGCTCAGCACACTGGACTCGCATTCGGGAGGACGACGGTTCAAACCCGCGTCCGGTCATCCTGATTCAGGTTTTCCGTGATTTCCCTAAATCGCTTCAGGAAAATGCCGGGATAGTTTCTCTGAAAGGGCACGGTCGATTTCCTTCTCATCCTTCCATAATCCGACGGGACCGACGACTGTGATGTACGGTCCCTTCCCCCAAATCAATCAACCAACCTGGGGCTATGGTCTGGGAAGCGATTTCGTATGATCACAGGAGCACTATCGGGGTTATCCCACTCACACTGACTGTAAATTCGTACGTCAGTCTGTCGATTCGACGAGTTGTGCCTGCATTCACGAACAGCTTTCTGCAGAGCGTTGTCCAACGGGCTAACGCTCGCCCACATAGCACTGTATGTCCCCGTGGTCTAGGGTTAGCGTCTTTGATTCATAATCAAAACGTCTTCGGTCCCGGGTTCGATCCCTGCCACTGACAAAATTTTGATAAATAATCAGCATTGGCGGCCGAAGACTTCCGGCATAAGAAGTCAGCCTCATTCTGCCAACGGCCTTGTCAAAGAGGGCGGAGGAGCGGATAGAGGTTCAGGGCACTCTCTTGTCCTAGGGGTGGGAAATTGCCCCTAAAGGCGGAAGAATCAGCAATGATCAACGACATGAGAATGCAGAAGGCAATGGAAACCACTGCATTAAAGACAAGTAACGTGTATCCACAGGACATGTGACCTGTATTTGAAGAAGTGTCATGATGATCTCTCCATTGGCAAAAGATTCCGGAATAGTCCCCCATTCGGATATCCGGGAGGGAACTGCCAAGGGACAGGTTAACATGAGAAAAAGATTGAATAATCAACGAAAGGATAACGTTCTACGAGTCGGAGCGTGGAATGTCAGAAGCTTGAACGTGGTTGCGAAACTAGAAAATCTGAAGAGGGAAATGCAAAGGCTCAGTTTAGATATAGTAGGGGTCAGTGAAGTGAAGTGGAAGGAAGACAAGGATTTCTGGTCAGATGAGTATCGGGTAATATCAACAGCAGCAGAAAATGGTATAACAGGTGTAGGACTCGTTATGAATAGGAAGGTAGGGCAGAGGGTGTGTTACTGTGAACAGTTCAGTGACCGGGTTGTTCTAATCAGAATCGAAAGCAGACCAACACCGACAACGATAGTTCAGGTATACATGCCGACGTCGCAAGCTGAAGATGAACAGATAGAGAAAATGTATGAGGATATTGAAAGGGTAATGCAGTATGTAAAGGGGGACGAAAATCTAATAGTCATGGGCGACTGGAATGCAGTTGTAGGGGAAGGAGTAGAAGAAAAGGTTACAGGAGAATATGGGCTTGGGACAAGGAATGAAAGAGGAGAAAGACTAATTGAGTTCTGTAACAAGTTTCAGCTAGTAATAGCGGATACCCTGTTCAAGAATCACAAGAGGGAGAGGTATACTTGGAAAAGGCCGGGAGATACGGGAAGATTTCAATTAGATTACATCATGGTCAGAGAGAGATTCTGAAATCAGATACTGGATTGTAAGGCGTACCCAGGAGCAGATATAGACTCAGATCTCAATATAGTAGTGATGAAGAGTAAGCCGAAGACATTAGTCAGGAAGAATCAATACGTAAAGAAGTGGTATACGGAAGTACTAAGGAATGACGAGATACGTTTGAAGTTCTCTAACGCTATAGTTACAGCAATAAGGAATAGCGCAGTAGGCAGTACAGTTGAAGAGGAATGGACATCTCTAAAAAGGGCCATCACAGAAGTTGGGAAGGAAAACATAGGAACAAAGAAGGTAGCTGCGAAGAAACCATGGGTAACAGAAGAAATACTTCAGTTGATTGATGAAAGGAGGAAGTACAAACATGTTCCGGGAAAATCAGGAATACAGAAATACAAGTCGCTGAGGAATGAAATAAATAGGAAGTGCAGGGAAGCTAAGACGAAATGGGTGCAGGAAAAATGTGAAGACATCGAAAAAGATATGATTGTCGGAAGGACAGACTCAGCATACAGGAAAGTCAAAACAACCTTTAGTGACATTAAAAAAAGCAACGGTGGTAACATTAAGAGTGCAACGGGAATTCCACTGTTAAATGCAGAGGAGAGAGCAGATAGGTGGAAAGAATACATTGAAAGCCTCTATGAGGGTGAAGATTTGTCTGATGTGATAGAAGAAGAAACAGGAGTCGATTTAGAAGAGATAGGGGATCCAGTATTACAATCGGAATTTAAAAGAGCTTTGGAGGACTTACGGTCAAATAAGGCAGAAGGGATGGATAACATTCCATCAGAATTTCTAAAATCGGGGGATCTGGCAACACAACGACTATTCATGTTGGTGTGTAGAATATATGAGTCTGGTGATATACCACCTGACTTTCGGAAAAGCATCATCCACACAATTCCGAAGACGGCAAGAGCTGACAAGTGCGAGAATTATCGCACAATCAGCTTAACAGCTCATGCATCGAAGCTGCTTACAAGAATAATATACAGAAGAATGGAAAAGAAAATTGAGAATGCGCTAGGTGACGATCAGTTTGGCTTTAGGAAAAGTAAAGGGACGAGAAAGGCAATTCTGACGTTACGGCTAATAATGGAAGCAAGGCTAAAGAAAAATCAAGACACTTTCATAGGATTTGTCAACCTGGAAAAAGCGTTCGACAATATAAAATGGTGCAAGCTGTTCGAGATTCTGAAAAAAGTAGGGGTAAGCTATAGGGAGAGACGGGCCATATACAATATGTACAACAACCAAGAGGGAATAATAAGAGTGGACGATCAAGAACGAAGTGCTCGTATTAAGAAGGGTGTAAGACAAGGCTGCAGCCTTTCGCCCCTACTCTTCAACCTGTACATCGAGGAAGCAATGATGGAAATAAAAGAAAGGTTCAGGAGTGGAATTAAAATACAAGGTGAAAGGATATCAATGATACGATTCGCTGATGACATTGCTATCCAGAGTGAAAGTGAAGAAGAATTAAATGATCTGCTGAACGGAATGAACAGTCATGAGTACACAGTATGGTTTGAGAGTAAATCGGAGAAAGACGAAGGTAGTGGGAAGTAGTAGAAATGAGAAGAGCGAGAAACTTAACATCAGGATTGATGGTCACGAAGTCAATGAAGTTAAGAAATTCTGCTACCTAGGCAGTAAAATAACCAATGACGGACGGAGCAAGGAGGACATCAAAAGCAGACTCGCTATGGCAAAAAAAAGGCATTTCTGGCCAAGAGAAGTCTACTAATATCAAATACCGGCCTTAATTTGAGGAAGAAATTCTGAGGATGTACATCTGGAGTACAGCATTGTATGGTAGTGAAACATGGACTGTGGGAAAACCGAAACAGAAGAGAATCGAAGCATTTGAGATGTGGTGCTATAGACGAATGTTGAAAATTAGGTGGACTGATAAGGTAAGGAATGAGGAGGTTCTACGCAGAATCGGAGAGGAAAGGAATATGTGGAAAACACTGATAAGGAGAAGGGACAGGATGATAGGACATCTGCTAAGACATGAGGGAATGACTTCCATGGTACTAGAGGGAGCTGTAGAGGGCAAAAACTGTAGAGGAAGACAGAGATTGGAATATGTCAAGCAAATAATTGAGGACGTAGGTTGCAAGTGCTACTCTGAGATGAAGAGGTTAGCACAGGAAAGGAATTCGTGGCGGGCCGCATCAAACCAGTCAGTAGACCGAATGACCGAAAAAAAAAGAATGCTGTACAGCGTTGACATGCTGCCTCAGCCTACACCGTCACCAGACCTGTCTCCAGTCGACCACACGTGAGACACCATCGAACGAAACTGCAGCGTTAACCAAAACCAGCGTTAACCGTTCCCTTATCGATCGATCGAGTGCAAGAGACACGGATGAAACTAACATCCAGCACTGGTACGACAAAATGGACGCATATTTTTCATTAATCTGCGTTAATTATTTCTCGGTGTTGCGATCTTTCTTCAAAGACAAAGAGAGAGGAATAAAACTTGGTTCTTTGCATCGTTGTGACAACCACCGCTGTCAAGATACGGTAACAGTGACAAGAGGAAGGTCAAGCAGAGACTCCACTCACCAGACACGTCCCTCGCCGCGTCCGCCCGTGCACTGCTGGTGCTTGAGCTGGCGCTGGTGCCGCCCCCCACGTGCTCCGCCCCTCCACCTCTCGGTCCCCACAGCCACCGTCGCCGCCTCACCACTCGGCTGACGCGCCAACTACTCACAAGGCAGACGCCGGGGTCACGTGACCGTGACGGCGCTTCATGAGTTCGGCGGTAAAATTTGGCCGAGAGTCCTAACAAGTTTGGTCTTAAATACACTACTGGCCATTAAAATTGCTACGCCACGAAGATGACGTGCTACAGACGCGAAATTTAACCGACGGGAAGAAGATGCTGTGATGCGCAAATGATTAGCTACTCAGAGCATTCACACAAGGTTCGCGCCGGTGGCGACACCTACAACGTGCTCACATGAGGAAAGTATACAACCAGTTTCTCATACACAAACAGCAGTTGACCGGCGCTGCCTGGTGAAATGTTATTGTGATACCTCGTGTAAGGAGGAGAAATGCGTACCATCACGCTTCCGACTTTGATAAAAGTCGGGTTGTAGCCTATCGCGATTGTGGTTTATCAAATCGCGACATTGCTGCTCGCGTTGGTCGAGATCCAATGACTGTTAGCAGAATATGGAATCGGTGGGTTCAGGAGAGTAATACGGAACGCCGTGCTGGATCCCAACGGCCTCGTATCACGAGCAGTAGAGATGACTGGCATCTTATCCACATGGCTGTAACGGATCGTGCAGCCACGTTTCGATCCCTGAGTCAGCGGATGGGGACGTTTGCAAGACAACAACTATCTGCACGAACAGTTCGACAACGTTTGCAGCAGCATGGACTATCAGCTCGGAGACCGTGGCTGCGGTTACCCTTGACGTTGCATCACAGACAGGAGCGCCTGTGATGGTGTACTCAACGACGAACCTGGGTGCACGAATGGCTAAACGTCATTTTTTCGGATGAATCCAGTTTCTGTTTACAGCATCATGATGGTCGCATCCGTGTTTGGCGACATCGCGGCGAACGCACATTGCAGGCGTGTATTCGTCAACGCTATTCTGGCGTATCACCCGGCGTGATGGTAGGGGTGCCATTGGGTACACGTCTCGGTCACCTCTTGTTGGCATTGACAGCACTTTGAACAGTGGACGTTACTTCCAGATGTGTTACGACCTGTGCTCTACCCTTCATTCGATCCCTGCGATACCCTACATTTCAGCAGAATAATGCACGACTGCATGTTGCAGGTCCTATACGGGCCTTTCTGGATACAGAAAAAGTTGGACTGCTGCCCTGGCCAGCACATTCTCCGGATGTCTCACCAATTGAAAACGTCTGGTCAATTGTGGCCGAAAAACTGGCTCGTCACAATACGCCAGTCACTACTCTTGATGAACCATGGTATGGTGTTGAAGCTGCATGGGCAGCTGTACCTGTTCACGTCATCCAAGCTCTGTTTGGCTCAATGCCCAGGCGTATCAAGGCCGTTATTACGGTCAGAGGTGGTTGTTCTGGGTACTGATTTCTCAGGATCTATGCACCCAGATTGTGTGAAAATCTAACCACATGTCAGTTCTAGTAGTATGTTTGTCCAGTGAATACCCGTTTATCATCTGCATTTCTTCTTGGTGTAGCAATTTTAATGGCCAGTAGTGTAAAAACCGTAAGCGGACTGAACAGTCCAGTCAGTCACCTAGTCACGTTGTCACCGTGCTGAAGATTGCACATACAAGGCCGAAATACTGAATTCGGTCTTCCAGAACTGTTCTACCACGGAAAACGGTAAAACAGTTCCTTCTTTCAATCACTACATCAACGAGGAAGTGGCAAATATTGTGATAAGTGATCGTGGAACGGAAGAACAGCTACAATCGATAGGTGGTCGAAACGCATCTGTCCGTCACGACAAATAGTTCAAATGGCTCTGAGCACTATGGGACTTAACATCTGTGGTCATCAGTCCCCTAGAACTTAGATCTACTTAAACCTAACTAACCTAAGGACATCACACACATCCATGCCCTAGGCAGGATTCGAACCTGCGACCGTAGAAGTCGCACTGTTCCGGACTGAGCGCCTAGAACCGCTAGCCACCGCGGCCGGCCCGTCACGACAGCTACGAGTTATACAGAGATTATGTGAAAGAACTTCCTTCCCTTGTAGCAGCAGCGTATCATGGGACGCTGGAGCACTGAAGGGCACCCGGTGACTGTAAGAAATCGCAGGGCATTCCGCTAGACGAGAAGGGTCGTAGGACCGATCCACGTAATTTTAGTCCTATATAGCTGACACAGATCTCTTGTAGCACAAGCTGCGACGTAGTCGCGAATTGAACAGCGACCCGAAATTAGAATAAATTTCCATGCATTCACGTCTACGGTCATAAATTTTTTGTCACCAGACTGTCGGTTTCGTTGTATAATGACCATCTTCAGATTTGTTTTATGGAAACATTTCCTAATACACTGGAGCCATAGCAGCATAGTCAAATGCTAAACACAAAATCAGCGCATCATCAAATGTGTACATATAATGGTATATACAAGAGCCATGTCGTCAGCAGCACTATTGTTCAAAGCGAACTGCCCAGATTGCTTTGAACAGAAGTGCTTTTGATTACTCTTGTATATACTGTTATTTATATAGCTTTGGGCAGTTTGCTTTGAAACAGTAGTGCTGCTGACGAGATGGCTCTTGTATATACCATTATTTATACACATTTCACGATGCTGCCGCTGCTTTTGTGCTTAGCATTTGACGATGTATATTAGGACGTGTTTTTATAAAATAGACCTGAAGATGGTCATTACAGACCGAAACCGATAGTGTGATGACAAAAAATTTGCGACCAGAGACGTGAATAAATTTAGATCTCTTGTAGAATTATGGAATGTGTTCCAGGCTCAAGTATTACGTCGTTTTCGAAGAACAGATATCTCCTCTATAAAAGTCAACGCTGTCTTGCGAAATTCGGTTCGCCGTGTTCCTATGTGAGAGCCACACGGCTGTACACACCAGCGTTCAGGTTGACGCCGTCCCACACTGCCCTTTAGCGGGAAATGAGTTCACCGAGTATCTGACCAGATTTCCAGATTTATGACTGGATTCAATACTTCCTCGCAGACAGAACTCAGTGTGTCGCCCTCAACGGAATAAAATCGAAAGATGTAAAGGTAAATTCCAGAATTGCCCAAGAAAGTGTAATAGGACCGTTACTGTTTACATTGTACATAAATGATCTAGTAAGAAACATCAGAAGCTCTTTAAGACTGTTCGCACACGATCCGGTTATCTATAAGAAAGCAGCAGCGCAAAAACACAATATCACTTTCCGGAATGGCCTACAGAACATTCATGAATGGTGCAGGCTCTGGCAGTGACCTTGAACGTATATAAGTGTACCGTACTGCGTATACACAGGGAAAGAAATCCATTACTGTACGACAACACTGATGACAAGTTGTTGGAAACAGTGTCAACCGTAAGATACCTAGGAGTAAGAGAGCCACCTTAAGTGAAATGATCGCGTAAAACAAATAGTACGAAAAGCAGATGGCAGACTGAGATTCACAGCGTGAATCTTAAGGAAATGTAACTCGTTCACGCTTTTTTGTACACTGCTTGTCAATGTGCGACTCTTACGCGGTAGGAATGATAGAAGAGTTGGAGAAGATCCAACGGAGAGCGGCGCGTTTCGCCACGTTATCTTCTGGTCGGCGCGGGACGCCTAGCGAACTCCGCTGGCAGACGCTGAAAGAGGGGCGTTGTGCACACGGATATACTGTATTACTGCGGTCGAAATTCCGAGAGAGTGCGTACCAGGAAGTCTAGGAGACCATGTTGCGTCCTCCCAAAAGCATCTTGCGAAATGACCACAGCGAGAAAACCCGAGGAAATAGAGCTAGTACGTAATTTTACCGACATTCAGTCTTCCAAAGCGCCGTTCGCAAATGGAAAATGGAAAGAAGAATGTCCTGATAAATTAATGATGAGTGACAGGGGATGGGGAGCATTCCACGATAACGACTTTTCTTTTCCTCTCGGCTGAGGTACATTAGCAATAAACAATTTTTAAATACTGATAGTTTATGCGGAATAATATTCATATAAATAAGATTCTGTCAAATATTAAACATTTTAAAATTTGTGATTCAGATAAAACGTAATGCCCTGAGAATTACATGCTTTCCAGAATAATCGCACCCCGCAGAAGTACCCTCCGCTAGACACTGTCAGGTTACTTGCAGAGTGGAGACGTACATGTGGATGTAGAGGTAGATCGCACTACATGAAACACTTACTAGTCGAGCGTAAGGCGCGTAAAAAGCGTCCCACAGTTTCCCGCTGGAGAGGCAGGAGGTGACCCTGAGTGTATTCGGCAGCGTCGACCCCGAGATAACCTCTTGCTTGAACAGTGTTTTCCTCGAAGCGATTGTGCGTCGTATTGGCTGAACTACTGCTTCCCGTTTTCTATCCTGCTTGCGCCACGGTAATTTAGATTTCCTGCTACTTCTGATTCCTACTGTCGATGACATTGGTAATCACAATTTTGTGACACGTTCCCAGGTACACAAGCAAAATAATGAAAGATCAGTATCATAATAATTCCGATTTGAATCTGTACTGATGAAAAATTGCTCCCAGACGACGAATTAAATATATCTCAAACATCTCCAATCTATCCGACACTACAAGGCTTGCGGTTGAGCCGTCACAGAGAAACAAAATTTAGAGTCAATTACTTTTGCATAACAACTGTATCGTAGAACCACTAGAACCTGCAGAAACGAGATTTATTCGCAGACGACTAATTCGGTGAAGCGAATCTGATAGATTTTGAAAAAAGAACGTACTTCGTAGCACATGAAGAAAGGAAATGAAGAGCTTACAAAGACTTTAAGACAGCCAGAGAGCCACTTACTGTGAACAGTGGAGTGATATGGTCATTCTGAACAAAATCGGCAGCAAAACAACTCTAACGACAATATTTCAGATACATATGGCAACGTCGCAAGTAAAAGATGAAGAGATGGAGAAAGTATATGAGCATGTTGCACAGGTAATACAGCACGTAAAGGTGATGATCATCAAATAAATATGGAGTTTTGGAATAGAATAGTATGGGAAGAAGCAGAAGACGGAGACGCAGGAGATTTTGGGTTTGCTAGGAGGAATGAGAAACGAGAAAGGCTAAATGAGTTCTACAATAAATTTCGTATTTTCAAGATAAGAGGAATATGTTTACTTTGTAAAGACACAGAGACAAGGCAAGATTCCAGCTGGATTGTAACAGGGCCAGATGGAAATCCCGAAATCAGATATTGGAACTTAACGCTTTCTGATCTGATATAGACTCGGAATGCAGCTTAGTAATAGTTGTCTGAATTTAAGACAATCATCTAGAAGAATCACTGTGCAAGGATACTAGGGCACTGAGAAATAATGATATATGATTAAAGCTCTGTAAGACGTTAGAAATTGCCATACTGACTACCAAAGTAGTCAGTTAAGTCGAAGACGAATGTATATCAATAAACACAGCAATCACGGAAGTTGAACAGAGAAACATAGTAACTTGGGTTACGGAAGAATTACTTCAGTTGACTGAAGAAGGAAGGAATTACAAAAATGTTCAGGAAAAGTTGGGAGTACAGCAATATAAATCGCTTTGGAATGAAATAACTAGGGATAGCAGGGAAGCCAAGGTGAAATGGATGCAAGAAAATGGAAGAAATCGAAAAAGGAACGGTCGTCAGAAACACTAAATCAGCACGCAGATAATAATCCTCTGTCAGATTAAAAGCAAGGACATCAATACTAAGAGCGCAATTGGAATAGCAGTGTTAAACTCCGAGGATAGAGCAGGTAGGTGGAGAGTATATTGAGCATAACATTTGAGAGTGAAACGAAGAAAGACGAGGGTTATAGGGAATAGCAGGAGGGAGAGTGGCGATGAACTTAACATATAAATAGGAGTCCAAGAAAAATACGAACTGAAGGAATTGCGCTACCTTGCAAGCAAAATATCAGATGATCCACGGTGCAAGGAGGACATAACAAGCTAAATAGCACAGGCGAAGAAGACTAAATGAAGTCTACTAGTATCAAAATTCAGTTTTCTTCGAGGGAGAAATTTCTGACAATTTATATTTGGAGCACAGCATGGCGTTGAGGTCAATCATGGAATGATGGAAATGAGGAAAAGAGGAGAATCGAAGTGTTTGGGATGTGGTTCTATAGGAGGATGCTTAAAATTACATGGAATTGTAACATACGTGATATGGAGAAACTCCGTCGAACTGGTGAAGTGAAAATCACTGACAGGAAGAAGAGCCGTGACGGTGGGCTGTGTGTTAAAAAGCTTACTAGAGGGAGCTGTAGAGAATAAAACTGTAGAGGAAGACAGAGAGTGGAGTACATCCAGCAAGTAATTCAGGACGTAGGTTGCAACGGTACATTGAGATGAAGAGGTTAGTACAGGAAACGAATTCGTCGTGGACCGCATCAAACCATTCAGAAGATTGATGAAAAAATGACTTATTAATTGAACACTACTGAAATATTTTGTGCGATAATGTACCGTTATGTGTCAAGTAGTACTGCGTGCAAATTAATAACTTTAGGCACATGTGAACAGCTCTATCTATTTTGAAACTAGGAACTATAATCCCAGTGTCCCATGGGTCACGTGAGCGAAGTCTGAGTAGTGTGGGTATTTATACCAGACAGATATATCTACTTAGTTTTAGAGCTATATCGTCATTTGTTGATACCAAACAACGTCTTTTTCGTTTACTTTTTCTTTTAAATTATTCTTTTTTGTGTATGGCCGAGAACATTAAATGTATAGCTGCCGAATTCTGGTAAAACTGTCAAGTATGTTGCTAAAAAACAAGAAAATAGTATTGTGGTGGCAGAAACTGCCCCAGTTCATTGCTTGAAACTACCAAAATACAGGAGCTAGAATTCACCTGTACACTGTCGAAAAAATGCGAGGCACTCGAATAGTGTGTTGAGCGGTAGCAGCTTGTTATATGTGCATACGGAGGGTTTTTAACGTTAGTGATTCATTTGGGACGTCCATCGGCGACCAGGTGGAGCTCAGGAGGGCTCTCCTCTGTTTCGACTCTCGATGAACTAACTGTGCTGTGTTTAGAAGTGAACGGTGTACAACCCTGCCTCTACGACGAGTACAGACTTCCGCTGAACAGCTTCAGACATTTGAATCTGACGGCATTGTGGACCTGTGGGAAGCTGGATGGATACACTACTGGCCATTAAAATTGCTACACCAAGAAGAAATGCAGATGATAAACGGGTATTCATTGGAAAAATATATTATACTAGAACTGACATGTGATTACATTTTCACGCAGTTTGGGTGCATAGATCCTGAGAAATCAGTACCCAGAACAACCACCTCTGGCCGTAATAACGGCCTTGATACGCCTGAGCATTGAGTCAAACAGAGGTTGGATGGCGTGTACAGGTACAGCTGTCCATGCAGCTTCAACACCAAACCACAGTTCATCAAGAGTAGTGATTGGCGTATTGTGATGAGCCAGTTGCACGGCCACCATTGACCAGACGTTTTCAGTTGGTGAGAGATCTGGAGAATGTGCTAGCCAGGACAGCAGTCGAACATTTTCTTTATCCAGAAAGGCCCGTACAGGACCTGCAAAATGCGGTCGTGCATTATCCTGCTGAAATGTAGGGTTTCGGAGGGATCGAATGAAGGGTAGAGCCACGGGTCGTAACACATCTGAAATGTAACGTCCATTGTTAAGTGCCGTAAATGCAAACAAGTGATGACCGAGATGTGTAACCAGTGGCACCCCATACCATCCCGCCGGGTGATACGCCAGTATTGCGATGACGAATACACCCTTCCAATGTGCGTTCACCGCGATGTCGCCAAACACGGATGTGACCATCATGATGCTGTAAACAGAAACTGGATTAATCCGAAAAAATGAGGTTTTGCCATTCGTGCACCCAGGTTCGTCGTTGACTACACCGTCGCAGGCGCTCCTGTCTCTGATGCAGCGTCAAGAGTAACCGCAGCCATGGTCTCCGAGCTGATAGTCCATGCTGCTGCAAACGTCGTCGAACTGTTCGTGCAGATAGTTGTTGTCTTGCAAACGTCCCCATCTGTTGACTCAGAGATCGAGACGTGGCTGCACGATCCGATACAGCCACGCAGGTAAGATGCCTGTCATCTCCATTGCTAGTGATACGTGGCCGTTTGGATCCAGCACGGCTTTCCGTATTACTCTCCTGAACCCACCGATTCCATATTCTGCTACCAGTTATTGGATCCACACCAACGCGAGCAGCAATGTCGCGATACGATAAACCGCAATCGCGATAGGCTACAATCCGACCTTTATCAAAGTCGGAAACGTGATGGTACGCATTTCTCCTCCTTACACGAGGCATCACAACAACGTCTCACCAGGAAACGCCGGTCAACTGCTATTTGTGTATGAGACATTGGTTGGAAACTTTTCTCATGTCAGCACGTTGTAGGTGTCGCCTTCGGCGCCAACCTTGTGTGAATGCTCTGAAAAGCTAATTATTTTCATATCATAGCATCTTCTTCCCGTCGGTTAAATTTCGCGTCTATAGCACGTCATCTTCGTGGTGTAGAGATTTTAATGGCCAGTACTGTATATGGAGGGAGTGCTGCCTATATGGGACACAGCGTATCGGCGCTGCTCTGTGGAACACTCCCACAGCTGTGCACTGCGTTCTGACGCGTCTCGAGATCGACCCACTATGTGAACTGCGTAGCCAACCTTACATCAGGGACAAAACCTGGGCACATGTTCCACCTGCTGCCTCATCAGCGACCTCTCGGAACCGTCTGCTTGCATCAGGACATGTGTCAATCTGGCCAGGCTACCACAGACTAGACGAATAGTCACGGCTCCTGTGATGTCGTGAGAGAGCTGACTGGAGAATGTAACGGCGCTCTGCTGTCTCCAATGATGAGGGTAGGTTCTGTCTGTACGCATGTGAGGGACGAGCACTGTATGGTGTAGAGCTGTGAGCAGCCTGTTCAGAGCATTCGCCCAAATGGTTCAAATGGCTCTGAGCACTATGGGACTTAACATCTATGGCAATGAGTCCATTCGCCCACAATACAGAGGTCGGACCCCAGGCTACACGGTGTAGAGGCCAGTCAGTTCCACCTCGCCGTCATATTCCTATTCCTACAGAGTAGCCGCTGTACTGCGCAGAAAGTAGTCCCCGTGATACTGCCATTTATTCGACAGGAAACTGAAGTGCATTTCTGCGTGACAATTCAATTCACAGCTGCAAAATACTGACGCGAATTCCTTACAGACGAATGGAAGAACTGGTAGAAGCCGACCTCGGGGAAGATCAGGTTGGATTCCGTAGAAATGTTGGAACACGTGAGGCAATACTGACACTACGACTTATCTTAGAAGAAAGATTAAGGAAAGGCAAACCTACGTTTCTAGCATTTGTAGACTTAGAGAAAGCTTTTGACAATGTTGACTGGAATACTCTCTTTCAAATTCTGAAGGTGGCAGGGGTAAAATACAGGGAGCGAAAGGCTATTTACAATTTGTACAGAAACCAGATGGGAGTTATAAGAGTCGAAAGACATGAAAGGGAAGCAGTGGTTCTGAAGGGAGTGAGACAGGGTTGTAGCCTCTCCCAGATGCTATTTGTATATTGAGCAAGCAGTAAAGGAAACAAAAGAAAAGTTGGGAGTAGGCATTAAAATCCATGGAGAAGAAATAAAACCTTTGAGGTTTGCCGATGACATTGTAAATCTGTCAGAGACAGCAAAGGACTTGGAACAGCAGTTTATCGGAATGGACAGTGTCTTGAAAGGAGGATATAAGATGAACATCAACAAAAGCAAAACAAGGATAATGGAATGTGGTCGAATTAAGTCGGGTGATGCTGAGGGAATTAGATTAGGAAGTGAGACAAAGTAGTAAAGGAGTTTTGCTATTTGGGGAGCAAAATAACTGATGGTGGTAGAAGCAGAGAGGATATAAAATGTACGCTGGCAATGGAAAGGAAAGCGTTTCTGAAGAAGAGAAATTTGTTAACACCGAGTATAGATTTAAGTGTCAGGAAATCGTTTCTGAAAGTATTTGTATGGAGTGTGGCCATGTATGGAAGCGAAACATCGACGATAAATAGTTTAGACAAGAAGAGAATAGAAGCTTTTGAAATGTGGTGCTACAGAAGAATGCTGAAGATTAGATGGGTAGATCAAATAGCTAATGAGGAGGTACTGAATAGAATTGGGAAGAAGAGGAGTTTGTGGCACAACTTGACTATAAGAAGGGATCGGTTGGTAGGACATGTTCTGAGGCATCAAGGAATCACCAATTTAGTACTGGAGGGCAGCGTGGAGGGTAAAAATCGTAGGGGGAGACCAAGACATGAATACACTAAACAGATTCAGAAGGATGTAGGCTGCAGTAGGTACTGGGAGACGAAGAAGCTTGCACAGGATAGAGAAGCGTGGAGAGCAGCATCAAACCAGTCTCAGAACTGAAGACCACAACAACAACAACAACATAAGGCTGTAGCAAAGAAACTTGTTCTTCGGCTGGCCTAGCCAGCAAGATCACCAGGTGTCTCCAACTGAACGCATACGGAACACTATGCAGCGGGAAATGAAGTCGCTCTCCAGGGCCTGCAGGAAGCACTGCTGAAGCGCAAGATGCTTGGGGCAGTCTGTCACAGGATGTCACTCGGCACCTTTGTGATCGTCTGTATGCTGAAATACATGCCTGAGTTGCCAACAGTGATGGGGGACGGGGGTACCGTGTGAAAAGGAGATGCTGCTTGGGCAGCCTTTTGAGTGACACGTGTGTTTCATTTGGTCCGGATTTGATATCACGTACTCCTACAGTGATGAACAACCTGTCATCTCACTTGTTAATAGAATGAACTTATCCTTGAAGGTGTTTGTCTTCCGGTATTTTATTTATTATAATTTGCTTCTTATCTCGTTCAAATGGTTCAAATGGCTCTGAGCACTATGGGACTTAACATCTATGGTCATCAGTCCCCTAGAACTCAGAACTACTTAAACCTAACTAACCTAAGGACATCACACAACACCCAGTCATCACGAGGCAGAGAAATCTTATCTCGTTCATTGGAATGTAACATGTTATAAATGTCTTCTCCCTCGCAAAATAGCCACTTTTTTTTGAAAGTTCTGCAAGTCCTGTTGCGGCAGAGGGTGACTAAATCGGACCGCTTAGCATGAAATGAATAGTCACTGGCCGTACGAATCAAATTTTCGGATGAAAAGAAAGCATAGAAAATGATTGCACTAACTACTAAAGCAAATCAGGACCGTTACACGACTAATTTCGTTTATTTTGTAGGGTACGCAGGCAGACCGATTAAAGAACAAAAATTTCTAAGCTGATGCCCACTGTAACATGGTTTACATATTCTCTAATCTTTAACAGCCGCAACCTACACTTTCTTCTTTTAGCAGCAAGTAACCTACTCGCGTTTTTCTTGGCATATATCCTGATCTACATACCTACATCTACACTATCTGATCAAAATTATCCGGCCACACCCAAAAACAAACGTTTTTCATATTAGGTGCATTGTGTTGCCAGGTACTCCACGTCAGCGACCTCAGTAGTCATTAAACAACCTGAAAGAGCAGAATGGGGCGCTCCGTGGAACTCACGGACTTCGAATGTGGTCAGGTGATTCGGTGTCGCTTGTGTCATACGTCTGTACATGAGATTTCCCGTGCGGCTAGTCCCGGCGGAGGTTCGAGTCCTCCCTCGGGCATGGGTGTGTGTGTTTGTCCTTTGGATAATTTAGGCTAAGTAGTGTGTAAGCTTAGGGACTGATGACCTTGCAGTTAAGTCCTATAAGAATTCACACACATTTCAACACACACACACACACATATATATATATATATATATATATATATATATATATATATATATATATATATATTTAGATTTCCACACTCCTAAACATCCCTGGGTCCGCTGTTTCCGATGTGATAGCGAAATGGAAACGTCAAGGGACACGTACAGCACAAAAGCGTACAGGCCGACCTCGCCTGTTGACTGACAGAGACTGCCGACAGTTAAAGAGGGTCGTTATGTGTAATAGGCAGACATCTATCCAGACCACACAGCAATTCCAAACTGCATCACGATCCACTGCAAGTACTATGACGGGCGGGAGGCGAGAAAACTTGGATTTCATGGTCGAGCGGTTGTTCATAAGTCACACATCACGCCGGTAAATGCCAAATGACGCCTCACTTGGTGTAAGGAGCGTAAACATTGAACAATTTAACAGTGGAAAAACGTTGTATGGAGTGACGAATCGCCCTACACAATGTGGCAGTCCGATGCCAGGGTTTGGGTATGGCGAACGCCTGGTGAACGTCATCTACCAGTGTGTGTAGTGCCGACAGTAAAATTAGGACACGGTTATGTTATGGTGTGGTCGTGTTTCTCATGGAGGGGGATTGCACCCCTTGTTGTTTTTCGTGGCACTACCACAGCACAGATCTATATTGATGTTTTAAGCACCTTCTTGCTTCCCACTGTTGAAGAGCAATTCGGGGATGGCGACTGCATCTTTCAACACGATCGGACAGCACTTCATAATGCACGACAATAACATCCCTGTGATGGAATGGCTTGCACAGAGTCCTGACCTGGATCCTATAGAACACCTTTGGGATGTTTTGGAACGCTGACTTCATGCCACGCCTCACCGCCCGACATCGATACCTCTCCTCAGTGCAGCACTCCGTGAAGAATGGGCTGCCATTCCCCAAGAAACCTTCCAACACCTGACTGAACGTATGTCTACGAGAGTGGAAGCTGTCATCAAGGCTAAGGGTGGGACAACACCATACTGAATTCCAGCATTACCGATGGAGGGCGTCACGTACTTGTAAGTCATTTTCAGCCAGGTGTACATCTAGATCTGCAATCTGCATTTCAATTTCCGGTGTATTGCGGAGGGTATTTCTGGTACCAATATCAGGTCCCCTTACCCTGTTCCATTCGCGAATGGCGCGTGGGAAAAATGAATATCGGCAAATCTGACTTCTAATTTCCCATATTTTCTCAAAAAATTGTTCAAATGTGTGTGAAATCTTATGGGACTATGTGCTACACAATCGAGCTGTGACTCAGGGATGCACAGTGCTCCCTCACACTGAGAGCATTCCCATTTGCCCTGTGAGTTAAAACACCAAGAATCGCTTCTCACTTTTTAGCAAGATCAGTGTGTATTCCTTTTTTTTTGTTGGCGGGGGGGGGGGGGGGGGGGATTATCAACTAGTAATAATAACATATTTTGCCGTGATAACTGATGACTTACCCGACGGGAGGCCCTAGCCACACGACATTTCCATACCATGATTATTCCTCGCTGTGGAGGTTTTTAGAGTATGTATACCTTGTTGGTGATTTGACTGTATATTATCATAAATGAAGAACTCTGATCCCCCCACGCAAAAGAAACTACACATCGGTCTTGCCAAAAGCCGAGAAGTCTGTTGGTGTTGTAGCTCTCAGGAGCACCCACGAAAGCTCTCTGTGTGAGGCGACCTGCGAATCTCTCTAATCGCAACTCAGAGCTGTATGTTTCCTGTGGTGTGTGACTTTGAATTTTTATCACTGGGGTCAAGGAAAAATAATGTGAAGGTGAAAGGCATTTGTTCCTGGCTGTCCTTGCGTTCTTATAGTTGGTATTTTGAACTTTGCACTTTTTAATAACGATAAACTTAGCCATGATAATGGACGATTCGCCATGATTATTCCTTGCTGTGGAGGTATTGAGAGTATTGGTGGTGTGGGACTTAGGATTTTTCGTGCCTCAGCAAACCTAGCTTTGCTGCCTGTCGGCGGTGATTTGAGACTGAAGCCGGATGTGAAATCAGCAGATAAGGGGTCAGTTTTCAGGCCACTCATTTTCAATAAAACTCTTTAGCTTTCAACAGCTATCTCAACCATTGTTGTCATCGGCAAGAAACCACAGATTACCAGGGCTGGGCCGGCCGTGGCGGCCGAGCGGTTCTAGGCGCTACAGTCTGGAACCGCGCGACCGCTACTGTCGCAGGTTCGAATCCTGCCTCGGGCATGGATGTGTGTGATGTCCTTAGGTTAGTTAGGTTTAAGTAGTTCTAAGTTCTAGGGAACTGATGACCTCAGAAGTTAAGTCCCATAGTGCTCAGAGCCATTTGAAACATTTGAACCAGTGTTGGCACTGTTTTCCACTTACAAAAAAATGGTTCTAATGACTCTGAGCACTATGCAACTTAACTTATGAGGTCATCAGTCACCTAGAACTCAGAACTAATTAAACCTAACTAACCTAAGGACATCACGCACATCCATGCCCGAGGCAGGATTCGAACCTGCGACCTTAGCCATCACGCGGTGTGGTGTTTGTACTGTAAGACCTTCGGTACACACACCATCAGAGTAATTGACTTTTCGCTCTAGCGAGTGTCAGCAATATGTCTCGTGGTCTTATCGTGGCGTGTTTATCTTCTGCCATTAGGTCAGACAACAGAACTGCCACTTGCACGCTTAGAGTAGCAGATTGACGGTGACCAACTTTAAACAGAACTTGATTAATTTTCACACACATTTATTAAAATAATAAAAAACATAGATATTACGTAACTTGATTCTGGATGCTGTTTACAATTGACAATCTGAAGTTCCTTTGGTCTTGGTACGTTAATCTTATTCTCACATATCTCTGATACTTGACAAAGTGTCTATTCATTTCTCTTCATGGCTATGTACAGGAATATGATAATCTTACTTGCCGCAGACTGAAACTTGACTACAGACAAATGCAGACTGACTAATCGGAGGTCTGTACACTCGTTATAATACCTCGCGCGTTCAGGTACCACTGTGTGATCCACGAGGAGAAAAGGTTCTACGTTAGCAGCAATCTCATTGTCTGTGTTACATATTAATACGCGGATCGGCGGAAGCAGAATTTGGTCCGTCTCTAAGACAGCGTCATCTCGTAGTGCGGAGATGGACGAGCGCTGCGCCTGCGCTGTTGTGCTTAGTGGGGCGCGCTCTAGTGGGAAAGTTGTGTATGCGCTGACTACGCGGAACCATGTACACAACACACGGTTCCCGACTGAAGCGCCTAGAACCGCACAGCCACACCGGCCGGCTTTCCACTTACATTGGCAGTATTGCAGCATCTGGCACCAATCTGAGAGGCACAAAATAATGCCTGCATGTAAGGCGAGCAGTGCAGCACGCAGCAGTTACAGTCCCCTGTGGAACCAGTAGTGTCACGTGGTGCCAGGGGCTGGCGCCATATTTGTAACTGCTGCTATCACTGCCCTACAAGCGTAAAAAATCTGTCTTTTTATATCCAGAGTGGCAGATGCTGCAGTTGCGTTTGTATAAGGGGAAAAGTGCCAGAGAAGATTTTATCCAGGCACATTTCCATTAAAGACTCCAAGGACAAAGAAATTAATGTATTTTGTTAGCTATTTTGGAAACAGACGTGCTTTGTGGTGTAAAAGAAAGAATGCAATCTTGTGTGGGATACAAAGTACTGGTAATGAAAGAGGTTTGAGCGAGAGTATTTTATGTACAAGAAGTTTATTGGATCAACTATTTCAGTTTTTATTACAAATGCTCCTCAATCACAAGTGTCAGAATTTGCAAAATAAAAATTTAGTTAGTGTACTCTTAATGAATGTAGAGTTTATCATGATGACTTAAAATTCAGCTAACTACTTAAACTGAAATTTATGAAGCTTGACAGAGGTTGTTTGAATGCTGGTAAACTAATAAGTAAGAAAATTTTATTCATATTGTTAGACTCACTAAAGAATAATTTCTCATGAGTAATTGTTCATTCAGGTATTAAGTTTTCAGGGAGTATTCAGGCAAAATATTGCACTTCACAGATTTTTATGTAATATATTTTGGATAATTTCTGTATTTATTTTTTTTCGTGACTTTATACGGATACTGAAGTTATACATTTTAAAAAAAATTGACAAAGCCAATATGAAAAGTTTGAGCATATTTCGAGAAATTTTTGTACATCAGCTACCATAAGCTAGTATTTTCTTATGTCTTTTTTCTTGACTGCAGAAAATTCATGACACAACAGGGTGTGGGGGGTTCGATGTAAGTAATACTAGTGGCTTCACACATGAATCATAGTTATGTTGTTGCCTTTTCTAACTGTGCACTTGTGATACATTACAAGTCTGGTGCTATGTGTTGTGTTACTCTAGTAACCAACACATAACATAGAAAATACTAGAATAACATACAATAATTCAACTGTAAATTACCACATTAAAAATTTTATTTGATGTCTCTATAAATAAACTTTTTTTGTCAGGAGAATGTACAATCATCTTTTAGAATAGCACCTGTTCTGGTAAGTGGTCAATCAGGCATTGTTGTGCTTTCAAATTACTTTTTGATCCAGTGTGAGGCAAGGACAAGCACACATCGCCCCAAGGCCGTTCCCCACTACCCTGGATTGAGAGGGAACATGTCATTGAGCACTGGACATTCACTACCGAGTAACATCAAAAGGTTAATTTGTACCTGGAAGATGCTCATATCAATAATGTAAAATGTTCACACATTTTGTATGTATATTTTGCAGAAAATAACTTTATATACTTCAGTTTCTTGTTTTGTAATGCATAACAATGACAGTACACGCAAAAACCATTCAAGTTAACAGTTAATTGCAAATAAAAGTTAACTTATCAAATGAATACAGAATAAGAAGTGAGTTGCTGTGCTGCTGTACATTAGAATTTTGATAAACATGTGGTACCAACGGCTTGTGATACTCATTATATTTAAAGCAAATAGATTGGACACTTATGACTCAGTTGCTCTGCATCTGAAGTCCAAAAATCAGATAGTTTAGTATAACATTTATTTTCCTTATGTGAGATGCAAGTAAGAGCTATTCTTGGAAAAATCTTTACAAAAAAGTTACATAGTACTTCAAGACGTGAAATGAGCTCTTCCACCTCTCGAGATGTGAGATTCCATGGGAGTCTTAATACAATGTTTGGTCTTTAACCTGTTATGACATGTCACCGCCAAAAGGGCATTATCTCAAGTGTGGGAGCAAGTGTCGCATCAGGCTTGTATCTTTCTTGAGTATGTATTGCGGCAGACATCATATCCAGAGGCCGCGTCTGCTTTTGAATCTCTTCTGACACATCACAACTGTACAGGCGTTCGCCAGTGGTGTGACTTGCCAAGAGTTGCCTGAGGCAGTCACTTCTCGTAAATCTTGTCTCACACAAATCACAACTATATGGGCGTTCCCCTGTGTGAACACGATATAGACTCTTCACACCGCTTTTGCTTGAAAATTTCTTATGACTAAGTCTGTAAATGTAGGGTTCTTCCCCTGTGTACATTCTCAAGTGAGCCTTCAGGGCAGAACTTCGTGTGAATGTCTTGTGACTGGCTCACAGACATACGGGCTTTCACCACTGTGCACATGGAAATGGATCTTCAAACTAGAGCTATACCAGAACTGCTATTGACATTGGTGCAAGAAAAGGGCATTTTCCCTGTGTGCTGTTGTAAATGAGCATTGAGATGGCTTCTCTGTGTGAATGTCTCGGAACACACACAAAAAGCGTATGGAGTGTATGAGCCTGTGGGCACTTGTACGTGGATCTCCAGAACATTATGGCTCATGAACACCTTGTGACACAGTCCACATCTGTAGGAATGTTTATCTGTGTGCACATATGAATGCTTCTTCAAGTCAACACTACTCGTGAATGTTGTGTGACACACACTGCAGGAATGCAGAAAATCATGACCCTCCACATGTTTGCGTTCCTTCAACTCTTGCAAATGTATTTTTGCAGTTATTGCACTTGTACTCAAAATATTGTGAACTGCTGTTGATCTCGCAAGATGCTTCCTGCTTGATGGTGCCTTGTATGGTGTTGCCCATTTCTGCAGGGAGACTGACTCTGGTATCCAGACTGCCACTGCGTCAAGTTTTATCGTCGTCCTCTGTGCCATTGGGGATAATACTGTAGAACTACAGAAAAAACTGCATCATAAAGCTTTGTCACACCAGTGCAATATCACACGATAGGAAATATACAGCGTGATTCAGGTAAGCTGTTCATGTCAAATATTTCTGAACCTGTTTTAAGATATTTTGATTCAGTTTTCATCCAAATGAACTGTGTAAAAGTCATCACTAAACTAAAGAGATCCTTAAGTCAATTTCAGCTTTTCAACTGTAACTACATTATAATAATATCTGCTACTTATACTGTGTTTCTAATGGAAATCAATTCAATTCCATTTCTATCTTTGAAACATACATAGCAGTTTAAGAGAAGTTGGAATATTTGAAACTTACAAATCATCTGTTTTGAGCATTGAAGCAACTGCTGTCTTTCACAGAGATTCATGATTCTGTCATCATAAGGAACTGTCAACTCAAGCTGACTGGGTGCTCCAGATTTATTCATCTGACCAGACATTACTGGACAATCCGCCAAGAATGCCAGAAGTATAGACCAACAGCCACCTGGCGGTAGACAGGATGGAACAAAGGGAAATACCAGAGACATTGTTCCCGTGTGGAAATAGACAGCAGTTCTAAACACCCATGAATTCGTACATAAATGCTAGACACTGATAACATGTGCAAGTGCAGAAGGGTGAACACTGAATATGCTCTGTGCTTTTCACTGTTTGTGGTCTATTGTTATTGTTGACATCTGTTTCCTGCACAAACTACAGGTTTTATGATGTCTGTCCAAAAAATTCTGCAATTTTGGCCACAAAATTTTTCTAGACTTACCTTTCACTTATTGTGCATGGTCTCCTTGGAAATACTCTCCTCCTCAATCACCGCTCCCAGTGCTGTTCCCACTTCTGGTAGCAGTCTTGGTACGCCTCTTGCTGGATCACGTGAAGCATCGTCTGCAAATTTTCTTTTATCTTGTCTATCGCAAATCTCCATTCATTTAACGAGGTTTTCAACTTTGGAAATAAAAAAAGTCCACCGGAGCCAGATTTGGAGAGTACAGAGGATAAGGCAGCACAGTGATTTCGATTTCTGTGCAATAGTCAAGCACCAACAGGGATGAATGTAAGGGTGCATTATTGTGATGCAAGAGGCATGAATTGTCTCGCCACATTTCAGGCCATTTCCTTCTCACATTTTTTTTCTGGTGCCACTCAAGTCCCGATAGTACTATCGATTAATAGTTTGTCCTTGTGGCATGAATTCATGATGAACTAATCCTTCAAAGTTAAAGAAAACTATCAGCACAGCTTTGACATTTGACCTCACATGATGAACATTTTGTGGTCTGACAGAACCTTTCCCAACCTATTGTAGGCCAACGTCTCATCACTAGTTGCAATTCTCTTAAGGAACATCTTGTGCTCATTTGGACAATCCAAAAGCTCTTCACTGATTGACTCATTAGCCGAGGGATTACCTTGGCACCAACATGATGCATTCCAAAATGCTGTGTCAGGAGTTCATGACATGATCGAGACTGAAATACTACATTTTTCTGCAATCTCTCAGTCAGTCAGTCTTGGGAATGCAAAACTTAGTTGACATTTATGACATGAGTGTAGTCAGTAAATGTCGAAGGACATCCTGAATGATGGTCATATTTTACCTTTGTCAGGCCATTTTTAAACCATGTGAAGCATTCACAGCACCGAGTACTGCTTGAGCACTCACCACCGTAGGCTTACTGTGTTATTTTGTGTGCTTCTGTAAACGTTTTCTTGAGTTACACGCAACATTTAATGCAGATGTGTTGCTCCTCTAACTCTGCTATCTCAAAATTCGCAAATTGTGTCACACAACGTTCTACTCAATACAGCAGCGAACAATAAGTAACAGACAAAAACAATGAAACTTCCAGCAGTGACACATTAAACACAGGCACGTGCACGGATGTCAACCACTTTTCTCTCCAGCACACCACTGGCACAAAATTACGAATGTTCCAGAATTTTTTGAACGGACCTTGAATATTGAATATTTCATGCAATCTTCCCTGGGTAAATTTTCATAAATGCAGTAATCAAAGAAAATAAATATTTTTTTGCCAGCATATGTCTTGTACGCAAGCAGTTTTCAAAAAGCATTTTTTGTACTGGATGCTACGTATTCTAGAAATGGAATGCACTACACAAGCATCAAGCATCCTAATACAGGTGTCTAGTGAGGAAAGGCACCTCTGTAATCCTCATTACCTGCTGTGTTGGGAGTCATTTACTTCTGAGTAAACATACATGAATCATGCACGGCACGCATGTATTCCATTTATTGTTTCTCATCTTCTATTACGGTACTGCCGCGTCGTTTTCTTATTCCATTTACTGGCGTTACTAACTCCCTGCCCTACTTGCCCGTGAGCGGCAGCAACAGTGCGTATCGGTAAGTGCACTGTCATACCATCTCTGGAGTGACCGATAGTATTTCTGGGTTGTCGTGTGTCGGGCAGTCAGTTCGAGATGGACCAGCAGTGCAGTCGGGACGCAGGAGCCGTGAAGTCGGGGGAAGCAGCATCGGTGAGTCGCCGACAGCCGATGCTTACCGCTGGCGACACACATGAACTGTCCGACGGAGGGAGGTTGGAGCAGGAAGACCGTTGGTTGGTCGTTCGGTTGGTCGTCTCATAGGCCGACGTGTACTTGGTCCTTTCACCGTTTTCCGGGCCTGGGCAGTCGGTCAGTTGGCGTGGAGTAGCGAGGAATTCTCCACGGGACGTACTTTGTCTGGGGCCGCTGGCATTCTCTACGTGGTGTCGGAGTGTGTGGGGCTGTTCCCATTCCTACGAGGTTCGTGGGTCACCGACCTTGGACACGAAAGTTGAGTTTGATTTAATCTACTGGCAAATCAAGACTGTTCACATTATGTCGTTTGGAATTGGTTGTCGGCTGTTGGGATATTCCCGGGATCAACAACGTGGTTTTCAAGTTGGAAAATTCTAGCCCCCCCCCCCCCCCCCGGAGGAGTTCTACTGTATTTGGTTATTTGAAAGGCCGTTAACGTTCCGGTTACGTACCCTGGCCGATGACGTAAATTTCAGGCAGTGTAGTTTCCTCATCGTGTTGTTGCTATCCAGCACAGTGTGTAGTTTGACAGTTCCATGTATTACTGTGTGGGCGCCAATATCTTCTACGTTGTTCCGCTGAACTCCCTGTTGTGCCCTGGTCGGGTGAAGTGGAAGTTATCTTGTCGGTGGGTCCGTTGACTGTTGGTCGGTTGGGTTGTCGTCGGATCGTGAATGGTTGGCCTGACTGCCTGTCTCACCCAAGCAAGTGATAGTGTTTGACTTCGAGGCCGACCCTCGAACATCTAAGCGCCCTTGGGTGTACTACCTTTTTTTTATTTATTATTGTTGTTTGTACTTGTATGTCTTCTAGCCGATTTTTTTTAACTAAATTTGTTTTGCCCTTAAGGTATAAGATTCTTTTGGCCTTCAGCCTAATTTAAATAACTGTTTCACGTAAGGCCTTTGGCATTTTAAAAATTTTAATGTTGTTGAATTTTAGGTGTTAGGCCTTCAGCCAATTTGAATTTAACGTCTTTGCTTTTGAAGTGTCTGATTGTTTGGGCCGTGAGCCTAACTAAAGAACTGTCTTAAGATAAGGCTTTGCCTTTTAAATTCCTGTTTTGGTTGAGTTTTCCCTAATTAAGAACTGTTTTATGTAAGGCCTTTTTTTTAAAAAAAAATTAATGTTGTTTAGCCTTGAGTGTTGGGCTTTCAGCCGATTTTGAATTCAAATTGTTTGGTCTGAAAAGCTCAGATTCTTCGGGCCTTCAGCCTAAATAAAGAACTGTCTTAAGATAAGGCTTGCCTTTTAAATTTCTGATTATGCTTGCGTTTTAAGTTATTGGCCTTCAGCCGTTTTTAATTTAAAGTGGCTTTCAGCTGGTAATTAAGTCCCAAAGATTAAATCTGTGTGTTAAAAAAATTTTTTTTGCGGCTTTTGTAATGTTTGATCAAATAATAAAATTGTATGTTCAAGTGTAACTGACAACCCCTTATTTTGGCCCCTTTCCACAATTTAAACTACCTGTCCTGTCCTGCAGGTTTAGCAGGGCGTCTCAATACATGTAACTTTTCATATGCGATTTTCGATTTGTACATGTAAAGTCTCTATTAACGAATGTTCATGTTTGATATCACTACATCTTTTGCTTTATTTCAACATAGCAAGAACGAGAAACTGGCAATAATCAGTGAAACAGTCAGTTCACAAAATGAATAACCAAATGGTGTAATTCTTATTTCCAATTCGGTAAAATTCTCTCCTGCAATCGTGGCTACATATCAAGTGAATTCCTTCCTCCCAGTTTGTCAAAACCAGTTACGAAGAGCTGCAAGTCCCACAGATGTCTTCAACCTTTCTTCCCAGCCAGGCTCGAACTCAGCATTGGCTTTCCATTGTTCTGCTCTCCTAATCCTAAGGGTAGACACTACCAGGGCAATAGCTCAAAAAATAACTGCATCATCTATACATGTAAGTTTGGATGAACATATGCTATTGTAAACATAATATAACATAAACAAATGAGCCTTTAGTTCAGAACAGTAACAACATAATTCTGTGATAGCCACATAAGAGAGCAACAGTTACTTAATAATATAATAATAATAATACCAATAAATGAAATAATTACTTAATAAATAGGAACCTTGAGATATTAGAAATTTTTAATTTGAATCAATGCCTTTACAAGAAGTAAGTCAGTTTCCTCCAAGTTTTGTGCATTATTGACACACAGTGTACACGTGCGGATTTTTGTGAGAAATATCACATGTGTATCTTGTAAATCAGATGACATGAGCCAGTCTGAAGCTCTAACCATGAACACTTGGGGTGCTACTGCATAGATAACTCATGTAGCACAGGCTTAAGTGAGTGTAGCTATAAGTGCGCATTAGTGTAAAAAGGTTTAATTTGAAACTGCTGCTAATCACAACTGACTGACGGTGCCTGTAGCGACACAACTACTGGAAACCAAAGCACAAGGTAGCTAAGGATGGTTCACCGTTTAATAAAATTTGTAGAACAGGATAACACCATTAAATTGATCAGTGACCCTGCCACGAGGTACCAAAAAAACACACACAAAACTTCTGAAATGCTCAAAATTACCTCCACAGAAGTTCAAGATGGCGCAAAAGATTCCCAAAGCAGCCCACCTAAATAGTTTACCATAAATACAGAAAAACAACTGTTTAAGTAGGCTGTTAATTAACTGAAAATGCACTATCTTACCACCTAGCCACACTCACACACACACACACACACACACACACACACACACACACACACACACACACACACACACACACACACACTACTACTACTACTACATAAATTGTACACGTACATTAACAACTGGAGCCTACAAAACACGAACTAACTGATAGAAATTCCACAGACAATACAGTCAGCCACTGGCACACATACACTCAAATTTCAGATTCATGCCACACAGTCTTAACAGAACTCCACTGGACAAACTCAGCTATGCACGGAAAATATACATAATATAATAGATGGCAAGAGAGAAAGAGTAGAAAAAACAAATAAACAAACTGTACAACAAAATAAAAAGAAGCAAATTGAAAAAGAACAAACAAATATATATTAACAGTCACAAGAAAGGACTAGCAGCACTAACACATGACACACACGGAGATCACAGGGAACTAAGAACACCTTACCAAGAACACAATATGTCATATAGTAACATACAGCAGTGAAAACGTTAGACGTGGGGAATTTTTTTTAGATTAACAAATTATTATACTGTGGTCACAAATTAAATGTTAACTGTGTTTGCTCTGCTGACTTTAATTGCCCAGGTAACTCGTTCTCTTGACTTGCACAAAATTGACATTAAATACAATTCTGGTGTCAGGATAAAACCTTGTCCAGATGTACGATTTTCGCTTTATTTATTTAATATTTATTTGTACTTCTCAATCAATTTGTTGATTTTTTTAGGTCGTTTAAAATTATTTAAAGGAATATTTACTGGCACATGCACCACTGCACAATCAGACACCTATGTTGGCTGAGAACATACTAAATCTACTTTACAGATGTGTGCTTGCCCAACGGTTTGTAGTCAGCAGCAAACAATCTCCTGACGATTAACTTCACTTTATTTCATTGCTACAAACCGAATGGTACACTGAAATTGGTTAGCTTTCATCAGAAAATAAAGCACCAATAGTATACGTGATGAAATTGGATTGGCTTATCCAGGATAGTGCTGTAATTTGCATTCCATTGCATGATTTATTTAGAGGTCTCGTGTTCCAGTAAATGTTAATGGCTTTGAACAGTTAAAGTGGAGGCTCAAGCATTGCAAGAGCAGGAGGAGCGTTAGTAGCAGTGCAATCGTCACGTGTGGGAGCACATGTAGTGTAGCAGTAGGCTACGGCACACACGAAATCGGAGCGCGTTTTGTACCACTGCACTCTGCCACAGTCTCTGCACAGAGTTTCTGGCCACCACGCATTTACGCAAGTGTTCACTGGGTCGCGAGGATAGTGTTGCTGCCATCCGAACTGCTGCGCGCGACTGCTCCAGATTTTCATCGGATCGCCACATTCACACGGCACTGACAGCCCGGGCCACATCCCAACCGTTTGGCAGCTGTCGCACCTGCCCGCACCGACACCACACTGTCTGCACACTGGCCAGTCGCAGCCGCCGTGACTCGATCCAGCTGCTGCCACTGTTGCAATGTCTACGCACAGATGCCACAGCACCTCCACACCGTCACACAATTGCCACAGCGTCTCTTCGGGACAGCCTTCCGAACCGGCGCCACCTCTGTCTGCAGTGACGTGCACACTTGCCGCTGTAGCCACTACCGTCTGTGCTGCCATCACCACATCATCATATGGTCTCTGCAGTGTTTCCGTCGCGTCTCTTCACCGCAGACAATATTCGCAGGTGTCACCTTCCGCAATGTGTATATCTGTAGTGTTCAAGAGACTGTGACAGCAGTTGCCCATTTCTCGTTTGTATTTTCGTATGTCAGTCGTAGCTGATGTAACAGACTGTGGGTCAGAGGGCGTTGGGACATAAGTATTCCTACCATCCAAACAAGAGAAACAGACGTGTTGCCAAGAATTGAACTTAGCTGGAAATGATAACTTGTTAGGGGATCCTATGGGGATAATGATTTCTTACCAGAGCTTTTAATGGAGGGGACAGATATCATACAAAGGATTTCTTGGCTGTATGCAAGGACACTTTTGTAGGTGGCATTATAGATGTTGCTAAAGTTAAATTTGTAAGGAGGCAGTTAAAAAGGGTCAGTTCAAACTTGAACTAGTAAAAATGATGAACTGTTTTGTAAATTAGGACACTGAAGAGGCACAAAGCAGTTAAGATTAGAAAATGAAACGATGGAAACTCCAGGTACGAATATCAATAATGTAGGAAAAGACAGAGTTCTACTTACTGTAAAGAAGATGCATTATGTTGCAGGCAGGTACAACTAAAAGACACTTACATAAAGCTTTTGGCCACAGCCTTCATGACTAAAAGAGAGACACACACCATTCAAACACACAAGCAAGCACACATCATGCACACATGGCCACCAACTCTAGCATCTCGGGCTGGAATGCAACAGTCACGTTGGATGCAAGCAGCAGCAATGTGGAGGGGGCGGGGAAGGGGAGAGAGACGAACGCTGTCTGGTGAAGTGTGCAGGGACTAGAAAGCAAACAGGGGCAGCGTTAGGATTTTGTGGAGCAGGGAGGTGGGGGAAAAAGGAGAGGAGCTGGGAAAGACAGGTGGATGCATTGACAGAATATGGCAAATAAACAGCATTGGAGACGAGAATGAGGAGGGGGTGGAAACTGTTGGGTGGATGGTGTGGGGACAGTGTTGAGCCGTGGTAAACCTTGCTGTTTTGAAGAGCGCGCCACAGTGTGCAGTGTGAAGCAGTCGCCCTCCGTTTCTGGCGGTGGCGCCGCTGTGGCAATCGCAGCTTTGGTGTCTCCCTCTGGTGGGAAAGGAGAAAGGTTGCTTGTTCACGTGCATTTAAGGGGCGCTATGAGCTCGGCAGTCGGTCGGTCTGGTTCAGTCTCTCGTCCCCACCGAGCGAGGTGGCGCAGTGGTTAGCACACTGGACTCGCATTCGGGAGGACGACGGTTCAATCCCGTCTCCGGCCATCCTGATTTAGGTTTTCCGTGATTTCCCTAAATTGTTTCAGGCAAATGCCGGGATGGTTCCTTTGAAAGGGCACGGCCGATTTCCTTTCCAATCCTTCCCTAACCCGAGCTTGCGCTCCGTCTCTAATGACCTCGTTGTCGACGGGACGTTAAACACTAACCACCACCACCACCACCATCTCGTCCCCAGCTTGCTAGTCAGTCTCTCGTCCTCATTTGTTAGGTAGTTAGTCTGTCTATCGTTCGGAGTGCTAGTATGTCTGTCGTTCGGATCAACCTTTAAAGCCGGCAAAATGAGAGTCTTTCCACTCCGCCAGTAAGAAGCGAGTGATGGCCTGGTCGGGGCTTAGTTCCTGCACCTGAGTCTGCGCGTTAGGCCGCCAGTCTGCTCGAGTTTGCTCAGGCAATGGTCATTGGCTGTTGGATCGATCGGTTGGTCGGTCGCGCACTGAGACACAAGATGACTTATCCGTCTTGAACGTCGGCGCATGTGAGGTCGCCACGTGAGTCCAGTGGGCCGCGGCATATAGCGAGGGGTAGTGAGTGACTTCGCGGTCGACACGAGAGCAACAGGAGTCAACCCTCGGCATCAGTCTGGCCGGTGCGAGCTGCGACGCCGTGAGACGGGAGATCGGCGCTCCTTCCTGCGTCCCTGCGTCCGTTGGAGCGGCTGGCAGCGGACGATTCGGGAGAGCGATTTGGGGGTGCTGCGCCAGGTCTTCTCGAGAAATCGCAGTTTATTAGAAGTGATTGGTGATATCTTGTTTGATTTACTCTTGTTAAATTCTACTTGTTTTCTTGGTGAGGTCACCAGTCGTTTTGCTTTGGAGTCGTCCCACCATTCTTCTCTGTTTGCCCACCGCGGGAAGGCGGTTGTTTATAAATTGGGTGGTCCGTTTTTCCCTTGTGGAGCAGGGGCGGGTTAGAGCAACCTGCGGCTCGCGTTGTTCGGTAATCTTCCTATCAATCTATCGTACGTTAGTAGCTGCCTCTGTCATGTTTGTCGGTTTTAGAGTGTTAACGAATTTATTGCTTGGAGCGTAACGGCCTAATACCTGAAATATGTTTTGATCTGTGGAAACTTTGATATTATTGCCTATGATCTTGAGAGGCGGTATCTGTGTACTGTAGAGCATCTTAACTATTGTTTGGCCAACCTTGTAGAATTCTATATAAGATTGCATTTCATGGGCTTTAATTTAAATGATCATTTTAGTATATAAAGTTGCCACCATTTCACCATAAGACTTTTCTTAGAAGGTAAAATCAAGTTGCACCTTCGGTGGCAAGGTTAATATTTTAATGGTTAGTGTTTTGGGGACGAGAGACTGACCCAGACTGCAAATAGCTTGACGCTGGGATACTTACAAGAGTTGAGAATGTGTTGTTACGATAACTCCCATCTGCATAGTTCAGGAAGGCTGGTAGTGGAGGGATGGATCCAGATGGGTTGGGTAGTGAAGCAGCGATTGAAATCATGTTTGTTATGTTCAGCTGTATGCTGAGCTACAGGACAGAATTTTTTGCTCTCTTTCGGCGGCGGCCATTCACCTCGGTGGACAGCTGGTTGGTAGTCATACCGTGTCGTTGCTTCGATAACGAACAAGGTGAAAACAGAACATAGCACTTCTCAGTATGCTTACATGTATTAAGTTAGTAGACGTTTAATAAAGATGCGTGTCTTTGTTGCTTATTACTTTATGTCTCTGTTGTGTTTCTGACCAGGAAATTTGATATTTTATTCCTTTCTTCTTGATAGCTGTACCGCTCCCCCCATCCCGGCACCCCTGCTCCGTTCTCCGCTAAACTGAAAGACAGAATTTGAAACGTTTGGTATAGCTTATAACTAACTGCAGTCAAAATATGCAGCGTATTATTTTGGGGGCAGGATTACTCATTAAGACATTAAGCAGTGAAGAGATTACTTTTTGTTAGAGTGTAAAGTCAAGCGGTGGCACCGCAGTCGAGAACAATAGAGAGGAGACGGCTGTGAGAAGAGGTCAGTCAACCAAACGTTGACCGAACCTTCCTCCAGGACGACAGCGCGACAGCAGCGGCCCCTATGTGACTGGGGGCGGCCAGTTGAACAGTAGCTTCGAGACTATATAGCCAGTTCTACAGCAGCGTCAACGCTCGCTACTTCGCTTGGACACTCTATGCAGCACAGACTTGGAATTGTTTATACTGAAGACGCTTGATTACTCTGTATGTCGCCCTTTGCTTGCGACACATCTGTGTAATTGCAAACTGAAGTATTGTAATTTACTTGTTGTTGTTGTTGTTGTTGTGGTCTTCAGTCCTGAGACTGGTTTGATGCAGCTCTCCATGCTACTCTATCCTGTGCAAGCTTCTTCATCTCCCAGTACCTACTGCAACCTACATCCTTCGGAATCTGCTTAGTGTATTCATCTCTTGGTCTCCCCATACGATTTTTACCCTCCACGCTGCCCTCCAATACTAAATTGGTGATCCCTTGATGTCTCAGAACATGTCCTACCAACCGATCCCTTCTTCTGGTCAAGTTGTGCCACAAACTTCTCTTCTCCAAAATCCTATTCAATACTTCCTCATTAGTTATGTGATCTACCCATCTAATCTTCAGCATTCTTCTGTAGCACCACATTTCGAAAGCTTCTATTCTCTTCTTGTCCAAACTATTTACCGTCCATGTTTCACTTCCATACATGGCTACACTCCATACAAATACTTTCAGAAATGACTTCCTGACACTTAAATCTATACTCGATGTTAACAAATTTCTCTTCTTCAGAAACGCTTTCCTTGCCATTGCCAGTCTACATTTTATATCCTCTCTACTTCGACCATCATCAGTTATTTTGCTCGCCAAATAGCAAAGCTCCTTTACTACTTTAAGTGTCTCATTTCCTAATCTAATACCCTGAACATCACCCGACTTAATGTGACTACATTCCATTATCCTCGTTTTGCTTTTGTTGATGTTCATCTTATATCCTCCCTTCAAGACACCATCCATTCCGTTCAACTGCTCTTCCAAGTCCTTTGCTGTCTCCGACAGAATTACAGTGTCATCGGCGAACCTCAACATTTTTATTTCTTCTCCATGGATTTTAATACCTACTCCGAATCTTTCTTTTGTTTCCTTTACTGCTTGCTCAATATACAGATTGAATAACATCGGGGAGAGGCTACAACCCTGTCTTACTCCCTTCCCAACCACTGCTTCCCTTTCTTGTCCCTCGGCTCTTATAACTGCCATCTGGTTTCTGTACAAATTGTAAATAGCCTTTCGCTCCCTGTATTTTACCCCTGCCACCTTTAGAATTTGAAAGAGAGTATTCCAGTCAACATTGTCAAAAGCTTTCTGTAAGTCTACAAATGCTAGAAACGTAGGTTTGCCTTTCCTTAATCTTTCTTCTAAGATAAGTCGTAAGGTCAATATTGCCTCACGTGTTCCTGTATTTCTACGGAATCTCTCTTCCCCAAGGTCGGCTTCTATTAGTTTTTCTATTCGTCTGTAAAGAATTCGAGTTATTATTTTGCAGCTGTGACTTATTAAACTGATTGTTCGGTAATTTTCACATCTGTCAACACCTGCTTTCTTTGGGATTGGAATTATTATATTCTTCTTGAAGTCTGAAGGTATTTCGCCTGTTTTATACATCTTGCTCACCAGATGGTAGAGTTTTGTCAGGACTGGCTCTCCCAAGGCCGTCAGTAGTTCCAATGGAATATTGTCTACTCCGGGGGCCTTGTTTCGACTCAGGTCTTTCAGTGCTCTGTCAAACTCTTCACGCAGTATCGTATCTCCCATTTCATCTTCATCTACATCCTCTTCCATTTCCATAATATTGTCCTCAAGTGCATCGCCCTTGTATAGACCCTTTATATACTCCTTCCACCTTTCTGCTTTCCCTTCTTTGCTTAGAACTGGGTTTCCATCTGAGCTCTTGATGTTCATACAAGTGGTTCTCTTATCTCCAAAGGTCTCTTTAATTTTCCTGTAGGCAGTATCTATCTTACCCTTAGTGAGATAAGCCTCTACATCCTTACATTTGTCCTCTAGCCATCGCTGCGAAGCCATTTTGCACTTCCTGTCGATCTCATTTTTGAGACGTTTGTACTCCTTTTTGCCTGCTTCATTTACTGCATTTTTATATTTTCTCCTTTCATCAATTAAATTCAATACTTCTTCTGTTACCCAAGGATTTCTACTAGCCCTCGTCTTTTTACCTACTTGATCCTCTGCTGCCTTTGCTACTTCATCCCTCAAAGCTACCCATTCGTCTTCTACTGTATTTCTTTCCCCCATTTCTGTCAATTGTTCCCTTATGCTCTCCCTGAAACTCTGTACAACCTCTGGTTCTTTCAGTTTATCCAGGTCCCATCTCCTTAAATTCCCACCTTTTTGCAGTTTCTTCAGTTTTAATCTACAGGTCATAACCAATAGATTGTGGTCAGAGTCCACATCTGCCCCTGGAAATGTCTTACAATTTAAAACCTGGTTCCTAAATCTCTGTCTTACCATTATATAATCTATCTGATACCTTTTAGTATCTCCAGGGTTCTTCCATGTATACAGCCTTCTTTCATGATTCTTAAACCAAGTGTTAGTTATGATTATGTTGTGCTCTGTGCAAAATTCTACCAGGCGTCTTCCTCTTTCATTTCTGTCCCCCAATCCATATTCACCTACTATGTTTCCTTCTCTCCCTTTTCCTACACTCGAATTCCAGTCACCCATGACTATTAAATTTTCGTCTCCCTTCACAATCTGAATAATTTCTTTTATTTCATCATACATTTCTTCAATTTCTTCGTCATCTGCAGAGCTAGTAGGCATATAAACTTGTACTACTGTAGTAGGCATGGGCTTTGTGTCTATCATGGCCACAATAATGCGTTCACTATGCTGTTTGTAGTAGCTTACCCGCATTCCTATTTTCCTATTCATTATTAAACCTACTCCTGCATTACCCCTATTTGATTTTGTGTTTATAACCCTGTAGTCACCTGACCAGAAGTCTTGTTCCTCCTGCCACCGAACTTCACCCACTATATCTAACTTCAACCTATCCATTTCCCTTTTTAAATTTTCTAACCTACCTGCCCGATTAAGGGATCTGACATTCCACGCTCCGATCCGTAGAACGCCAGTTTTCTTTCTCCTGATAACGACATCCTCTTGAGTAGTCCCCGCCCGGAGATCCGAATGGGGGACTATTTTACCTCCGGAATATTTTACCCAAGAGGACGCCATCATCATTTAATCATACAGTAAAAGCTGCATGCCCTCGGAAAAAATTACGGCCATAGTTTCCCCTTGCTTTCAGCCGTCGCAGTACCAGCACGGCAAGGCCGTTTTGGTTATTATTACAAGGCCAGATCAGTCAATCATCGAGACTGTTGCCCTTGCAACTACTGAAAAGGCTGCTGCCCCTCTTCGGGAACCACACGTTTGTCTGGCCTCTCAACAGATACCCCTCCATTGTGGTTGTACCTACGGTACAGCTATCTGTATCGCTGAGGCACGCAAGCCTCCCCACCAACGGCAAGGTCCATGGTTCATGGGGGCAGTACTTTTTGTTATGAACTTATTAATACAATTTGTTTGATTTGTGTGTCTAGCGAAACGAGTACGCAGGGTTCCTAGACTCCACAATTTTTATTTCTCTCTCTGTCGCTTTGCAGAGGGTCAACCACTTATCGGTCCTCTGCTGGTGTCATGTGTATAGCTGCTTTTGTGTTTCAGACGAGAGTGGAACGGTACACTCCCACTCAGAAAAAGTGGAACATGAAGTACGAGCTGGTCGCACAACGAAAAAATCGAAACTAGAGAGTATGTAAGTAGTAGGACGCCACTCTGCATTCTTGCCAATTTCATTCAAGATGGCGGCGATGACGTCATCCAAGATGGTGGCGTGTAGATTTGGCAACAGCGGATGACGTCATCCTAGATGGCGGATTTTGGCGGGAAGATAGCCAATTGGGCTACCTCCACTAACCTAACCCTCCAGAAAAAAATTTGCGCCAAATTCAAATTCCAACATGATAATGCCTTAAAAAACCGTACTCATCTTTATTATTATTCATTTATTATCATTTATTATTATTATTATTATTATTGGCCTACCTCCACTGGAAAATTTCGCCAAATTCAAATTCCAACACAATAATGTCTCGAAAACTGTACTTCTATTTATTATTATTATCATTTATTATTTATTCAAGATGTCTGATTTCGGTGGGAAGAAGGCCATTTGCAAGACATCCATAGTAAAAAATCTGTCACAGGTTCAAATTCCAACACCGTAATCGATCGAACGTACAAAATAGTCCACGTCCTACGAACTTTGACTGTCACTTATCTTTTTTCACTGCTAACCTATCAAAATCGCGTCAAATAATAAACCGCACTTGTATTAACTTAATTCAGATCCTCTGATTTTGCAAGGAAAGAGGGCTGAAGTCTTTATTTCAAGCAGTACAGTCATCACTTGTTCTCCAACAGACTTAGTACACATCTGAGAGATCGCAGTCCAGTCACGACGAGGTCCCCAGTCCAACTGAATTATTTCATATGGTCGCTGTCGACCCGCGCCGGCCTGTGCGCCACCATCAAGTGAGCACTCGCTCACATCACAGCCCACTGGCACCAACTCGCTTCGCAGGCCCGCGCTGGTCCGACGATGTAAACATGTTTTCGTGGGCAGTGGAGTCTGACCCCACCGACCAGCTGGCGCCAAAACTGTTTGCTGGTCACGTTCAAACCTGTCGATGCTGACCGTTCGCCATCCACCACATGTCTTTGTGCGACCGAGAATGCCGTGCTACACTTTTGCCGCCAAAGTTTGCTCGAGAGTGGAACCCGTCACGACTGTACAACTGCACGTTTGGTCGCCACGAAGCCCCTCACTAAGTTAATTGACTCTCTCTCATGCATGCGTGTGTTATAACTGGACACTTGCCATGCCGCTGAACCATGGATGTGACATTGTGTAAATATGATAACACCCACATCGCGCATCTAACCTATCAATTACCCAAGTACTTAATTCCATTTCAATTTTAATCACATTAAATAATTTAAATTACAATTTCATATACATATGCAAAGGTGTTCAACTACCTACTTTCAATTACTTTTCGAGGACCAGACCCCCACCTCTTCCTAGGAACGCTCACCGAGTTTGAATTGTGTCAGTAAAGAAAAGTCACTTTTGCTTTCGCTGCCAACCTAAGAAAATTGCGCGTAAAGAAAGGACACTTGTACTAACCTCATCCGCCCAACCACCACTTCATCCCAGGATCAGGCGCCAAGTGTGAAATCTGCCAGTAAACAAAGCTCACTTGCGTATTCACTACCAACGTAAGAAAGTTGCTGCAAATGAAGCGTACCATCACCACCACTGCCTAGAGGGTGGGTGGTAAAAGGACTCACCCTGCACTAGTGTGATTTAGGGGGGAAGGAGTGTACCTTATTTAGGGATGGAGTATATGTATCACAGAACACACGCACCGACATGTCCCACACCATACACATCTGCAAACCACTCCTACATAACTCTTTATAATGCTCTAGACACACGCTTGCTAATTGTAAACAGTTAAATATAACCCATAGTACAGCCTACAGCCATTCGAACCGCTCGTAAATAATGCAAAACATTTACGTCCAAATAGCCAAACAACTCCCAATTTTCGGAAATAATTTCAGTGCAGACCTGCAAAATGCTCCTAAATAATACAGAACAATGATGTGTAGACACGCTAAGTACTCGTAAACAATTCAAATAGCGCATATGAAGGTCAACCGACCTGATACCGAAATAATGCAATCAACGCGGGCAAGCACAGTCCATTGAGAACACAGGAGGCAGCAATAAGTGACGTATACCTCAGATGTCGAACCGCGCACAGCCCCTGCTCGCCTTCCGCAAACATGAGGTGGCGGCACCTCCCTCACCTACATCTGCATGGCTACTCTGCAATTCACATTTAAGTGCTTGGCAGAGGGTTCGTCGAAACACAATCATACTATCTCTCTACCATTCCACTCCCGAACAGCGCGCGGGAAAAACGAACACCTAAACCTTTCTGTTCGAGCTCTGATTTCTCTTATTTTATTTTGATGATCATCCCTACCTATGTAGGTTGGGCTCAACAAAATATTTTCGCATTCGGAAGAGAAAGTTGGTGACTGAAATTTCGTAAATAGATCTCGCCGCGACGAAAAACGTCTTTGCTTTAATGACTTCCATCCCAATTCGCATATCATATCTGCCACACTCTCTCCCCTACTACGTGATAATACAAAACGAGCTGCCCTTTTTTGCACCCTTTCGGTGCCTCCGTCAATCCCACCTGGTAAGGATCCCACACCGCGCAGCAATATTCTAACAGAGGACGAATGAGTGTAGTGTAAGCTGTCTCTTTAGTGGACTTGTTGTATCTTCTAAGTGTCCTGCCAATGAAACGCAACCTTTGGCTCGCCTTCCCCACAATATTATCTATGTGGTCTTTCCAACTGGAGTTGTTCGTAATTTTAACACCCAGGTACTTAGTTGAATTGACAGCCTTGAGAATTGTACTATTTATCGAGTAATCGAATTCCAACGGATTTCTTTTGGAACTCATCTGGATCACCTCACAATTTTCGTAATTTAGCGTCAACTGCCACCTGCCACACCATACAGCAATCTTTTCTAAATAGCTTTGCAACTGATACTGGTCTTCGGATGACCTTACTAGACGGTAAATTACAGCATCATCTGCGAACAACCTAAGAGAACTGCTCAGATTGTTACCCAGGTCATTTATATAGATCAGGAACAGCAGAGGTCCCAGGACGCTTCCCTGGGGAACACCTGATATCACTTCAGTTTTACTCGATGATTTGCCGTCCATTACTACGAACTTCGACCTTCCTGATAGGAAATCACGAATACAGTCGCACAACTGAGACGATACCCCAAAGGCCCGCAGCTTGATTAGAAGTCGCTTGTGAGGAACAGTGTCAAAAGCTTTCCGGAAATCTAGAAATACGGAATCAACTTGAGATCCCCTGTCGATAGCGGCCATTACTTCGTGCGAATAAAGAGCTAGCTGCGTTGCACAAGAACGATGTTTTCTGAAACCATGCTGATTACGTATCAATAGATCGTTCCCTTCGAGGTGATTCATAATGTTTGAATACAATATATGCTAAAAAACCCTACTGCAAACCGACGTCAATGATATAGGTCTGTAGTTCGATGGATTACTCCTACTACCCTTCTTAAACACTGGTGCGACCTGCGCAATTTTCCAATCTGTAGGTACAGATCTATCGGTGAGCGAGCGGTTGTATATGAGTGCTAAGTAGGGAGCTATTGTATCAAT
Organism: Schistocerca serialis cubense; assembly: GCF_023864345.2. Classification (NCBI taxonomy): domain Eukaryota; kingdom Metazoa; phylum Arthropoda; class Insecta; order Orthoptera; family Acrididae; genus Schistocerca; species Schistocerca serialis. The sequence goes on from NC_064647.1 coordinate 69,668,422, forward strand.
CTTATCCAAATACGCGCTCGCCTACACACACGTGCTGATGTGATCTGGCGGGAGTGCAACCCCGAGCTTCAGCCGAATGTAGGCCAAAGTTGGATGTAGGCGCCCTTAATGACCAAGCATTTATTTACACACACAACGCGCACTCCAATCAAGCTGCGCGCGTTCGGCGTTCCTCAATCTAACTGCGGTCCGACGAAGACGCTTCAGAATTCCATTCCACAGTAGCAGAGCCTGCTATCCCCTCTTAGTGATTCTAACGGACCATAAGTGAAGATTGACTGATGCTTCACCGCTCGCGCCACAAGCCCCACGAAGTGTGGCAGCCACAGCTTGCACACGCCAGTCGCTGCCACCAACACGGGTGAAAGTTGCATTCCAAGCAGCGCCCACATCAGTCTCATATTCGAGGCATTTCCAGGTGCCGCTCGTCTCTGCTGTTGAATGCAAGGGATGTTGACACACACACACACACACACACACACACAGTCATCCCCTCTGCTCATCCCATAACATAAGCAATAGTAACTTTAGAATCCAATATATTACAATACATTACTGTATCCCACAGCTGCAGAATAATACTTCAACAGTAAAACATAAATGAGAGAAAAAAGCGAAAATAACTTAAATTGCGAAGGAAATGCACCATATACAGCAACAACACACAGTGCTCATGCAAGTGTCTGCCAACAACGAAACGTTTCAAAGGCTTTAGGAAGACTATATAATGATTCATAACAAAAAATTGCATCCAATGAGCGTGAAGTGGCAAGTGGTTACATTTGATTCGTTTTAGCAGTTACGAGCGGGCTAATGCGCTTGTGCAGTTGAGTCGCGTTTGAGTAGTAGATTCTCCCGCTTCTGGCTACAGGAATGTGGCTGTGTAAGCAGTTTCAGCAAGCAGCTAGATGCTACCGGGAAAAGGGGGCGCCAAATTCAAATTCTTGGGGAAAAAAACTTGTCTCACAAAGCGCCTAGCATCCAGCGCACGTTGGTCTATCGATAATTCATATGATTTTGAAACGCATCCATGTTGGTTTTTGAATATTTTTGAATACATTTTAAGTTGATTTCTGAATGAATCATAAGTTGATTTTTGAATGCGTATATAGTGTACGTGATGTATCTGTCAGGAGTATCCTCGTCACATCTAGAAATAAACTTTCCGCAGGCAAAAGAAGACGGGACTATACGAGCTGAGCCTAGTAAAGCTGAACGGATGAATGCCAATCACTGTTTGATTTTGACAATGGCAGGAACAGCTACAGAACTGGTGATTACAAGGTTGTTTGTTAGAATGAGGAAGGAGAATAAGCGGGAACATCACACAAATTATGGAAGAATAAGACGATTCCAAATTTATATAAAAATTTTGTAATACCAGATTTCGATCTCATGTTTGGGAAACTGGTGTGTATGAATGAAATGTGAAACTATTTCCGAACATAAAGCTTTTGCATGTAGTAGGCCTAATATGCAATTGACATTGGTACTTTGTGAATTATATTCTGTCGTGTTATAAAAATGACCATTTGTGCCAAAACAGTCTCGTTTATTTGGTCTGTGTTACAAAATTGTTGCAATATTAGAAAGGCCTATTTTGTTTTATCTAGCAGTCAGTGAAAAAATAGATGTAATCAGATCAAGAGACCACAGCAGTCTTGGGTATTATTTGTATTAACTGCTTTTTCAGTATTAGATAACATTTCGATTTTTCATGTAGCACAACATTCCACGAACTTTGATGAGGTAATAGATTTTTTCGCAGAAAGGAAAGCACACTATGTAAACCTGTAGCAAGATTAGGGAGAAAAAAATGCTAGGAGCTAAGGTTTGAAGAAATGTCTACTTTCTTGCTTCTCTCTTGTGTTTATTGATTTTATGTATCCTATATTTAATTTTATGTCACACAAAACCATTACAAAATATTACATGGTTGAGTACCACAGAACGAAATACAGTGACGTGCGATAGAAGAATGCTGTATGAAGAGGTATGGCACTGCACTTTGGCACACTTAAGACCGAATAATGTGTCTTACATTTTCTCGAACACATAAGTTTTATGTTTCAGTCTTTTCAGAAGGATGTTCGCTACAAGATGAACATATTTTTGAAAATTCGATTTTTTTTAGTATTGACCCGGTTAGCAAATATCGTAGATCCAGGGCTGATGTGCAGAGCACTCTGAGTTATAGTGGGTAGTCTCCACGTGACCCGTGTTTACATTTAGTGATTTTGCTGTTTCCCCTTAGTTTACTCTCACGTCAAATGAAAACAAAAGAGATGTCTGCGGTCGGGAGCTATCAAGTGAATTAAAACGCAGTCATATAATTACGGAAGGCTAAAATATGTTATTAGTTTCAAATTTTAGTTTATTTCCATCTTTCTGACAGTCAAGCATTAATCGCCTTGCAGAACAATGAAGTTATTTTTTGTCTGTTTGCTAAAGAAATTTGACTTTTATTAACCCTTTCCTCAGAGGCAGTCGTTTAATTCCGCAGTACTGGCTAGTTTCAATTGAGTTCGCTGCGTTGCAAATGCACGTTTTCATCTTCTAGCACGTATGTAATTATGCCATAATAAAGAACAACACATGATGTAGTACAGTACTGGTGCTCCAAGAAAATTTACATCCCAAAAACCATATTGAAAAGTTTAATATCAGGTCGAGGTCTACTTCGTTGTGAATCTGGACATACGAATGTGCACTTTAAGTATGCACTTTATATGTGCACATTTTAGTATGGTTCATGAAATTTCTGATGCTCTTGGAGTATCCTCTGATGTCTTGTTTATTTTATGACATAATGTATGATCTTTCAGTGATTTACACGTATGTACGTACGGGCTTTCTACGTCACGGCCGGCTACTCTGACCGAGCGGTTCTATGCGCTTCAGTCCGGAACCGCGCGGCTGCTACGGTCGCAGGTTCGAATCCTGCCTCGGGCATCGATGTGTGTGATGTCCTTAGGTTAGTTAGGTTTAAGTAGTTCTACGTTCTAGGGTACTGATGACCTCAGATGTTACGTCCGATAGTGCTCAGAGCCATTTGAACCATTTTGTCTTTGAGCCTACGTCATGGTAGCTGCGCAAGCGCGGTGTCGTCTGTTATCTGCGCGCTCTGGCAACTGCTTAAACGAACCCATTTCTAACAGGTCGCGAGAAAATATTGCGAATGGTGGTTTGAAAAGCGTTACTTTCCAAGTAAATATCCGTTTATGTAAGTTGAACTGTGTGCAAGAATGTACCACGAATTTCTTAAATGGTTCAAATGGTTCAAATGGCTCTGAGCACTATGGGACTTAACATCTGTGGTCATCAGTCCCCTAGAACTTAGAACTACTTAAACCTAACTAACCTAAGGACATCACACACATCCATGCCCGAGGCAGGATTCGAACCTGCGACCGTAGTAGTCGCGCGGTTCCGGACTGAGCGCCTGAACCGCTAGACTACCGCGGCCGGCCAGTTTCTTAAATCACAGAGCGTTTGACTCTCATTTAAAAATCAACTCTTTGATACGAGCCATTTAGAAGAATTTTTAATCTTGAAGATCAGATATTTATGTCATTATTAAAAGTTTTACTGACACGTTTGTGTGATATATCTTAAAGTGTAATAGGCGCAAAAAAGATCAACATTAGTTGCGAAAGCTTAGCCTCTCTTGCAGCTTATTAGCCTTAGAGACCAATATTATATGTGAAAGCTTTGATGTTCTTGTTCACACCATGTAGTGGAGATGCTGAATCGCAGATAGGCACAGCAAAGAGAATGTCGCAAATATAGCTTTCAGCCAGTAAGGCCTTGCCGAAATTAGACAACACACACACACACACACACACACGCACACACACAAGACTGCAGTCTCAGGCAACTGAGGCTACACTCAGTTGGCCCCAGCACGACGGGAGTGGTTGTCTACTCGATGGCTCCTTCCTGCACTATCCGCTCCACAGTTGAGGCAGTGGCTGGGGCTGGCTCCACTTCTGCCTCTGCTGCCGGCCAATTCGTGAGAGCGGCGTGCAAACGACGCAGTTTGCGGCACGCCTCCTCGGTCTCCACTGAGGACGGCCACGAAAGCAGCCCTCTCTGCCACTGTGGCGGCCTCGGAGGCTGCAGTCACCTGCTCGGTAGCAGCCGTGAGCAAGGCACGCGTGCCTGCTGCAGGCAGCATCCGTTGCTCCCCTGCTAGTGGCCGGGCCTCCACAGCTCTGACCCTGGTGGGATGTTCCGGCCTACCGTGGTCGGCAGTTGGCTGCTCGCCTCTCAGTCGTGTTGTCGCCGTCTACCAGCATCTTTCCTTCAGAGGGATTTCTTCTTTGTTGGGGTCTCCCTTTGTCCGTGGCTCGGCTGTGACCAGAGAAGGCCGGGCAGCCACTTGGTGACATGCGAGTCAGCGTAGCGAGCACTTGTCTGAGTGTCTTCTCTTCATCTGTCACAGGTTCTCTTGTTCCCAAGAGAGCACTTGATGCGTCTCGGGGTGTGGCGGTAAAATATAGCTTCGTTATCGTCATCCTGGCACCTGAAGCACTGGGGCTTAGTGTCCACACCTGAGGGAGGCCTCCTACCTGAATCGGCAAGCCTAGGAGCTTGCTTCTTCAGCATGAAGACGTCGCCTGCTGTTCGCACAGCTATGACAGCCAGTGGCAGCTACTTAATGTTTGTCTGGGTTTGCAGCTTGACTGCCACATCTGTGAAACCAGCATGCAAAGACCCTTCCTCTGTGTCGCAAAGCAGCTTCAATCACTTGATGAAGGCAAGGTTTCCGGTCCAGATTGTATACCAGTCATGTTCATCTCAGAGTATTCTGATACAATAGCTCCATATTTAGCAATTATATACAACCGCTCGCTCACTGAAAGATCTGTACCTAAGGACTGGAAAATTGCCCAAGTCACACCAATACCCAAAAAGGGAAGTAGGAGTAATCCGTTGAATTACAGACACAAATCACTAACGTCGATTTGCAGTAGGGTTTTGGAACATATACTGTATTCGAACATTACGAAGTACCTCGAAGAAAACGATTTATTGACACATAGCCAGCTCGGATTCAGAAAATATCGTTCTTGCGAAACACAACTAGCTCTTTATAAACATGAAGTAATGAGTCCTATCGACAGGGGATGTCAAATTGATTCTATATTTTGAGATTTTCAGAAGGCCTTCGATACCGTTGCTCAGAAGCGTCTTCTAACCAAACTGTGTGCGAATGTAATATTACCTTAGTTCTGCAACCGGACTAGTGATTTCCTGTCAGAAAAATCATAGTTCATTGTAATAGACGGAAAGTCATTGAGTAAAACAGAAGTAATATACGGCGTTCCCCAAGGAAGTGGTTTAGGCCCTCTATTGTTCCTGATCTGTATTAACGACATATTAGACAATTTCAGTAGCCTTCTTAGATTTGTTTGCAGATGATGCTGTCATTTACCGTCTTGTAAAGCCATCAGATGACCAAAACGAGTTGCAGAATAAGTCAGATAAGATATATGTATGGTGCTAAAAGTGGCTCTTGACCCTGAATGAGGAAAAGTGTGAAGTTATTCACATGAGTACTAACATAAATCCACTAAATTTCGATTACGCGATAAGTCACACAAATCTAAAGACTGTAAAGTCAACTAAATAGTTAGGGATTACAATTACAAATACCCTAAATTGATCACACAGATAATGTGGGTAGTGCAAAACAGAGACTGCGATTCATCGGCAGAAAACTTAGAAGGTTGAACAGGTCGATGAATGAGACTGCTTACACACGCTTGTCCGCCGTATCCTAGAGTATTTAGAGTATTGCTGTGCAGTGTGGATTCCGCATCAGGTGAGACTGATGGATGACAACGAAAAAGTTCAAAGAAGGGTAGCTCGTTTTGTATTATCATGAAATAGGGGAGATAGTGCCACAGACACGATACGTGAATTGGAGTGGCAATCATTAAAACAAAGGCGTTATTCGCTGTGACGGAATCTCGTCAAATTTCAATCATCAGTTTCTCCTCCGATTGCGAAAACATTCAGTTCGCACCCACCTACATAGGGAGAAATGATCATCACGATAACATAAGAGAAATCAGGGCTTGCACAGAAAAATTTAAGTGCCCGTTTTTCCCGCGCGCCGTTCGAGAGTGGAACGGTAGAGAGACTGTTGAAGGTGGTTCATTGAACCCTCTCGAAGGTGGTTCATTGAACCCTCTGCCCGGCACTTTATTGTGAGTAGCAGAGTAAGCACATAGATGTAGATGTTCTTTGAGTGTCTCTTCCCTACAGGTGCACGGCAAGCCACAGAGCAGTGCCTCAGTCGACTTACTGCGCTGTGTCATTGGCATCTTCTTGCTCTCAGGTGTCTCGAAGATGTGGGCGATCACATTGTTCAGTGCCCTCAAGTCGGACACGCTCACTGTCTGCTGCTCAATCGTACCATCACATTTGACAGACGCGATACCGATCTTATGCTTGCACCAGCTGGCTCTGTCGTCGTACGTCTCTGTCCGACGTGCAGCTCTGCAGCCGGTGTACAGATGAGCGACAGGTGTACAGTCGTCTTCGGTATTCTGCCAATTGGCATGCTCGCTGAGATGCATGACAGAAGGCCTCTTTGTAGCCTCAGCTCTCTCTGCTTCTTTATGCGTGGTTCTTTTGCCCATGCTGCAGCTCAAAACGTGACAATCTGCTTCTGAACAAACGCCACAGCAGGAACACATCACCTCAGCTCTCCTTCAGACCCAGTAGCACAGCTAACGTCAGCAGCTATGCGCATACCTGTCTCGCTCAGCGTGAACTCGTGATTTTTTATATGTTTGTCTCTATGCTGTGCGGTAATTTGATCTTTGTGGTCTGATGACCAAATGTTGCTGTCTTTCTGTAAGGGAAACATACTTTGTGACACCCTAACAACGTCAATCAAACCTATACTGTTTATCATGGACAGGAATGAGTACAGATCCTCAACAGGCATGTAAACTGACTAATTTGCTTTCAGAACACCATCTTTCATGATGGCCTTAGTAGTAAGGTAACATGGTTTCTGAGCAACTCTCTTTATCAGTGTTGCATCCATTCGGGACCCCATCGGAATAATCCCACCTCTAGAGGACCCCTACCCCCAAGCCACGTTCTGAACTCTAGCAAAAAACCCACTGGTTAATTATGATTACACTCGGTAAGGAAGCACGAATGTTGCATTATTAGAATGGACCTTACTTGTCAGTAATGGGAAGAAACGCTGTCATTTGTACTCAAAATTATGCACGATGGTCACACACAAAAATGCTTCTTTTTGCTGGGAGAGCAACATGGAACTACTACCATTCCACATTCGCCAGGGAATACTTCTGCTGAGAGAGAGGCTTCAATTCTGGGCCCTGAGGGAGAGAAGCCATCAGTCAAGCCAGATCACTTTCAATTGTCTGCCACCACTCGTAGAGAATGGCAATGCTAAGTACAGTGAGCAACTGCAGAGTTCACAAATTGATTGATGGGATGAACGCCAAGTTTTCAGATTGACATTACCACTTTAACATTTCTAATTTAATTACATTTATTACCTGCCTCAAACTCAAAATGTGCTCCATGCAGATATGGGTGCATACATGATTCTTTCTATAGTTCTTCCTGTTCTCCCTGAGTAATGTTAGACAATCACTATGACATTTTTGTGAATTAAACTGTCACCCTAATGTATTCAAATCACGTATTAATGTTTTCAAATCAACTTCAACCTAATTTTTGATTAAGGTTTAATAAATGTAACGATTTCATGTCTTTGTGTACTTATGTTTAAACTGAAGTCTACAATAAATTGGAAGAAGTGGGGTCTACTATTGACCATTGTTTCATTCAGTAGTTTCATGAAACTTATCATTTTTATCACTTTATGAGTTACAACATTCATCTTTAATGTGCACTAAAGCTACCACAGTTTAAGAAATAAAATTCAGTAAGATAATCCATTGCACAACACGTGTAATTAAATTCAGTGGGGAGCAGACTCATTAGCAGTAAGGTCACCAGGTATAAATAAGTTTGATATCCACAGAGGCTTATCAGTGGCTCAGCCATTGCCTCACACATGCTCATTTTGTGGAGACACTGAGGAGTTTCAAATCTTGAGCAGGCAAAGAATTCATGGAACTGCCTCATCACTAAGACATGAAATCCTGCAATTTCAAAGACAATGTCTGAGTCCAGATCGAATATACTCAACATCTCAAGCTCAAATAAAAGATGAATTAAGAGTCCTGAATCATTACATTACCTTTAACTAAAATAAAATTACAAGTGTAAGTAAAGTAACTGGTGCAGAGTTACTACATCTTGCCACTTGCACCCGTTTTGTGGCTCAGTAGTGAAGGGGCATCACGTTTTACTTAAATCTGGAACTGTGGTGCAATGTTACATTTTTTTGCAGGAGGCAAATAGGACCTGTTTGTGCCAATGAATAGCCACTGCTGAGGAGGGAATCGAACCCAGATACTACGTATACAAACCTATCGTCGACACATCAGACCACCAAACACCACATGTTGTCTGGTAACAAAGTTGTCATAACGGAATTACACGACACTGGATGAGAATTCTGAGTCCCTGACTCCTTTCAGTGGATTAGCAATTGTTCAATACATTAATTTCCTTATTTGATCAAATCACAATTACCCAGCTGTCATAGCTACCCAATGTGTAAACCTGACTTGATTTTGTAATTACTGAAATAAAATCAGATAATGGTCAGCTACACAAACAGGTGACACAGTAGGATGAGGAAATTTTCACAGATTCTATTGCCTTCCACTCGAGCCACTCTGCCGAACTATCTGCTCGTGGTAAATGTCGCACTCTACAAAAGGCAAGATGTGTTACTAACCCATTTTTTCTGTAATTTAGTAAACAAAACCTTGTCTGTCAGCAAACAGTAACAATCTGTGGGAAGATCAGATACAATTTACTTAATTTTCTAACCTGCCAGTAACAGTGAAACTTTGGAAAAGAGAAACAGCTCATTGCTGCCTGCCCTTATCAGAACAGTTTCTGCTCCACTGGCCTACGACTGCCGGACACTAATATATATTTCTACATAACTGCGTGTCACTTCAAAGTGTACCTACTCCCACAGTGTTGTCACGCACATTCTACTTTGTTGCCAAGTCCCAATACTTCCAAACTGACAGAAGCCTATAATACCACAGGTGTAAGGAAATGTGTATAAGCTGCACTAAAACAAATTAAAAGCACGGAAAATTAATTGGATGCTCATCCTCGTCATAGCAGTCATTGTTTCATTTTTGTTTTAGTTTCTACATTATCAGCATATTCATATGAGAATTATCAACATGTAATTGCTACAACAGACTGATAAGTTAGGCATAAACAAGAAAGTAACTAATCATACTGATGCAAGGCTCAATGACGGCAAGTCCTTATATAAAAAGGGTTTCGACCCCTCAACATGAAATCCCAAGTTACCTCATTTTATTATTCTAACACAAACTTAAAATGCTGAGTATACTCGGGCAACTTAAGAACAGACCTCAGAAAAACTAAATCCCACTTACATCCATTTCAGCACTGATAGTTACGAGTTTGGTCACTAGCGAGCAGCTGGTCCTACATTTTTCGCCTGACTGTGGTGTTTCGGTTCAGGTGGTTGCCACTAGATATTTTCTTTAATGTGCACAGCTTTGTATACTGGACAACAAAAAGTCCGCTTTCAGTCTCTCCCTCCTGTATTGTCATTTAGGCAATACTTTCATAAAACTTGGTTTTAATTTTATTAATCAAAGGCCCGAGTTGCATCGTTTACCTAGAATTTTTGTAGGTTTCAGTCGGGATAACCGAACCTTCTTCAAAATAACAGTAACTACCGTTTGTCCATAGTGGACATCGTCAAGCTAAAACTACAAATCTATGAATTATCGTCAGACTATAAAACGAGCTGGAACTTCCTCGCCCCTACTTCGCGACCACGATTCGACAGCCACGAGTGCTGTACAGTTCCAGTTCCAGTACAGCACAGCGGAACTAAGTCAGCCACTGAAGCATCATCTCCTAATACCAGGGGTACCAAGTCGGGCAGTTTGAGAGTCTGCCGTAGCGTCGCAAGGTTGCGACAATTGAGCAAAATGTGGACCACTGGCAAATGGGAACCACAACAAAGTGGTGGGTCCTGGTGATGGAGTAGATGACCACGAGTCAGCCGAGAATGGTCTATGAAGAGCTGGCAGAGGACAGTAGCTTCCTTACGTGAGGCTGCACAAAGGACTGCCACGGATTCGTAGTCTCCGTTATGGTCCGTGCGTAGTTTGGTGAAATCAGATTGAGCCGTTCCGTAGTCCAGATCCCTAAAATGTGACAGTGTATTACAAATCGAAGATCCGACTTGGCTTACTGGTAGCCAGTTTGGCTAAGCTATCAGTAAGTTCATTCCTCAGAATCCCAACACAGCCCAGTGTCCAGACAAAGGTCACCGAGTGTCCACACTGTTCGAGGTCGTACGAGGTATCCCAGCCAGCCATTAACAATAGATTGCGAGGGTAACAATGGTCGAGAGTTTGCCGACTGGTTACAGAGTAACTGTAGATGATAAAGCACTCACCAGTGCAGGAACAGATGTGCTCGAGAGCACGAGAGACAGCTACCGACGCCACTGTGAAAACACTACAGTCGTGCAGTAGGGAGCACAATTCGGTATGTCCCATATGAGTATAAGCAAAGCCTACGTGACCGGCAACCGCCAGACCGTCAGTATAGATTACTTCTGAACCCCGGAATGCGCCAAGAATGGACAAAAATTGGTGGCAGAGGGCCTCAGGCTGAAATGAGTATTTTGGAACTCGTAATAGGTCGAGATGAAGTGTGGCCGAGGGGTTCAGTGTGTAGATGTACCTGAGTGGGCCTGGAGGAGAGGTGGTAGAAGGAAATGACTGGAGCTCGAGAGATGAGGGACCAGATGCAGGTGGCAATTATAATCCCTGATCTAGACTGCCACTGTTTGGAAAAAGGAGATAGTAATTTGGATGCTTAGGAGAACTGTAGAAGTGTGTAGCAAACTCGACGAGTTGTTCTCGACACCCGATCCCCAATGATGGGACCCCAACCTCCAAAAGTAACCTTCTCAAAGGGCGAGACTGGAGACATCTGACAGGCAACATTCCTCGGCATATCTTCTCTAGCCTTATCTCTACACCATTTTCGAATGAGTTGACAATCAAATATAAAATGACCAATTTTATTTAACGCTCACTTTAGAGTTTGTACATATATAAGGGTTAGGGAAACGGCTACATTTTACTATGATGTCAACCACAACATATTTTGGCCTGTTAAAGTTTTTGGTTTTGTAACTACTAAGTTTCTGAAGTATTTTGTAGCTATATTTTCTTTCAGCACATACTTTTACTGCACGTATATTGTCTGTAATGTATGTGAACATATGTAATTATTCCTTTTTATTTTTTTGTGTTATTTCAATGCAGTGGAAATGGTTGGATGTACCCCCTGACAAGAATAACTTCGAGACTTGCGCCAAATTTAGTCAGAATTGGAAATGGAACCATATTGCAACTTGGCCGTATGTCAAGTGAAATTGGTAAGTATGTCTCAGGTTATATAACTTACTGTGAAGAAATTATAAGTTTCTGAGAAAGAGCATCAAAAATTTTCTGGTATTCCTGGTTTTGGCACTACAGACATAATTTAGGAGTAAAGATGACCACTAATGCAAATGAAAGTTAGTATTTTTTCTTTTTTTTGCTAATGCCTAGTCTTAATAACCTTCTTACATCCGTGCATCTGTGGAAGATTTGCACAATTTACAGAGAGGAAATTGGGAGATACAAAATGAACTGACACAAACACATACACGTATATCCTACCCTACTATTCCGTCACGTCCGTAGCGTCCTGCGAACAGATCGGGATTAGAGCTGACCGGTGTTAAATCCCAGTCGCAGTCTCGCCCGACTCGCAGTCCAGGTGTGTGAAATTACGAGCTGGAATATTTTCAGTCTAGGGAACTTGGTTAAAAAGGATGAAGAAGCTCTGAAACATAACTGAGACTGTGCAAATATATAGGTAGTGTGTGTGTTAGTGCCTTGTGGTATTTGGTAGCATTTTATTATCCTAAGTTGTACAATCCTAGATCTGCCCTGTGCAGCAAAGTGCAGCCTGGAGGCAGAGTAATGCGGACCTGGTGAGCTGCCACCTGAATCCCCCACAGCATCAGTCGTGTAGGCTGTGCTACGAGACACCTACAGAACGATCGTCAGCCTTGTCCCCTAATCCTTCTATCCCAGATTTTTGTTTATCGCCATGTAGTCTTGCTACCACAGCTTAAAAGCACCGTCCATGGCTTCTCGGGGTCCCAGTTGCTATTAAGTTTAATTTCCACGTGCACCTGTTGTCAATATTTTAATTGTCTAAAACCGATAGTCATATCTAGACTCATCAGTGCCTGCAATACGACAAATGATTAGCGTGGACTCGAATATTCTTATTCTCTTACAATGAAAGATTGCAGTTGTCATGTCATCTACTGTCCACTTTGTCAGCTGTTATCGTGTAACATTTTTCTGATCTGTTACATAGTACATGAATATTTTTATGTTATTACTTTTTGTGCCAAATTACTAAACTTTCCGTAGAACTAATGTTAATTACGACATTTGCCCTCATAATTAATTTTTGTGAACCTGTGCGTGCTTCTATTTGTGTTTGTGTAGTTATTATTCCAAAACTTCATTTTTAATATTATCTTTCTGCATATTTCTGTGGTGTCACCGCCAGACACCACACTTGCTAGGTGGTAGCTTAAATCGGCCGCGGTCCATTTAGTACATGTCGGACCCGCGTGTCGCCACTGTGTGATCGCAGACCGAGCGCCACCACAAGGCAGGTCTCGAGATACGGAATAGCACTCGCCCCAGTTGTACGGACGACATTGCTAGCGACTACACTGACGAAGCCTTTCTCTCATTTGCCGAGAGACAGTTAGAATAGCCTTCAGCTAAGTCAATGGCTACGACCTAGCAAGGCGCCATTAACCATTTTAAGATAGAGTCTCACTTGTATCATCAAGGAATGCTGTATTCACATGAAGGATTTAAAATTAAGTATTAAAGCAGCTACGTACTTTTCTTGTTACCATTTATTACGTATCCTGTTTCAGACCTTTCTCTAGCCTAAGTGAGAATACGCGTGCCTTTCGGCTACTTCAGTGTGGCGTAGCTGTCTTGTTACGCCACAATGATTTCTCTTCATCATAAATTTATATTCTCCCTACTTTTATCATTTGAACACCTCGATAATACAAATTTGTATCATAGCTCTTTTCTCCCTTTTACAAAGAGTTAACAGCAATTTTTTGTTTATCTAAAATAATTTTTTATTCGCGAGAGGTTGTGGAAGCTTCATTTATCTGTGTCCCACTGCTAACTTTAAAAAAAGTCCACTAACAGCAGTTTTCCTCTTCTGGCGTTAGGTGCAGTAATTTATATAACAGAATTTATACTTTCAGCTATAGATATGACATTCATTTGGTACTGCTATAAAATTAAGTTATTAATATGTTTTTGAGTATTACTTTTGTCCATATAACATAGTAACAAATTGTATTAGTGCCCTGTCCAGTTCATTTTATGAAAGTGTCGCTTGTTAAAAATGAAAAGTTCACAACAGTGGAAAATGTGCACTCAGGTGTAAATTAGTTGACAATGAACTTGTGATCAACTTCGACTTGATTTTGTTTTTTGTTCCTTCTATTTCATTTAAAGTGCTAAGTACCAGGTCGCTTTGTATGTTTCTGTAAGAGTTAATACAGGTTTGGTTGTTATTGACTGTTGAAAATATATCTCCATTTCATTGACGCAAATATTTGTAATCTACATGAACCACGCTTCTTAATTAATATTAATCCGCCCTGTCATACAGGACGGAAAAAATTGTTGAATCTTTTGTCCACTCTGTTTTGGTGGACACACTGTATAAGGAACAGGTAATGACTGAAAGAACATAATTACAGACCTTGGAGAAACCAATAAATGAATTTTTGTCGTGTTGGAGAACTTGATAGTATTGGAAAAGACATTTGTTCATCCGTAGAAAAATTAGTACTACCGAGAAACAGGCTTTTTTGGGAAAAATTACTAGTTTCTTCCCCAAAATGAGGTTCCTGAGTTTCACCTGAACAACCAAGTCACTCTAAATCCTTTTGTGCAGAAGTGTGTGTCGTCCAGGAAAGGTCACTCACTGTGGTGCCTGCTTTGCCTCAGCCTTGCACCCTGGCACTCTTCCATCCCAACGTTGTAGTACACCCAAAACCCAGCACGGTAGCCATCCCATTGCCCATTGTGGGAGGGTGGGGGTTCGTCAAGTACCTGGATGGTGGTAGCCCCCTGACCATGCAGGTATCACACTGTCTGGTCCTGTGTTGCACACTCGCCACGTATGCCATGGAGAGTGTGCCCATCACAATTGTGGCACGGGGACTCCGGGTAGTGATTTACTGACAAGGTAGCCATTGGTGTGGCTCGGTGGCACCAATGGGGATACTCCTGTTCAGAGTGGATGGCACTATGGTGGATAGTTTGGACATGAAGTGACCAGCTTTCAACTGGTGGTACTCACATAGCCCCAGCAGTCTGTAAGATGAACAACGGTTCCCTGCTGATTAAAACATCCTCTCCCGCCCAGGCCCAGGACACACCCTACTTCATCCCTCTCCTCTCACCAGCAGTGCTACTGCCGACTTTCTGTACCACCTTGTCACCCACGTAGTGTCCCAATCTGCCTCCTCTCTTGCATAGCCTGTATTTATATCCTTGTTTCTGTGTGCAGGAGCATCTCAGAACTCAGTTACTTGATTCATAGATACATTATTCGTGAAGGAGAATAATGTGAGAATGTTTTGTGTAGTTCGAGCAGCATCCCAGCCTTTCGGAGGCAATGGCGGCGGTGGCAGCTGTAGCAGCAACAGCCGTAGACCAGCACCGACAACTCCGATCAGCTGCAGAAGCAGAAGTCGACAACGACCACCAGGTATATCGAGGACCAGTAGTATTGTGTTGCAATATCAAACGGTTAAGGCCGCACCTGGGAACTGCTATGGGTAGGCGACTTGGCAGGAAAACTTAGAAATGTGTGAATCTTTTCCCGTCTTTATCTTGTCGAGCATCTGCTTGTGTTTGATTGCGAACTGAAAATATAAATCTTCACGGTGTAAGTGCACCAGTATACAGAATCGCTTCTGTCTCAATTAAAAACATAGACTGAGAGAACTGTTATTTATTGGTAAATCCCTATAAAGGACTGGAAATCTAGGAAAATGTGGCAGTGTTTTATCCAGGGAAAAACCTAGAATTTTTAGAACTCCTGAACTCTTTCATACTTTTAGTTTTCAGTTAAATTTTTGTAACTTTGCTTGGTATGGTTTGATACTCTAACAAAGAATTTTACTGCAGTCCTCTACTGTAAAATAATAGTGCAACGATAAAAGAAATGAGACAACAACAATAAAATAGACAGCTTACAAGAACAAGACACAATTGTCCATCAGTTCGGCGTCGGACGGAAACTTGGCATGCCGTTACCGGCCTTGATAAGCCGTGGGGTTGTATGGATGCCCAATATTGCAAATTTCAGAAACTCAAAGCACACGATTTCAGAGGATAAAGAACTGTGCATCAAATGTTCTGTTTATATGTACACAGAAAGAAAGTCGTGTTGTGCTCTTTTAGAGAAACAAATTATAAATCTACTTACTTAATTTTCTCATTCGGAAGAGTTAGCTGACAAATTCCAAGGAAAAAGGTGGCATGGCACGAAGAATGGGGAAAAAAGGAAAAATTTCAGAAGAGACTAACACTGTACACTCTAGAGGAACTCCCTGTAATTAGAGGACAAATATCCTAGCAGTAAGATGGATTCCTCAACACTGTCACAACTCTTGACTTTGTTTGTATATCAGAGTGATGTGGTGGCACCCTCTCCATATAAGATTCATCAATATTTTAAAGGTATGATTGATGGAGCAAAACTAGCCCATCTAACTCATCAGGAACTCTTCCCTCAAAAATGTGTGTGTTAAATGGTTGTAAATTGCAGATAGATGTTTTTGATTTTAACGGTTTTAAAAAAATGGTTCAAATGGCTCTGAGCACTATGGGACTTAACTTCTAAGGTCATCAGTCCCCTAGAACTTAGAACTACTTAAACCTAACTAACCTAAGGACATCACACACATCCATGCCCGAGGCAGGATTCGAACCTGCGACCGTAGCGGTCACGTGGTTCCAGACTGTAGCGCCTTTAACCGCTTGGCCACCCCGGCCGGCTTAATGGTTTTATGTTGGACGTTATTCATGCTGGGGTAGTGATGGTCAAATCCATATTATGGAAGTTACTTGAAATGTCTGGTCTGAGGTATTGCATAGGAGCATCTACAGAACCTGACAACACCATCTTTTCAGTAACAGTTATAAAATATGTGCTAAAAAGTTCTGCAACACAACACACATCTGTCACCAACGTATCATTACTCTTAATGCTATTTGTCCCTCTTCATGTCCTATTCTACCAGTCTCCTCCTTCACTATATCCCACATTGTCTTTATTTTGTTATCTGATATGACTACCTTTTTCTTGTAATATATTTGCTTTGATGTCCATATTATAGTTTTTAATATTTTGCAGTATTTCTTGTAATGTGCTATAGCATCATCATCAGAAGTGTTTCGGACTGACAGATACAGTTTTCTTTTTGTTTTACAAGATATCTCGATGCCTTGAGTAATCCATGGTTTTTGTTTTTAGCAGATACTAATCTAAATATTAAAGCTGTTATTAACACAAAAAAGGCAAGTCAATATATGACTGCACAACTTCCATGCCATTGATGCTCAAAATACTTGTGTTCTTCCATCTGGAATGTTAGGTTAAGGAAATTACCACCTACCATGTGTACTTAATGATCAATCTCGTAACAACTCCTGGGAAGCGACTTGTAATTTATGTGATTACTTCAAACGCATTTTATAGACACTTAGCAATAGAGTAAGAAAGGTAAATTCGAAATATTTGCAGTGAGCAGTTAAGTATGGGAATTTTGACAGCAGTCAATAATGATTCAACACCTCTCAAATGTATGTTCCCTTTCAGGTCGAGTACCAGTAACTTTGCAAATTGTATAAATTTTTAACTACCGAACACGTCCTTAAATTGCAACGTCAATTCCACGTACGTTGATAACAAGAATATAACCAAGTGTGTTGAAACGAAATAACCACATAACTCCCCATGTATCATACACCTTGCCGTTGGTGGGTAGGCTTGTGTGCCTCATCGATACAGATGGCCGTACCGTAGGTGCAAACACAACGGAGGGGTATCTGTTGAGAGGCCAGACAAACGTGTGGTTCCTGAAAAGGGGCAGCAGCCTTTTCAATAGTTGCAGGGGCAACAGTTTGGCTGACTGACTGATCTCGCCTTGTAACATTAACCAAAACGACCTTGCTGTGATGGTACTGCGAACAGATGAAAGCAAGGGGAAACAACAGTCGTAATTTTTCCCGATGACATGCAGCTTTAGTGTATGGTTAAATGATGATGGTGTCCTCTTGGCTAAAATATTCTGGAGATAAAATAGTCCCCCATACGGATCTCTGGGTGGGGACTACTCAGGAGGACGCCGTTATCAAGAGAAAGAAAACTAGCGTTCTACGGATGGAGCGTGGAATGTCAGATCACTTAATCGGGCAGGTAGATAAGAAAATTTAAAAAGGGAAATGGATAGGTTGAAGTTAGATATAGTGGGAATTAGTTGAGTTCGGTGGCAGGAGGAACAAGACTTTTGGTCAGGTGAATACAAGGTCATAAATGCAAAATCAAATAGCGGTAATGCAGGAGTAGGTTTAATAATGAATAAAAAAATAGGAGTACGGGTAAGCTACTACAAACAGCATAATGAACGCAATATTGTGGGCAAGATAGACACGAAGCCCACGCCTACTACAGCAGTACAAGTTTATATGCCAGCTAGCTCTGCCGATGACAAAGAAATTGATGAAATGTATGAGATAAAAGAAATTTTTCAGATAGTGAAGGGAGACGAAAATTTAATAGTCATGGGTGATTGAAATTCGACAGTAGGAAAAGGGAGAGAAGAAAACGTAGTAGGTGAATATGGATTGGAGGCAAGAAATGAAAGAGGAAGCTGCCTGGTAGAATTTTGCACAGAGCTTAACATAATCATAGCTAACACTTGGTTCAAGAATCATTAAAGAAGGCTGTATACATGGAAGAAGGCAGGAGATGCTAGAAGGTATCAGATATATTATATAGTGGTAAGACAGAGATTTAGGAACCAGGTTTTAAATTGTAAGACATTTCCAGGGGCAGATGTGGACTCTGACCACAATCTATTGGTTATGACCTGTAGATTAAAACTGAAGAAACTGCAAAAAGGTGGGAATTTAAGGAGATGGGACCTGGATAAACTGACTAAACCAGAGGTTGTTCAGAGTTTCAGGGAGAGCATAAGGGAACAATTGACAAGAATGGGGGAAAGAAATACAGTAGAAGAAGAATGGGTATCTTTGAGGGATGAAGTAGTGAAGGCAGCAGAGAATCAAGTAGGTAAAAAGACGAGGGCTAGTAGAAATCCTTGGGTAACAGAAGAAATATTGAAATTAACTGATGAAAGCAGAAAATATAAAAACGCAGTAAATGAAGCAGGCAAAAAGGAATACAAACAACTCAAAAATGAGATCAACAGGAAGTGCAAAATTGCTAAGCAGAGAACAAATGTAAGGATGTAGAGGCTTATCTCACTAGGGGTAAGATAAATACTGCCTACAGGAAAATTAAAGAGACCTTTGGAGAAAAGTGAACCACTTGTATGAATATCAAGAGCTCAGATGGAAACCCAGTGCTAAGCAAAGAAGGGAAAGCAGAGAGGTGGAAGGGGTATATTGAGGGCCTATAAAAGGGCGATGTACTTGAGGGCAATATTATGGAAACGGAAGAGGATGTAGATGAAGATGAAATGGGAGATATGATTCTGTGTGAGGAGTTTGACAGAGCACTGATAGACCTGAGTTGAAACAAGGCCCGGGAGTAGACAACATTCCATTAGAACTACTGATAGCCTTGGGAGAGCCAGTCCTGACAAAACTCTACCATCTGGTGAGCAAGATGTATGAGACAGGCGAAATACCCTCAGACTTCAAGAATATAAGGATATAAGATGAACATCAACAAAAGCAATACGAGGATAATGGAATGTAGTCGAGTTAACTTGGGTGATGCTGAGGGAATTCGATTAAGGAATGAGACACTTAAAGTAGTAAAGGAGTTTTGCTGTTTGGGGAGCAAAATAACTGATAATGGTCGAAGTAGAGAGAATATAAAATGTAAACTGGCAATGGCAAGGAAAGCTTTTCTGAAGAAGAGAAATTTGTTAACATCGAGTATAGATTTAAGTGTCAGGAAGGCATTTCTGAGAGTATTTGTATGGAGTGTAGCCATGTATGGAAGTGAATCATGGCCTATAAATAGTTCGGACAAGAAGAGAATAGCAGCTTTCGAAATGTGGTGCTACACAGGAAAGCTGAAGATGAGATGGCTAGGTCACATAACTAATGAGGAGGTATTGAACAGAATTAGGGCGAAGAGAAATGTGGCAGAACTTGGCTAGAAGAAGGGATCGGTTGGTAGGACATGTTCTGAGGCATCAAGCGATCACCAATTTAGTATAGGATGGGAGCATGGAGAGTAAAAATCGTAGAGGGAGACCAAGAGATGAATACACTAAGCATATTCAGAAGGATGTAGGCTGCAGTACGTACTGGGAGATGAAGCAGCTTGCACAGGATAGAGTAGCATGGTGAGCTGCATAAAACCAGTCTCAAGACTGAAGACCAACAACCCTGTTTCATTTGTATGTGTGGTGCAGAGGTTGTGTTGAGGAGTTCATCGCAGATGATCACTTGCTCGAACCGGTGGGAACTCTTTTAATTTTTTTCCATTTGTTACTACTTTCTCTACTTTATTTGTAATAAACATAATTATAACCACATTACCTTGCATTCCATACCATTGAAACCATATTGTGCTCTGATTTCTGAGCTCTCTGGAGCACTGTAGGGCAAAATTCCATGTGCAACAACCCTATGTGATACTAATCACATTGATTCCTTTCGTTTACTTCACAAATATCTGAGCATTTGGATGTGTTAACTGAGGTCGATGACAGTGATATCCGACGAGCTCCCACAGGAAACTGTGAAATGGTGAATTCATTCTTGGAGTGAAATAACGTTATGTATGCTGAGGTTTCATTTGGAGAAAGGTACTGTAGAGCAGGTGGAACTAAGGCTCAGACTATCCAGTGAAACCAACCAAAAGAAACGAACCACTGACTGCAATGTGCATGTTGCTGTTAACATTAAGATTTTACGCCACGGGAACCTTTCAAATAATAGTTGAGATCTGTTTAAAGTAGGCACAGCAACAGCTTGCAGAGCTGTCCATGAGGTATCGACCTTATGAAAAAAATTAATAGCGACTTCTCCCCACGCTTTTAATTTTGTGACCACAGCAATTTTTTTCTCTCTTTTTGCACTCGGTCACGTCTTTATACTAGCCCCACACTATTTCTAGCAGTAAATTTTTCTCATTTTGAGAAGTTTGACGAACACTCCTTTTTATAGTTATTTTCTTCCACGGTTATAGTGTGACACCTTCGGTAATAAATACTGCGTGTTTACAACGTACAATAAATATCTGTGGTCGAAGTGCAATAAACGTATCGATAGTGGATTGTAGCCATGTTGCCAAGTATGTTACATGCTACCTAAGATCGAATCTGAACCTGCTTCAGTGGATCCAAGTTCAGCATTGCATTATAGAGCTGATCACAGATCAGTTTCCAACCTTACATCAAATTTGACCTCCAGACATCTACATCTACACAACAGGTCGTAAATTTTTCGTTTCCTTAAATAATTGCCACAGCACAACCAGATAAAATTCGGCTACATTCCATTATCTTTGTCTTGCTTTTATTTATGTTCATTTTATATCCTCATTTCAAGACACTCTCAATTCTGTTGAACTGCTCTTCCAAGTCCTTTGGTGTCTCCGATAGAATGACAGTATCATTACACACCTCAAAGTCTTTACTTCTTCTCCCTGAATTTTAATTCTTATGCCAAATTTTTCTTTAGTCTCCTTTACTACTCTTTCAATGTACAGATTAAAGACCATTGGGATTGGCCACAACTCTGTCTGTCTCTCTTCTCAACCACTGCTTCCCTATCATACACCTCAACTGTTAACGGCTATCTGGTTTCTGTAAATATTGCAGACAGCCTTTAGCTCCCTGTATTTTATCCCTGCTACCTTCACAATTTCAAAGAGGGTATTCCAGTCAACACAGTCAAAAGCTTTAAGACTACAAATGTTATAGATGTAGGTTTGTCTTTTCCTAACCTATCTTCTAAGGTAAGTCGTAGGATCAGTATTGCCTTGCACGTTCCTACATTTCTCTGGACTACAAACTAATCTTCTGAGGTCAGCTTCTACCAGTTTTTCCAGTCTTTTGTAAAGAAATCTTGCTAACATTTTGCAACCATGACTCATTAAACTGATAGTTTGGTAATTTTTGCACATGCCAGCACCTGCTTTCTTTGAAACTGATATTATTACATTCTTCTGGAAGTAGGAGGGTATTTCACCTGTCTTATACATCTTGCGCATAATGGAAGAGTTTTCACTGCTGGTATTTCCAATACTGTCAGTAGTTCTGATGGAATGTTGCTACTCCAGGGACCTCATTTTAATTTTGGTCTTTCATGCTCTGTCACATTCCTCTCACAGTATCATCTCTCTAATCTCATCTTCATCTATTCCCACTTCCATTTCAATAATATTGCCTTCAAGATCATCTCTCTTGTGAAGACCCTTTGTATACTGTTTCCAACTTTCAATTTTCTCTTCTTTGCTTAGTGCTGGGTTTCCATCTGAGCTCTTGATAACCAACACACTGTGGTTACAGTTCACGTCGGCTACTGGAAATCTCTTACAATTTAAAATCTGGTTCCTAAACCTCTGTCACTGTTATATAATCAGTGTGATATCTTCTGGTGTCTCCAGGTCTCTTCCACATATACAACCTTCTTTCATGACTTAAATCAAGTGTTAGTGATGATTAAATTATGCTCTGTGCAAAATTATACAAAACTGCTTGCTCTTTCATTCCTATCCACCAGTACATATTCACTTATTTTTCCTTTTCTTCCGCTCCCTACTATCTAATTCTAGTCCCCTATCACAATCCAGTTTTCATCTGCCTTAAGTATCTGAATGATTTCTTACATCTCGTCATACATTTCTTCACTCTGTTCATCATCTGTGGAGCTAGTTGGCATATAAATTTGTTCTACTGTGGTGGATGTGAGCTTTATGTTGTTTATCTTGGCTACAATAATGTGTTCACTATGCTGTTCATAGTAGCTTATCCACATTCCTATTTTCTTATTCATTAAGAAACCTACTGATGCACTACCACTATTTGATTTTGTATTTATAACCCTATATTCACCTGATCAGAAGCCCCGTTCTTCTGCCACCAAACTTCACTAACTCCTTCTGTACCTAAACCTCAACCTATCCATTTACCTTTTTTAAATTTTCCAACCTACCTGTGCAGTTACGGGACCTAACATTCCACAATCCGATCCACAGAACACCGGGCCAAATATCTCACGAAATAAGCATCAAATGAAAAACTACAAAGAACGAACTCGTCTAGCTTGAAGGGGGAAACCAGATGGTGCTATGGTGCCATTCCAAATACGTGGCAACAGGCTATTCTCCAACGAGTTTGTTGAAATATCCATAGGCAAACACTGTCTTGTCAGATGATATACCATGAACTGCAGCATGTTGCTTTGTAAACCATAGACGCCCTACCAAGGCAATTTCCATTAAGGAGGCTGCAAGAATCGTTGAGTGATGTGTTCTAGTAAATGCTGCACAGATACTATTTCAAGGTGTAACAAGAGACATCCATTTCTGTAGATAATTCGATATATAATAATTAGTTCCTTCAACTGAAAACTGAGAAAGTAATCGAGAGGGCATAGTACTTGTGCATATTCTAAAAATACTGCCTATGACACTCCTATATATATTGCAAATTTTTATATTTAACAGTATCAAACGGCCTTGCTATGTTTTATTTTACATTCCAGTCGTATAAACAAAAATAAAACAATGACAGAGTAAGGTACAGAATTAACAGGTACCTGTGACAAACACTGAAGCAGGTGACATGCATTATTAGTCAATGAAATATATGTGCAAAATTATATATATATATATATATATATATATAATAACAGTTTATTTTAACCTATGTTTCTTTGTAAAATGTACAGTAAAAGAAAAAACTGAAGAGTGGCTAATTAACTTATGAGACAGACTAAGTTATCATAGAATAACATCACTTGCACATAAGTATATAAAAATGTTTATGAAAAAAGAAACATAAACGTAATACCATTAGTCAAAAAGTAGAGGGAATTTATAAATACAATACTAAAAATCGTAGTGTCAGGATATGAAAACGATTGAAATATTGTATTATGCAGTCTTAAAGCGAGACTGGTAGAGCATCTATCGTTTCCATAACAACATGCTGCTGTTCATGGTACGTCGTCTGACGTGACAGTGTTTGCCTCTCGATATTACAACCTCGTTGGAGAGTAGTCTGCTGCCACATCTTTTAATGGCATCTATACTTACCATGGCAACCAGTAGCTTCTAAATGGTTCTCCAGCAGGCCCAGAGAGGGCAACCCATGTACTGTTGAAACGATTTTTATTTATCTCAGATGTTTAATATATTTACTTATTTCATCTGACAATAGCTGTTGAACCAGCTTAGTTCTATGTATTTTTATTTTTCATTCTTGTCATTGTTATTTCAATTACGAAATTTATGTTGTTACGTGACTTTTAACCCATTGCTTAGCGATGGCATGATTCTGTCAAGAAGTGGGCGGAGCCTCAAATATATAAGTAAGACGTGCACTGCTCTACCTAGCAGTGATTTTCCACCAGAAGGAGGCTCCTGCTCATATAGCATTTGCTATTTCATCGTTTCATAACTTTGTAATTTTATGTAATTTTCTTTAATGTACAGGGCTATTACAAATGATTGTAGCGATTTCATAAATTCACTGTAGCTCCATTCATTGACATATGGTCACAACACACTACAGATACGTAGAAAAACTCATAAAGTTTTGTTCGGCTGAAGCCGCACTTCAGGTTTCTGCCGCCAGAGCGCTCGAGAGCGCTGTGAGACAAAATGGCGACAGGCGCCGAGAAAGTTTTATTTCTCGTTCAGCTACAGGCAAAGCGTGATACACTTACAAACATCAACATAAAAATTTAAATTAACATTAACAATGATTTACAATAAAATTTTCAGGGTTTCCAGCCACAAAAGTGCTTGGTCACTTATCACATGTATGTCCATCAGATTTCCTCCCTTAAGTCCGTGTGCGTCGCACTCAACTATATGCTGCATGGTTTGACTCTCTCCGCACTCACAATTGGGGTCCTGGGAGAAACCCCACTTTTTCAACAAATATCCGCACCAACCAACACCTGTCCGCAGACGATTTAGAGTTACCCACACTCTACGTTGGAGTTGGAAGCCTGGAACTCATTGAGATGGGTCCTCAATAAGGAAACTGTTATTCACTTTGCTTTCCTGCCATTGCTGTTTCCACAGGTTATCGATATCAATCTGTTGTTTGAGTTCTTTCCAGAAGGGATTTCTTGACATCAATCTGTCAGGGGGAGGAGGTAGGTCCCTGAACTTTTCTTTGTACCTCTGGATTGCTCTTTCACGTCTAATCGAGGGTGGTTCGATATTGGCAAGGATGGGCAGCCAAGGTTTTAGGGTGGGTCTTACTGTTCCTGTTATGAGCCTCATTGTCTCGTTAAGTTGCACATCAATATATCTGACATGCCTACTGCGGGCCCAGACGGGTGCGCAATATTCCGCTACACTATACAGAAGTGCCAGTGCTGATGTGCGTAGAGTTTCAGTGGAACATCACCAGGTTGTTCCTGCCAGTTTCATTATGATGTTGTTTCTTGTTTTCATTTTTTGTGCGACTTCGTACAGGTGGCTCTTATATGTGAGAGTGCGATCTAGCTTAACACCCAGATATTTTGGCGTTCTATCGTTTTTCAACAATTTACCTTTTATTTGCACTTTTAGCTCACGGTTTGCATCTTTGTTACACAAGTGCATTATTGATGCCACGGATTTAGTCGGATTTACTTTGAGGTGCCAGTTGTCATAATATTGTTGTAGTCATTCCAGATCCCTGTTTAAAATTTCTTCCAGTTCTTCGAAAGTGTTGGCGTGAGCCGCGATAGCGATGTCATCTGCATACATAAAAGAACGAGATTCCAGGTTTGGGATGTCCGCTATGTATAAATTGAAAAGGCATGGAGCCAGCACAGACCCTTGGGGGAGACCATTTTGTAGTGTCCTGTAGCTGCTTGTTTTCCCATTCAGAGATACCTTGAATCTCCTGTTTATCAACATATTTCTGACTAGATCTATGATCTTCTTGCATTTCACGACTTTTGACAGTTTATGCAGTATCCCTTTTGTCCATACAGTGTCGTATCTGAGGTGAGATCTAATAATACCATGCCCGTTTTCTTTTTGTTTTGGTAACCTCTTTCAATGAAGGTGGTTAGGGCGAGAACTTGGTCGCAACAGTCTCTTCCTTTTCGAAAACCGCCTTGCTCTGGGGGAAGAGCAGCTTCTATTTTACTTTCTATTCTGCCTAGGATGACTCGTTCAAACAGCTTGTAAGTGGTGCACAATAAAGATATCGGTCTATAATCTTTAGCATTCTCTCCTGTTTTCCCTGGTTTCTGGATGGCTATGACTTGTGCGTTTTTCCATTGCTTTGGTAACCGGCTGGTATCTATGATATTAGAGAAAAGAGAAGACAGCCATACCCTTCCCTTTGGCCCGAGGTTCTTCAAGAATTCTGGAAGAAGGCCGTCACAGCCAGCTGCTTTACCAGGTGACATTTTCTTTAGTGCTATATTTATCTCTTCTTGTGTTACCCAGTTCGCTAAACCTGACAGCCTCGACGTGGCCTACCCCCCCAGTATCGTGCCGCACAACGATCGCATTGCGAGAAGAAAATCGAAATGCTCAGAACGAGCTGCGACACGAGAAGCAAATGTCACCACCAAACGGCGGCCGGACGTAGTAATACCTCCCGGCCCTCACAGGCGAAGTTACGCCGAGAAAGTGTATGTCGTCCTTGAAATGCTCTCACATCAGTCAGTCATAACAGTGCAACGACACTTCAGGTCGAAGTTCAACAAAGATCCACCAACTGCTAACTCCATTCGGCTATGGTGTGCGCAGTTTAAAGCTTCTGGATGCCTCTGTAAGGGGAAATCAACGGGTCGGCCTGCAGTGAACGAAGAAACGGTTGAACGCGTGCGGGCAAGTTTCACGCGTAGCCCGCGGAAGTCGGCGAATAAAGCAAGCAGACAGCTAAACGTACCACACCCGACGGTTTGGAAAATCTTACGGAAAAGGCTAACGCAGAAGTCTTACCGTTTACAATTGCTACAAGCCCTGACACCTGATGACAAAGTCAAACGCTTTGAATTTTCGGCGCGGTTGCAACAGCTCATGGAAGAGGATGCGTTCAGTGCGAAACTTGTTTTCAGTGATGAAGCAACATTTTTTCTTAATGGTGAAGTGAACAGACACAATGTGCGAATCTGGGCGGTAGAGAATCCTCACGCATTCGTGCAGCAAATTCGCAATTCACCAAAAGTTAAAGTGTTTTGTGCAATCTCACGGTTTAAAGTTTACGGCCCCTTTTTCTTCTGCGAAAAAAACGTTACACGACACGTGTATCTGGACATGCTGGAAAATTGGCTCATGCCACAACTGGAGACCAAAGCGCCGACTTCATCTTTCAACAGGATGGTGCTCCACCGCACTTCCATCATGATGTTCAGCATTTCTTAAACAGGAGATTGGAAAACCGATGGATCGGTCGTGGTGGAGATCATGATCAGCAATTCATGTCATGGCCTCCACGCTCTCCCGACTTAACCCCATGCGATTTCTTTCTGTGGGGTTATGTGAAAGATTCAGTGTTTAAACCTCCTCTACCAAGAAATGTGCCAGAACTGGGAGCTCGCATCAACGATGCTTTCGAACTCATTGATGGGGACATGCTGCGCCGAGTGTGGGAGGAACTTGATTATCGGCTTGATGTCTGCCGAATCACTAAAGGGGCACATATCGAACATTTGTGAATCCCTAAAAAAACTTTTTGAGTTTTTGTATGTGTGTGCAAAGCATTGTGAAAATATCTCAAATAATAAAGTTACTGTAGAGCTGTGAAATCGCTTCAATCATTTGTAATAACCTTGTACGTATCCCTCTGATCAGACTTTGACTTGTAGGTCTGAAGGTGACCACAGGTGTGGTCGAAACCGGTTACCAGAATAAATAAATTTGCGATCAAGACTGATTTTAATAGTAACTATTAATTACTTTTTTTCTGAATCAGAAACATTACATCAGCTAAGCTGACGGGGTTGGAGATAACATACAGGGCGAACCAGAACTCTGACAAATTTCCAGTCGTTGTCTAGAGGTACAGTCTGAATATCTTTGTGTAAAGGTCCCACAGTCTCCAACAGCTTGTTACAGAGTAATAGCGTTAGTATAATTCATTTGTTTCCTGTTACCTTTATTTCCGTGAAAAGACCTTGACAATTTTTGTTCAGTGTATACCGACACTTTCTATTCCACTTCTTACCCCGCAATCACATGCACATATACCGTTCTGAACCACTTTTGTAATATGAGAGTCATTGCCATTGCTTCTGAACATGGCCTGTAACATGAGGGTCAGTACTATTGCTTCTGAACGTGGCCTGTACGTCCACACCTGTAACTTTTTACCTCAGAGGCGAACACACTTCAGTCCCAGGGAGAAACATTGATTTATTCAAGTTGCACTGTAACTATGACAGTGACAGCTAAATCACTTGGGTTTTCAATTCTGACCCTTCTCATTATGTCAGCTGTAAGTCTGCTTAAAAGCACAGCTAATGCAGTGTTGCCAGCCTCCTGCGAAAATTTTATATTATGGAACACAAAAAAGATTTGCTAAATTACGGAACATTGGAGAAAAACCTGATTAATGGCAGCTGTGTCACTGGAGCTCATCAATTACATCTGTACTGTGAATGTCAGGCAGCTACACTAACATCAGTGTTTAGTAGGAAGGAAGACTGGGTTTAAAGTCCATCGATATAGAGATGTAGAGATATATAGAGATATAGAGATAAGGACAGGACGAGCTCCGACTGTGTCAAGGATAGGGAAGGAAATCTCCCGTGCCCTTTTGAAGGAAACGTCACAAGTTTTTCCTGGAGCAATTTAGGGAAATCACAGGAATCCTGTATCGGAATGGCCAGACACGAGTTTGGATCACCTTCCTCCAGAATTCAAGTGGGATGTGCTAATCACTACACCACACCAAATTGCGCTGTCAGTAAGTAGTAGTTAAGGCAATTAATGTAAACATCATAACCTCAAAACTTGTGTGTTATGATGCAAAAATTCTTTATATATTATCTGATAGAATAAATGAACTCACAGAAGATGGAGAACCTCCTCCAAAATGCGTTTGGGTAATAAAACAACAAGAACTGCATTTG
Organism: Schistocerca serialis cubense; assembly: GCF_023864345.2. Classification (NCBI taxonomy): domain Eukaryota; kingdom Metazoa; phylum Arthropoda; class Insecta; order Orthoptera; family Acrididae; genus Schistocerca; species Schistocerca serialis. Next base: position 69,697,218 of record NC_064647.1, read on the forward strand.
CTCAAGGCAGAACTAGATTTCCATGTTATGTACGAAAAACTTATATCTGATTTCAGTCAAGTATCATTTATTTTGAAGCTGAATGTTGTTTTTGTTCAAATGGCTCTGAGCACTATGGGACTTAACTTCTAAGGTCATCAGTCCCCTAGAACTTAGAACTACTTAAACCTAACTAACCTAAGGACATCACACACGCCCATGCCCGAGGAAGGATTCGAACCTGCGAACTGAATGTTTATGAAGGTATACAGCAATACCATAACAATAACTAATATAATGTTTGAAAACCCCTTTCTTCCATGTATTTAGCATAAACAATTTTCATAAAAATTAAACTTACATAAGTTAGAACCTCTTTGTTGTATATTGATTTCTGTATTACATTTTTTGCAGCCCCTTGGCTGAAATGTGGAAAAAGACAATAAATATTCAAGCTCACACTGTACTCGGGTTGTGATGGCTTGCAGTCTACCACTTAACAACAGAATGGGCTTCACAACTAGTCGCGCTGCATAAGAATAATGTCTTTTAACATTATTTCGAAAGTGGAATGCCCCCATGTGTTAGGGTCACTGGAACTATGTGAGCACGTTCGAACATAGGACAAAGCATTTGTTCCTCAACTTTGTACTACTCCTTCAGAACAAACAGTGTTACACTTGTCAAACTTGCTGATGCCCATTGATACAATTGATAAGATGTTGTTATTTGATCTTGTCTTGGACATTTGAGATTTACTCCAGCTGCTAGTCTGTTGAAAGTTCTGTAACACCACTGCATGGCCCCTTTCCATGAGAGGTTGCAAAAAAACCTGCCATTCTGCATTTATTGCAAACTATTCTGTGTAACTGCATAAATATGAAATGTTTTAAGAATTTTTATATTAGGATAAAGCAGCACCAGTAGAAAAAAACAATTTTAGCCATATTGTGAAACCGATCTTTGACGAATTTTATTCAATATCTCCATAACAAGCGAACTGTGACAATATCTTGCTTAAACAGTTGTAAATTGCAGCAAGTAACAAGCAACTGACAACACCACAAATATTGTAGTGGATAACAAATGCATTTAGACGGTGGCGGCGTTTTGAGGTGAGCTGCACTCAGTATCACGGTCATCAGCGCCCTGACAAAGTCGGCATGGCAATCTCACGGGTGGGGGCAACGGCTGTCTCCACATGCTGTGCAGTTTATAATGCATTAAAGTCTGCCTCCCTTCCCCACCATTTTAGGGATGAGGCCTGACAGTCCACAAAATGTCACCACTCTTAAGACTGGACTCAGTATCAGTGAGGAGGGTGGGCAGGTCTCCATCGAGATTGAGGGCTGCCCTAATATCAGTATGCAGGACACATGTCGCCAAAATATACTGAACTGAAAGTGGCACTACACTAACTTAAAGTGGTGGACCATTCAGTCGGAGGAGAAAGCCACGTGTTAAAGGGCTATGTCCAATGTGCATCCTGGTAAGCAGAACCTCCTTCCAGTGGTAAAGCTGACATGAAGTCCGCCATGCCTGTGTGGTCAATATGATAGACCGGAGTTTGTTTTCTGTCACCTGCAACCATTCAGTCTCCCACTAATGCATCCACGATGCATCTATCAGAAAATGAGATGACAGTGTGCAACGAGATAGGAATTGCCAGAGACCACCATCCCGACATGCCTCCTCAGCCGCTTTGTCAGTCGCGTCGTTTCCAGTATCCCAATGTGGTCAGGTACCCAGTATAAAATCACTTCCTCGCCACAGCGTTGGAGCCCCTATAAGGAGTTGTGGATGAATTGATTCAACTTGTCTACTGGATACATTTGGTAAGGTCCTTGTAGTGCACCAAGCAAGTCTGAACAGACAAGAAACCTTATATGGTGACACTTGTGAATCCTCTCCAGTGCCATCGTAACACCACGTAACTCTGCATCACGATTTGTAACTTGTTCCATAAAACGCACCTTGAAAACCCTATCAGGAAAAACAGTGGGACAACTAACGGCTTTCTCTCACTGGCACTCATTTGCATAAACATCAATGAAACTGTTGTACAAACTTAAAATGGAAGAAAACAAAGTTGTAAGAACATAGTCTGGAATACACGTTTTCTTGTACCATATCAAGCTTAAAATCACTTTGGTCATCCAAAGCCACCGAGGCGGCAACGCATTCCATCCCCAGCTGTGAATTTTGAGGTCTGATAAATCCAGATCCTCAGGACAATCCATTGCACATATTCTGAATGGTTCGGTTGCATGGGGGCTCATTCCTGAAATTTGGTTTGGACCACTGCATTAAATGGCCATGACTATGGAGATGCTAAGATTTTCACTAGCTGCTGAGCTGAAAGAATAAGTCGTCAAAACCAGTGTGGTGATTCACCAGCCTCTGCACACAGACTCTGAACTGGGCCGGTACGAAACACTGCACAAAAGGATTTAGAGTGACCTGGATGTTCCAGTGAAACCCAGGAACCTCATATTGGGTAGAAATCAGTAACTTTTCCCACAAAAACCTTTAAAATGGGAATTTCTGTTGCCATCAGACTGTTTCATGGGAGTACTAATTTTGCTAAGAATGAACAAATGTCTTTTCCAATACTGTCGTGTTCTCCATTGCGACACCAATAAATTCTTTTATTAGTTTCTCCAAGGTCTGTAATTATGTTCTTTTAGTCATTAACAACTCCTTATACATTGTGTCCACCAAAACAGAGTGGAGAACCAATTCAACATTTTTTTCATTCCTATACGGCAGGGCACATTTTATATTTATTAAATAGGAAGCACAGTTGACGTGCACTACCAATGTTTCCCTTAATTAAATGGTGATACATTTTTAAGGGAAGAGTTCCTGACAGAGTGGGTGCCACCACATCACACTGAAACAGAAACATAGTCAAGAGTTATGACAGTGTTGAGGAATCCATCTTACTGCTAGGATATTTGTCCTCTAATTACAGGGTGTTCCTCTGGATTGAACAGTGTTAGTCTCTTCTGCAATTTTTCCTTTTTTTCCCCATTCTTCCTGTCATGCCACCTTTTTCCCTGGCATTTGACAGCTAACTCTTCTGACTGAGGAAATTAAGTAAGTAGATTTATAATTTCTTTTTGTAAAAGAGCACAACATTACCTTCTTTTTAGTGTACACAGAAACAAAACTTTTGATGCACAGTCTTTTATCCCCTGAAATCGTGTGTTTTGCTGCAGTAAAACTATTGAGTTTTTGAAATATGCAATATTTTGCATCGATACAACCCAACAGCTTATCAAGGCTGGTAACGGAATGCCAAGTTTCCGTCCGACGCCGAACTGATGGACAATTGTGTGCACCCACCGAACCACAGCTCCGGCTGCTCTCTGCCGCTGTAATATAGGAGGGCCGGCGCCAGCCGCTCAGCTCACTACCAGTGAGCCACTTAATCACGAGACTACTGCTCATACATACTTTAGAGAGTCTTATCCAAATTCACAACGTGATACCTGGACTGTTTCTTACTGCATTATTTCTAAAGAATCTTCGTGCACTTGGACAAACACAAGCTAAGTAAATCTTCTGGTAACTGTGATATCTTGTTCACCGATCACTTCTGCTCCCGTTCAGGTTTCCTACGACGACGTTTCCTGCACCACTCTGCAGCCCACTTCTCCTTACTGTTGTGTATGAAGTCTACACAGAACACTAGACCAGTTTATCACAAGCACAGTGAAGATTTGAGTTTCATGTTTTGTATCATGTGCAGAAATAAATACTGTTTCTTTACATCTTCTAAAACATCGAAAACATTGGACGGTAGTTATGTGGATGATTTCTACTGCATTCCTCCTAAACCGGTGTGTCCCGTGCTTTCTCCTAACTACTGGAAATGGTTTTTCGTTTGAGGATCTCTGACAGATTATAAATGGAATAGGGGCTAATTCGGCTGCAAATTGAGTATTGAAACCGACAGAGATTCCATTGGACCCTAGAGCTTTTGTCAGTTCTAGCAATTTCAGCTGTTTCTTGACACACTTATTTCACCGACGATGTTAGTTGTACGTCGAACAAATAGGGGCTTTTCTCTTCCATTTTCCTTCCTAAAGGACATAGATTAAGCTTTTCTGATTTTGCTTTGTACTCTGAATTTGATTTCCTGTCTCAAAAAGTGACTCGACCTTAAAACTGGTGCCACTAACAGCCTTTACTTGTGACCCAAATGTCTTCAGACTTGATGAAACAGTATTAAACAATGTTCTATTACAGTAGCCGCTAAAGACTTGGCTCACTGCTCTCTTCACAACCAAATGCACTTCATTCAGCATATCTCTACCTATCATCTACACCTTGTTTTACATCTACACTGTTGGGAAAAGATGTTAGTACACATCTGTGAGGTTCCCAATTCACTCAATATTTATTGCTGCAACAGAGCATGTGGATTGTGGAGTTCATGAAGTGATTACATTTCCAGATCAATAGCACTAACAGTCCCGAGATCCACGTATCCACTAATTCTCAAGAATCCATATTCGCATGTGGTATAGCCTCTACAGGTCACTATGTAGATACCCGCCAGAATCAAGTCGATCGTGCAGTTTGAGGAAATACGCAAACAAATTCCACCAAATACAGGACAGAGGCTTCCGCAGCACTGAAATCGAGAATGCACGTGTAACCCCTTTTTGTCAGCCTATAGTAGCTCACGTCCCAAGATGTAACCAGCCAGTGACACCAGACATTCAGAGTGCGGGACACGTGATATAGCACCTAGCCAAAACCAGTAGCAAAAAAGTGCGACAGCCACGCAATTAACCAAAGTTAATGGTTTACATTAATAGGCGTACAGAACAGCTGTAAGAAAACTTAAGCTTTCACAGATAATTTCTTTTTGTTTTGAATGAGAGGCACACATCGATATAAGAAATTCATCACACATTCTCACACGTAACACAATTCTTCTTGTGTAAAGGAATCTTATTTTGAAAGCACCGCTTCTCAAACCACCATTCACAATACTTTCCCACGACCTGTTAGAAATGTAAACAGTTGTGACGTCACTCATCATCAGCAGTTTGTTGTTAGGAAGTACTGCACAGTCTTTGTCCTGAAGTCTTCAGCCCATTTTGCTGCTGGCGGGCACTCATGTACACACTTGTTGTTGTAAGCGGCCCATTTCATTGTTTTTCTCTCATTTGTTTTATCGTTGCACTATTATTCTACAGTAGAGGACTGCAGTAAAATTCTTTGTTATAGTATCAAACCATACCAAGCAAAGTTACAAAAATTTAACTGAAAACAAAAAAATATGAAAGAGTTCAGGAGTTCTGAAAATCCCAGATTTTTCCCTGGATAAAACATTGCCGCATTTTTCTAGATTTCCAATCCTTTATACACCCCAGTTAATTTTGGGAAGGAATTTACCAATAAATAACAGTTCTCTCAGTCAATGTTTTTAATTGAGACCATAGCGATTCTGTATACTGGTGCCCTCACACCGTGAAGATTTATATTTACAGTTTGCAGTCAAACACAAGCGGATGCTCGACAAGATAAAGACTGGAAAAGATTCACACATTTCCACGTTTTCCTGCCAAGTCGCCTACCCACAGCAGTTCCCAGGTGCGGCCTTAACCGCTAGAAATAGCAACACAGTACTACTGGTCCTCGATATACCTGGTGGCCGTTGTCAACTTCTGCTTCTGCTGCTGATCGGAGTTGTCGGTGCTGGTCTACGGCTGTTGCTGCCACAGCTGCCACAGCCGCCATTGCCTCCGAAAGGCTGGGCTGCTGCTCGAACTACACTAAACATTCTCACATTATCCACCTTCACGAATAATGTATCTACGAATCAAGTAACTGAGTTCTGGGACGCTACTACACATAGAAACAAGGATATAAGAACAGACAATGGAAGAGAGAGGACAGATGGGAACACTACGCGAGTGACAAGATGGTACAGAAAGTTGGCAATAATGCTGCTGGTGTAAGGAGAGGTTTGAGTGAGGTGCAGCGGAGCCGGCCTATCCCTTGGCACGAAAGGTTTCGTAAACCAGGGGGGATCAGCTCTTCATCTTAACGATGGCTGCAATTCCCTTGTATTTGTCTACAATGGGTTCTACAAAAAAATAAAGGTTTTTTGGTCAAAAAGGTGTCACAATAGGTGCTGGTGGAGACTGGGTATTTGGGGGAGGATCTTGCTTCTGGTTGTCTAGTCCAGCATTCGAAAATGGCTGGGGCTATGTGACCACCAGCAGTAGGAAATGTGCGAACTATCCGCCACAGCGCCATCCACTCTGAATGGGAGTATCCCCATTGTTGCCACCAACGCACACCTAAGGCTACCTGTCCAGTAATACACTGCCTGGAACCCCAGTGCCACAATAGCGGCGGCCACATTCTCTGTGGCATGCATGGGGAATGTGCAGCGCTGGCATTGAAAGTGTGATACGTGCATGGTCATGGGTTACCACATCCAGGTACTTGACGACCCCCCACCATCCCACAATGGGCAATGGAATGGCTACCGTGCTGGGTTTTGGGTGTACTACAACATCGGGACGGAAGAGCGCCAGGGTGCAAGGCTGAGGCAAAGCAGACATCACAGTGAGGGACCTTTCCTGGACGACACACACTTCTGTAAAATTTGAGAAAGATGGCAGGCCAACACAACAATAGGAACCCTAAAGAAATGACCAAAATTGTGAACTGTGTTCAGGCAGGGTCTGCACAGAAAGTGAGGAGGTAAGAGATAGTCTAAGAGTACATTTACAGAACAGAAAGAGCAAATAGTGCTCCAATGGTCGGGGCTTCGTGGCAGCCGAGCGTGTCCTCATCGAACGGTGGTGAGTCACCTGGGGGAGTCTCTCTGAAGAAACGTCTTTAGTCAGTGATGTGTTACACATTTCAGATAATACTGGGCTTATTACATAGGGACAAAGTTTTAGTACTCAATTAGAAAAAACATCAAAACTAGATTAACTTGTATTTTTGAGAGAATCTATAATTTTGTTAATTTCAGGTAAATAAATTGGTGATACATATCACTTCAGTCATCCCGCAATGTTTCAAAATGCATCTTACTAAGCAATCAGTCAACTTGTGCCACACACTTCTTGTCTCCCCAATTCCATTCAGTACTACTTCATTATTTACGAGATCTACCCAAGTAATCTTTGTTATTCTTCTGTGACACCACATTTCGAAATTTTCTATTTTCTTCTTCTCTAAACTGCTTATTGTCTGTCCATCACTTCCGTACATGGCTACACTCCATATAATTTCTTCAGGAAAAATTTCTGAACACTGAAATCTACATTTGGTGTTGCATTTCTCTTCTTGTCTCCCCAATTCCATTCAGTACTACTTCATTATTTACGAGATCTACCCAAGTAATCTTTGTTATTCTTCTGTGACACCACATTTCGAAATTTTCTATTTTCTTCTTCTCTAAACTGCTTATTGTCTGTGCATCACTTCCGTACATGGCTACACTCCATATAATTTCTTCAGGAAAAATTTCTGAACACTGAAATCTACATTTGGTGTTGCATTTCTCTTCTTGTCTCCCCAATTCCATTCAGTACTACTTCATTATTTACGAGATCTACCCAAGTAATCTTTGTTATTCTTCTGTGACACCACATTTCGAAATTTTCTATTTTCTTCTTCTCTAAACTGCTTATTGTCTGTGCATCACTTCCGTACATGGCTACACTCCATATAATTTCTTCAGGAAAAATTTCTGAACACTGAAATCTACATTTGGTGTTGCATTTCTCTTCTTGTCTCCCCAATTCCATTCAGTACTACTTCATTATTTACGAGATCTACCCAAGTAATCTTTGTTATTCTTCTGTGACACCACATTTCGAAATTTTCTATTTTCTTCTTCTCTAAACTGCTTATTGTCTGTGCATCACTTCCGTACATGGCTACACTCCATATAATTTCTTCAGGAAAAATTTCTGAACACTGAAATCTACATTTGGTGTTGCATTTCTCTTCTTCATAAATGATTTTCTTGTCACTGCCTGTCTTACATTTTATATCCTCTCTACTAGAATATCATCAGTTACTTTGCCACCCAAGTAGTAAAACTCACCTATTACTTTAGTAGCCAGTTAATAAAACATTTACCCTTAGGTCAACACAGAAAATGACCTCAGATTGAGTTAGCCTGGAAATCTGCATTGTATAAACGTTAATCCTAGATATTATCGTCGGGAAGTCTGATCACATTTGACTGGCGAAAATCCGTGGTTCAAAGTCAGGTTCACCTCTAATCGTCAGTTTATAGCATAGATTAGATTTACTTTCATTCCAATTGATTCGTAGTGAGGAGGTCCTCCGGGATGTAGAACATGCAGTAATTACTATCCCTAATTCCCTAAACAGGTTTCTGCAGGATGTTGTTGAGTTCACACCACATATAACTATTACTGCATGTTTTTTTGCCCAGAAAACGTTAGCTTGGATTGATGAATTACCCCAAAAAATAATCCCATATGACACTATGGAATAAAAGTAATCATAGCATGCCAGCTTTTTCATTTTTATATCTCATATGTCTGACACAATTCGCATTGCAAACAGAGATTTTTTAAGGCGCTTCGTCAGTTCTGTGGTGTACCCCTACCGGTTGAATTTATTATCAAGCTGTAATCCCAATAACTTAACACTGTCCACTTCATCTATGTGCTTGTCATCGTATGTTAGGCATATACTCATGGGACACCCCATACAAGTTCTGAACTGCATGTAGTGTATTTTTCTTTTCAGAGTTCAGTAACAAACAATTGGCTAAGAACCAGTGATTAATGTCCACAAATTTTTTCTTAGACTATCTTTCTAAGACTACACTTGATTTGATATTTATTACAATTTTGGTATCATCGGCAAACAAATAGAAGTTGTCATCTGGTAATGTTACTGATGAAAGGTCATTTATATACACAAGCACAAGAAAAAGTAAGGCCCTAAAATGGAACCTTGTAGGACCCCACATGTAATTAGTTTCCAGCTGGATTATGACTGATAGCTTAGTACGTATCTCTTTCCTAATAACACGCTTTGTTTCCTGAAAGAGATATAACATTTGAACCATTTTGCAGCATTTCCTGTTACACCATAATATCCCCCCCATGAACCATAGACCTTGCTGTCGGTGGGGAGGCTTGCGTGCCTCAGCGATACAGATAGCCGTACTGTAGGTACAACCACAATGGAGGGGTATCTGCTGAGAGGCCAGACAAACGTGTCGTTCCTGAAGAGGGGCAGCAGCCTTTTCAGTAGTTGCAAGGGCAACAGTCTGGATGATTGACTGAGCTGGCCTTGTAACAATAACCAAAACGGCCTTGCTGTGCTGGTACTGCGAACGGCTGAAAGCAAGGGGAAACTACTGCCGTAATCTTTCCCGAGGGCATACAACTTTACTGTATGATTAAATGATGATGGCGTCCTCTTGGGTAAAATATTCCAGAGGTAAAATAGTCCCCTATTCGGATCTCCGGGTGGGGACTCCTCAGGAGGATGTCATTATCAGGAGAAAGAAAACTGCCATTCTACGGATCGGAGCGTGGAATGTCAGATCCCTTAATCGGGCAGGTAGGTTAGAAAATTTAAAAAGGGAAATGGATAGGCTGAAGTTAGATATACTGGGAATTAGTGAAGTTCGGTGGCAGGAGGAACAAGACTTTTTGTCAGGTGAATACAGGGTTATAAATACAAAATCAAATAGGGGTAATGCAGGAGTAGGTTTAATAATGAATAGGAAAATAGGAATGCGGGTAAGCTACTACAAACAGCATAGTGAACGCATTATTGTGGCCAAGATAGATACGAAGCCCACACCTACTACAATAGTACAAGTTTATATGCCAACTAGCTCTGCAGATGACGAAGAAATTGAAGAAATGTATGATGAAATAAAAGAAATTATTCAGATAGTGAAGGGAAACGAAAATTTAATAGTTATGGGTTACTGGAATTCGAGTGTAGGAAAAGGGAGAGAAGGAAACATAGTAGGTAAATATGCATTGGGGCTAAGAAATGAAAGAGGAAGCCGCCTGGTAGAATTTTGCCCAGAGCACAACTTAATCATAGCTAACACTTGGTTTATGAATCATGATAGAAGGTTGTATACATGGAAGAACCCTTGAGATACTAAAAGGTATCAGATAGATTATATAATGGTAAGACAAAGATTTAGGAACCAAGTTTTAAATTGTAAGACATTTCCAGGGGCAGATGTGGACTCTGACCACAATCTATTGGTTATGACTTGTAGATTAAAACTGAAGAAACTGCAAAAAGGTGGGACTTTAAGGAGATGGGACCTGGATAAACTGAAAGAACCAGAGGTTGTACAGAGTTTCAGAGAGATCATAAGGGAACAATTGACAGGAATGGGAGAAAGAAATACAGTAGAAGAAGAATGGGTAGCTTTGAGGGATGAAGTAGTGAAGGCAGCAGAGGATCAAGTAGGTAAAAAGACGAGGGCTAGTAGAAATCCTTGGGTAACAGAAGAAATATTGAATTTAATTGATGAAAGGAGAAAATATAAAAATGCAGTAAATGAAGCAGGCAAAAAGGAATACAAACGTCTCAAAAATGAGATCGACAGGGAGTGCAAAACGGCTAAGCAGGGATGGCTAGAGGACAAATTTAAGGATGTAGAGGCTTATCTCACTAGGGGTAAGATCGATACTGCCTACAAGAAAATTAAAGAGACCTTTGGAGATAAGAGAACCCCTTGTATGAACATCAAGAGCTCAGATGGAAACCCATTTCTAAGCAAAGAAGGGAAAGCAGGAAGGTGGAAGGAGTATATAGAGGGTCTATACAAGGGCGATGTACTTGAGGACAATATTATGGAAATGGAAGAGGATGTAGATGAAGATGAAATGGGAGATATGATACTGCGTGAAGAGTTTGACAGAGCACTGAAAGACCTGAGTCGAAACAAGGCCCCCGGAGTAGACAATATTCCATTGGAACTACTGACGGCCGTGGGAGAGCCAGTCCTGACAAAACTCTACCATCTGGTGAGCAAGATGTATGAAACAGGCGAAATACCCTCAGACTTCAAGAAGAATATAATAATTCCAATCCCAAAGAAAGTAGGTGTTGACAGATGTGAAAATTACCGAACAATCAGTTTAATAAGCCACAGCTGCAAAATACTAACATGAATTCTTTACAGACGAATGAAAAAACTAGTAGAAGCCGACCTCGGGGAAGATCAGTTTGGATTCCGTAGAAATAGTGGAACACGTGAGGCAATACTGACCTTACGACTTATCTTAGAAGAAAGATTAAGTAAAGGCAAACCTACGTTTCTAGCATTTGTAGACTTACAGAAATCTTTTGACGATGTTGACTAGAATACTCTCTTTCAAATTCTAAAGGTGGCAGAGGTAAAGTACAGGGAGCGAAAGGCTATTTACAATTTGTACAGAAACCAGATGGCAGTTATAAGAGTCAAGGGACATGAAAGGGAAGCAGTGGTTGGGAAGCGAGTAAGACAGGGTTGTAGCCCCTCCCCGATGTTATTCAATCTGTATATTGAGCAAGCAGTAAAGGAAACAAAAGAAAAATTCGGAGCAGGTATTAAAATCCATGGAGAAGAAATAAAAACTTTGAGGTTCGCCGATGACATTGTAATTCTGTCAGCAAAGGACTTGGAAGAGCAGTTGAATGGAATGGATGGTGTCTTGAAGGGAGGATATAAGATGAACATCAACAAAAGCAAAACGAGGATAATGGAATGTAGTCGATTTAAGTCGGGTGATGTTGAGGGTATTAGATTAGGAAATGAGACACTTAAAGTAGTAAAGGAGTTTTGCTATTTGGGGAGCAAAATAACTTATGATGGTCGAAGTAGAGAGGATATAAAATGTAGACTGGCAATGGCAAGAAAATAATTTCTGAAGAAGAGAAATTTGTTAACATCGAGTATAGATTTAAGTGTCCGGAAGTCATTTCTGAAAGTATTTGTATAGAGTGTAGTAATGTATTGAAGTGAAACGTGGACAATAAATAGTTTTGACAAGAAGAGAATAGAAGCTTTCGAAATGTGGTGCTACAGAAGAATGCTGAAGATTAGATGGGTAGATCACATAACTAATGAGGAAGTATTGAATAGGATTGGGGAGAAGAGAAGTTTGTGGCACAACTTGACCAGAAGAAGGGATCGGTTGGTAGGACATGTTCTGAGGCATCAAGGGATCACCAATTTAGTATTGGAGGGCAGCGTGGAGGGTAAAAATCGTAGGGGGAGACCAACAGATGAATACACTAAGCTGTTTCAGAAGGATGTAGGTTGCAGTAGGTACTGGGAGACGAAGAAGCTTGCACAGGATAGAGCAGCATGGAGAGCTGCATGAAACCAGTCTCAGGATTGAAGACCACAACAACAACACCATAATATTCTAATTTGCTTAAAAGGATATTGTGATTTACACAGTCAAATTTATTTGACAGATCACAAAATATAAAAGTTGCGTGCAATTTTTTGTCTAATGAATTAAGTACATTTTCGCTGTAAGTGTAGATAGCCTTCTCAATATCAGAACCCTTTAGAAATCCACACTGCGACTTTGACAGTATTTATTTGTGATAAGATGGTTAGAAAGCCAATTGAATATTACCTTTTCTAAAATTTTTGACAATAATGGCAAAAGAGAAATTGGATGGAAATTTGATGCTATTTCTTTATCTCCCTTCTTAAACAGTGGCTTAACTTCAGTATATTTCAACCATTCATGAAATATTCCACTGATAAACGACTGGTTACACAGACAGCTTAATATGTTACTTAACTCAGAGTCGCATTTCCTAATTAACTTTGTTGATATGTCATCATACCCATGAACTGGGCTGGTCCAAAAGGCTGCACAAAAGGATTTAGAGTGACTTGGTTGTTCTGATGAAACTCAGGAACCTCAAACTAGTAATATTTCCCAAAAAATCCTCTAAAATTGGAATTTCTGTTGTTATCAGGCTGTTTCTTGGTAGTACTAATTTTGTACAAATAAACAAATGTCTTTTCCAATACTATCAATTTCTGCAATGCGACACAAGTAAATTCATTTATTGGTTTCTCCAAGGTCTGTAATTATGTTCTTACAGTCATTACTTGTTCCTTATACAGAGTGTTCACTAAAACAGAGTGGAGAAAAGATTCAACAATTTTTTTCCGTCCTGTAGGGCAGGGCGGATCAAAATTAATAAAGAAGCGTGGTTCATGTGGATTACAAATGTTTGCGTCAATGAAATGGAGATATATTTTCAACAGTCAATAACAACCAAACCTGTATTAACTCTTACAGAAACATACAAAGCGACCTGGTACTTAGCACTTTAAATGAAATAGAAGGAACAAAAAACAAAATCAAGACAACGTTGATCACAAATTCATTGTCAACTAATTTACACCTGAGTGCACATTTTCCACTGTTGTGAACTTTTCATTTTTAACAAGTGATACTATCACAAAACGAACTTGACAGGGCACTAATACAATTTGTTACTACATTATATGGACAAAAGTAATGATCAAAAACGTATTAATAACTTAATTTTATAGCAATACCAAATGAATGTTATATCTATAACTGAAAGTATTAATTCTATTATATAAATTACTACACCTAACGTCAGAAGAGGAAAACTGCTGTTAGTGGACTTTTTTAAAGGTAGTAGTAGGACACAAGTAGCTGAAGCTTCCACAATCTCTCGCCTAAAAGAATTTATTTTAGATAAACAAAAACTGCTGTTAACTCTTTGTAAAAGGGAGAAAGAGTAATGAAATAAATTCGTATTATCGAGGTATTCAAATGATAAAACTAGGGAGAATATAACTTTGTGATAAAGAGAAATATGCAGAAAGGTAATATTACAAATGAAGTTTTGGAATAATAACTACACAAACACAAATAGAAGGATGCACAGGTTCACAAAAACTAATTATGAGGGTAAATGTCATAATTAACATTAGTTCTATGGAAAGTTTAGCAATTCAGCACAAAAAGTAATAACATAAAAATATTCATGTACTATTTAACATATCAGAAAAATATTACAGGTGAACAGCTGATGAAGTAGTCAACAGATGATACGACAACTGCAATCTTTCATTGTGAGAGAATAAGAATATTCGAGTCCACGCTAATCATTTGTCGTATTGCAGGCACCGATAAGTCTAGATATAACTATCGGTTTTAGACAATTAAAATATTGACAACAGGTGCACGTGGAAGTGAAACTTAATAGCAACTGGGACCCTGAGAAGCCATGGACGGTGCTTTTAAGCTGTGGTAGCAGGACTACATGGCGATAAACAAAAATCTGGGATAGAAGGATTAGGTGACAAGGCTGACGCTCGTTCTGTAGGTGTCTCGTAGCACAGCCTACACGACTGATGCTGTGGGGGATTCAGGCGGCAGCTCACCAGGTCCGCATTACTCTGCCTCCAGGCTGGCACTTTGCTGCACAGGGCAGATCTAGGATTGTACAACTTAGGATAATAAAATGCTATCAAATACCACAAGGCACTAACACACAGACTACCTACATATTTGCACAGTCTCAGTTATGTTTCAGAGCTTCTTCATCCTTTTTAACCAAGCTCCCTACACTGAAAATATTCCAGCTCGTAATTTCACACACCTGGACTGCGAGTCGGGCGAGACTGCGACTGGGATTTAGCACCGGTCAGCTCTAATCCCGATCTGTTCGCAGGACGCTACGGACGTGACGGAATAGTAGGGTAGGATATACGTGTATGTGTTTGTGTCAGTTCATTTTGTATCTCCCAATTTCCTCTCTGTAAATTGTGCAAATCTTCCACAGATGCACGGATGTAAGAAGGTTATTAAGAGTAGGCATTAGCAAAAAAAAGAAAAAATACTAACTTTCATTTGCATTAGTGGTCATCTTTACTCCTAAATTATGTCTGTAGTGCCAAAACCAGAAATACCAGAAAATTTCTGATACTCTTTCTCAGAAACTTATAATTTCTTCACAGTAAGTTATATAACCTGAGACATACTTACCAATTTCACTTGACATACGGCCAAGTTGCAATATGGTTCCATTTCCAATTCTGACTAAATTTGGCGCAAGTCTCGAAGTTATTCTTGTCAGGGGGTACATCCAACCATTTCCACTGCATTGAAATAACACAAAAAAATAAAAAGGAATAATTACATATGTTCACATACATTACAGACAATATACGTGCAGTAAAAGAATGTGCTGAATGATAATATAGCTATAAAATACTTCAGAAACTTAGTAGCTACAAAACCAAAAACTTTAACATGCCAAATTATGTTGTGGTTGACATCACAGTAAAATGTAGCCGTTTCCCTAACCCTTATATACACTCCTGGAAATGGAAAAAAGAACACATTGACACCGGTGTGTCAGACCCACCATACTTGCTCCAGACACTGCGAGAGGGCTGTACAAGCAATGATCACATGCATGGCACAGCGGACACACCAGGAACCGCGGTGTTGGCTGTCGAATGGCGTTAGCTGCGCTGCATTTGTGCACCGCCGCCGTCAGTGTCAGCCAATTTGCCGTGGCATACGGAGCTCCATCGCAGTCTTTAACACTGGTAGCATGACGCGACAGCGTGGACGTGAACCGTATGTGCAGTTGACGGACTTTGAGCGAGGGCGTATAGTGGGCATGCGGGAGGCCGGGTGAACCTACCGCCGAATTGCTCAACACGTGGGGCGTGAGGTCTCCACAGTAAATCGATGTTGTCGCCAGTGGTCGGCGGAAGGTGCACGTGCCCGTCGACCTGGGACCGGACCGCAGCGACGCACGGATGCACGCCAAGACCGTAGGATCCTACGCAGTGCCGTAGGGGACCGCACCGCCACTTCCCAACAAATTAGGGACACTGTTGCTCCGGGGGTATCGGCGAGGACCATTCGCAACCGTCTCCATGAAGCTGGGCTACGGTCCCGCACACCGTTAGGCCGTCTTCCGCTCACGCCCCAACATCGTGCAGCCCGCCTCCAGTGGTGTCGCGACAGGCGTGAATGGAGGGACGAATGGAGACGTGCCGTCTTCAGCGATGAGAGTCGCTTCTGCCTTGGTGCCAATGATGGTTGTATGCGTGTTTGGCGCCGTGCAGGTGAGCGCCACAATCCGGACTGCATACGACCGAGGCACACAGGGCCAACACCCGGCATCATGGTGTGGGGAGCGATCTCCTACACTGGACGTACACCACTGGTGATCGTCCAGAGGACACTGAATAGTGCACGGTACATCCAAACCGTCATCGAACCCATCGTTCTACCATTCCTAGACCGGCAAGGGAACTTGCTGTTCCAACAGGACAATGCACGTCCGCATGTATCCCGTGCCACCCAACGTGCTCTAGAAGGTGTAAGTCAACTACCCTGGCCAGCAAGATCTCCGGATCTGTCCCCCATTGAGCATGTTTGGGACTGGATGAAGCGTCGTCTCACGCGGTCTGCACGTCCAGCACGAACGCTGGTCCAACTGAGGCGCCAGGTGGAAATGGCATGGCAAGCCGTTCCACAGGACTACATCCAGCATCTCTACGATCGTCTCCATGGGAGAATAGCAACCTGCATTGCTGCGAAAGGTGGATGTACACTGTACTAGTGTTGACATTGTGCATGCTCTGTTGCCTGTGTCTATGTGCCTGTCGGTCTGTCAGTGTGATCATGTGATGTATCTGACCCCAGGAATGTGTCAATAAAATTTCCCCTTCCTGGGACAATGAATTCACGGTGTTCTTATTTCAATTTCCAAGAGTGTATGTACAAACTGTAAAGTGAGCGTTAAATAAAATTGGTCATTTTATGTTTGATTGTCAACTCATTCGAAAATCGTGTAGAGATAAGGCTAGAGAAGATATGCCAAGGAATGTTGCCTGTCACATGTCTCCAGTCGAGCCCTTTGAGAAGGTTACTTTTGGAGGTTGGGGTCCCTTCATTGGGGATCGGGTGCCGAGAACAACTCGTCGAGTATGCTACACACTTCTGCAGCTCTCCTAAGCATCCTAATTACTATCTCCTTTTTCCAAACAGTGGCAGTCTAGATCAGGGATTATAATTGCCACCTGCATCTGGTCCCTCATCTCTCGAGCTCCAGTCATTTCCTTCTACCACCTCTCCTCCAGGCCCACTCAGGTACATCTACACACTGAACCCCTCGGCCACACTTCATCTCGACCTATCGCGAGTTCCTAAACGCTCATTTCAGCCTGAGGCCCTCTGCCACCAATTTTTGTCCATTCTTGGCGCATTCCGGGGTTCAGAAGTAATCTATACTGACGGTCTGGCGGTTGCCGGTCACGTAGGCTTTGCTTATACTCATATGGGACATACCGAATTGTGCTCCCTACTGCATGACTGTAGTGTTTTCACAGTGGTGTTGGTAGCTGTCTCTCGTGCTCTCGAGCATATCTGTTCCTGCACTGGTGAGTGCTTTATCATCTACAGTTACTCTGTAACCAGTCGGCAAACTCTCGACCATTGTTACCCTCGCCATCGATTGTTAATGGCTAGCTGGGATACCTCGTACGCCCTCAAATGGTGTGGGATTCTGAGGAATGAACTTGCGGATAGCTTAGCCAAACTGGCTACCAGTCGGATCTTCGATTGGTAATACACTGTCACATTTTAGGGATCTGGAGTACAGAACGGCTCCATCTGATTTCACTAAACTACCCATGGTCAATAACGGAGACTACGAATCCGTGGAGGACCTTCGTGCTGCCTCTCGTAGGAATACTACTATCGTCTACCACCTCTGTGTTGGCCATTCTCGGCTGACTCGTGGTGTTGTACTCCATCACCAGGACCCACCACTTCATTGTGGTTCCCTTTTGCCAGTGGTCCACATTTTGCTCAATTGTCCCAACCAAGCGACGCTGTGGTAGACTCTCAATCTGCCCAACTTGCTACCCCTGGTATTAGGAGATGATGCCTCAGTGGCTGACTTAGTTGCGCTGTGCTGTACTGGAAAAGGAACTGTACAGCACTCGTGGCTGTCGAATTGTGGTCGCGAAGTAGGGGCGAGGAAGTTCCAGCTCGTTTTATAGTCTGACGATAATTCATAGATTTTTAGTTTTAGCTTGACGATGTCCACTATGGACAAACGGTAGTTACTGTTATTTTGAAGAAGGTTTGGTTATCCCGACTGAAACCTACAAAAATTCTAGGTAAACGGTGCAACTCAGGCTGTTGATTAGAAAATTAAAACAAAGTTTTTTGAAAGTATTGCCTAAAAGACAATACAGGAGGGAGAGACTGACAGCGGACTTTCTGTTGTCCAGTATACAAAGCTGTGCACATTAAAGAAAATATCTAGTGGCAACCACCTGAACCAAAACACCACAGTCAGGCGAAAAATGTAGGACCAGCTGCTCGCTAGTGACCAAACTCGTAACTATCAGTGCTGAAATGGATGTAAGTGGGATTTAGTTTTTCTGAGGTCTGTTCTTAAGTTGCCCGAGTATACTCAGCATTTTAAGTTTCTGTTAGAATAACAGAAATGAGGTAACTTGGGATTTCATGTTGAGGGATCGAAACCCTTTTTATATAAGGACTTGCCAACATTGAGCCTTGTGTCAGTATGATTAGTTATTTTCATATTTATGCCTAACTTAACAGTCTATTGTAGCACTTACTCCTCGATAATTCTCATATAAATATGCTGATAATGTAGAAACTAAAACAAAAATGAAACAATGACTGCTATGATGAGGAGGAGCATCCAATTAATTTTCCATGCTTTTAATTTGTTTTAGTGTGGCTTATACACATTTCCTTACACCTGTCATATTATAGGCTTCTGTCAGTTTGGAAGCATTGGGACTTGGCAACATTGTAGAATGTGCGTGACAACACTGTGGGAGTAGGTACACTTCGAAGTGACACGCAGTTACAATTATGTAGAAATATATATTGGTGTCCGGCAGTCGTAGGCCGGTGGAGCAGAAACTGTTCTGATAAGGGCAGGCAGCAATGAGCTGTTTCTCTTTTCCAAAGTTTTACTGTTTCTGGCAGGTTAGAAAATTAAGTAAATTGTATCTGATCTTCCAACAGATTGATACTGTTTGCTGACAGACAAGGTTTTGTTGACTAAATTAAAGAAAAATGGGTTAGTTACACAGCTTGCCTTTTGTAGTGTGCGACATTTACCACGAGCAGATAGTTCGGCAGAGTGGCTCGAGTGGAAGGCAATAGAATCTCTGAAAATTTCCTCATCCTACTGTGTCATCTGTTTGTGTAGCTAACCATTCCGTGATTTTATTTCAGTAATTTCAAAATAGAGTCAGATTTACACCTTGGGTAGCTATGACAGCTGGGTAATTGTGATTTGATCAAATAAGGAAATGAATGTATTGAACAGTTCCTAATCCACTGAAAGGAGTCAGGGAGTAAGAATTCTTATCTAGTGTAGTGTAATTCCATTATGACAACTTTGTTACCAGACAACATGTGGTGTTTGGTGGTCCGATGTGTCGACGGTAGGTTTGTATATGTAGTATCTGGGTTCGATTCCCTCCTCAGCAGTGGCTATTCATTGGCACAAACAGGTCCTATTTGCCTCCTGCAAAAAAAATGTAACATTGCACCACAGTTCCAGATTTAAGTAAAACGTGATGCCCCTTCACTACTGAGCCACAAAACGGGTGCAAGTGGCAAGATGTAGTAACTCTGCACCAGTTACTTTACTTACACTTGTAATTTTATTTTAGTTAAAGGACATGTAACGATTCAGGACTCTTTCTTCATCTTTTATTTGAGCTTGAGATGTTGAGTATATTCGATCTGGACTCAGACATTGTCTTTGAACTTGCAGGATTTCATGTCTTACTGATGAGGCAGTTCCATGAATTCTTTGCCTGATCAAGATTTGAATCTCCTCAGTGTCTCCACAAAATGAGCACGTGTGAGGCAATGGCTGAGCCACTGATAAGCCTCTGTGGATATCAAACCTATCTATACCTGATGACCTTACTGCTAATGAGTTTGCTCCCCACTGAATTTAATTACACGTGTCGTGCAATGGATTATCTTACTGAATTTTATTTCTTAAACTGTGGTAGCTTTAGTGTACATTAAATATGAATGTTGTAACTCACAAAATGATAAAAATGATAAGTTTCATGAAACTACTGAATGAAACAATGGTCAATATTAGACCCCACTTCTTCCAATTTATTGTAGACTTCAGTTTAAACATACATACACAAAGACATGAAATCATTACATTTATTAAACCTTAATCAAAAATTAGGTTGAAGTTGATTTGAAAACATTAATACGTGATTTGAATACATTAGGGTGACAGTTTAACTCACAAAAATGTCATAGTGATTGTCTAACATTACTCAGGGAGAACAGGAAGAACTATAGAAAGAATCATGTATGCACCCATTATCTGCATGGAGCACATTTTGAGTTTGAGGCTGGTAATAAATGTAATTAAATTAGAAATGTTAAACTGCTAATGTCAATCTGAAAACTTGGTGTTCATCCCATCAGTCAATTAGTGAACTCTGCAGTTGCTCACCATACTTACCGAGCGAGGTGGCGCCGTGGTTAGACACTGGACTCGCATTCCTGAGGACGACGGTTCAATCCCGCGTCCGGCCATCCTGATTTAGGTTTTCCGTGATTTCCCTAAATCACTCCAGGCAAATGCCGGGATGGTTCCTCTGAAAGGGCACGGTCGACTTCCTTCCCCATCCTTCCCTAATTCGATGAGACCGATGACCACGCTGTCTGGTCTCCTTCCCCAAACATCAACAACAACAACATCACCATACTTAGCATTGCCACTCTCTACGAGTGGTGGCAGACAATTGTAAGTGATCTGGCTTGACTGATGGCTGCTCTCCCTCAGGGCCCAGAATTGAAGCCTCTCTCTCAGCATAGTGCATAACTCTGAGTACAAATGACAGCGTTTCTTCCCATTACTGACAAGTAAGGTCCATTCTAATAAGGCAACAATCATGCTTCCGTACTCAGTGTAATCATTATTAACCAGTAGGTTTTTTGCTAGAGTTCAGAACGTGCTGCTTCTGATCCCCACCATCTGCCCTATTCTTCATCTCAACCTTACCCAGTGGTAGCTGCTCTTACAGTTTCTCAACAACAAGGCAGTTAACTTAGCACCAGTCTGACAGCTGTCGGTGCCGTGTTCTCAAATGCAGAAGATTCAGGTAACCTCTCCTCTTGTTTAACTCCAGAGATCTTATCTTTGCACTGCACCACGTCCGGCATTTCCCATTTTCTGCAGAGTGCAGGGAACTTCAGTACTGTGCTCCCTATCATTGTGTGCTCGCCGTGCATCTCCTTGGCACCGGCAGACTTCCCACATTGAAAACAGTATATAACCATACTGTCATTTAGGATACAAAGTAGGTGGCAACTCGCCAGTGAAGCTTGGCACTCGCGTCATGTACTGGCTCCATATTTGTTCCTGCCTCCTCATCCCCATGCGAGAGTGGTGGTGTCATTGTTTTTACAGGACTGCAGCCTCCTCTAATGATGACTGAACCCTGCCCCCCTCTCACAGACTTTCATTCATCGTTTTATATCAATTTTACAATTATTGTCTACTTAAATTCCCCATTCACACTCGTTTGCTTTATAAAAATCCCAATGTCTCAATATTAGCACTCACTCACTAATTGCTTATGAACTAATTTGGGCATAATCCTTATTGAACACAAAATGCTTAAAATCACTGAAACTCGTACTTTGTACAATTAAATATTCACTATCATTCACACTTTTGGATAATGTGTATGTATAATATGAGCATTATACCAAATTATTGTGCAATGTTTATTTCTTCCACATGGTTCTCAAGATTTAATGCTATTATTGATTCATGTTAGATTTTATCACAAAAATGCAATGATTATTGCATTGACTATTAATTCGTCATAAGACTGTCAGTTCCTTTGTATCGGGTTCATACTTTTGGTTCATTATTAAAACCTACAGTCCAGTACCTGTGACCCAAAACGTGCAGCACATATGAACTTCATTACTCAGAAACATATAACACACAGATTTATTACCCATTTGAGTTTTTCAATCTGTTCATCACGTGAGATAACAACTAATGTTAAGGAGTCACAGTTCACTGGTATGAAGCTATTTTCATTTGCGATGTGGAATTGATTTTCCATAATTGTTGGTCAAACTTAAGAGTTTCATCTCAGCACAAAGTTTCTCCTGTCTTCTTCTTGTCATGCATCAGTGTACATTAACTCACTTAGGTGTTCGTATTGTTTATGACCCCACCCTTCTCTATATTCAAATTGTTCTAGTCTAAGATTTGGTCACCACTGTTCTTGTTTGTTTTAACCGTATACGAGATTGTTAGCTAATAAATGTCCAGTCTTTCAATAATATTGTTAAATTTAGGGAACCTTAAGCAGATAATAGTGTCTCTTCACTTGCTCAGGAGTTAGAGTATCACTTGTTTGTTCATAGTGAGAAGCATTACATGATAGTGAGTTCAATTACATCATCTCTTCTCCCTTAGCAAATTGATTGTGTCTTGTGCACAGTATGTTGTGCTCATTGCTCACAGTTGTCATAATTGAACGTGTGATGTGAGTGAAGAGGAATTCATTGAGATACATGAGTAACACATAAGAGATCTCTCTATAGTGTCCTCATGCAGAACCCATGTAAACACGGTTATCCACCATATCTGGCTCATTTGTTGTTATGTGAGCTCTACCTATGTCGGGGAACTCTGGCTCCCACAAACAGATTAAATGAAGGATAAGCATCAATATATCATTATTGTTGTCACTGATCTGAAGTTTATGTCATGAGATTCTTCCTCTCCAGCACAGACTGAGCCCTTTTACCACCAATTTTCAGAAAGAGGAGGTGTAGTGGAAAGTGTGGGAGGGGAGGGCTTTGGAATTTCTGAGAGGGGGAGGGGTTAATTAATTGGTGAATTTAATTAGTTAATAAATTAATTTCATATTAAAATGGTGCTTCTATTGGTGAGGACGTTTGTATTCCTTTTTGCCTGTTTCACTTACTGCATTTTTATATTTTCTCCTTTCATCAATTAAATTCAATATTTCTTCTGTTACCCAAGGATTTCTACTAGCCCTCGTCTTTTTACCTACTTGATCCTCTGCTGCCTTCACTACTTCATCCCTCAAAGCTACCCATTCTTCTTCTACCGTATTTATTTCCCCCATTCCTGTCAATTGCTCCCTTATGCTCTCCCTGAATCTCTGTACAACCTCTGGTTCTTTTAGTTTATCCAGGTCCCATCTCCTTAAATTCCCGCCTTTTTGCAGTTTCTTCAGTTTTAATCTACAGGTCATAACCAATAGATTGTGGTCAGAGTCCACATCTGCCCCTGGAAATGTCTTACAATTTAAAACCTGATTCCTAAATCTCTGTCTTACCATTATATAATCTATCTGATACCTTTTAGTATCTCCAGGGTTCTTCCATGTATACAACCTTCTATCATGATTCTTAAACCAAGTGTTAGTTATGATTATGTTGTGCTCTGTGCAAAATTCTACCAGGCGGCTTCCTCTTTCATTTCTGTCCCCCAATCCATATTCACCTACTATGTTTCCTTCTCTCCCTTTTCCTACACTCGAATTCCAGTCACCCATGACTATTAAATTTTCGTCTCCCTTCACAATCTGAATAATTTCTTTTATTTCATCATACATTTCTTCAATTTCTTCGTCATCTGCAGAGCTAGTTGCCATATAAACTTGTACTACTGTAGTAGGTGTGGGCTTCGTATCTATCTTGGCCACAATAATGCGTTCACTATGCTGTTTGTAGTAGCTTACCCGCATTCCTATTTTCCTATTCATTATTAAACCTACTCCTGCATTACCCCTATTTGATTTTGTGTTTATAACCCTGTAGTCACCTGACCAGAAGTCTTGTTCCTCCAGCCACCGAACTTCACTAATTCCCACTAAATCTAAGTTCAACCTATCCATTTCCCTTTTTAAATTTTCTAACCTACCTGCCCGATTAAGGGATCTGACATTCCACGCTCCGATCCGTAGAACGCCAGTTTTCTTTCTCCTGATAACGACATCCTCTTTAGTAGTCCCCGCCCGGAGATCCGAATGAGGGGCTATTTTACCTCCGGAATATTTTACCCAAGAGGACGCCATCATCATGTAATCATACAGTAAAGCTGCATGCCCTCGGGAAGAATTACGGCTGTAGTTTCCCCTTGCTTTCAGCCGTTCGCAGTACCAGCACAGCAAGGCCGTTTTGGTTACTGTTACAAGGCCAGATCAGTCAATCATCCAGACTGTTGCCCTTGCAACTACTGAAAAGGCTGCTGCCCCTCTTCAGGAACCACACGTTTGTCTGGCCTCTCAACAGATACCCCTCCGTTGTGGTTGCACCTACGGTACGGCTATCTGTATCGCTGAGGCACGCAAGCCTCCCCACCAACGGCAAGGTCCATGGTTCAGTGGGGGGGGGGGGGGGGGGGGGTATTTTGCACTCCTGTTTACAAATTCACGAATGGAGTACAAGAAGCTATCATACAGGAAGAGTTGCAATTAGGTAATGCCTTCTCTGTTTCTGACACATTTGAGTCCAGTCGGTACAGAATTGTGGTACCATTACATCTAAAGTCTTCATTCATCAGCACTGAAAGACCTGAGTCGAAACAAGGCCCCCGGAGTAGACAATATTCCATTGGAACTACTGACGGCCGTGGGAGAGCCAGTCCTGACGAAACTCTACCATCTGGTGAGCAAGATGTATGAAACAGGCGAAATACCCTCAGACTTCAAGAAGAATATAATAATTCCAATCCCAAAGAAAGCAGGTGTTGACAGATGTGAAAATTACCGAACTATCAGCTTAATAAGTCACAGCTGCAAAATACTAACGCGAATTCTTTACAGACGAATGGAAAAACTAGTAGACGCCAACCTCGGGGAAGATCAGTTTGGATTCCGTAGAAACACTGGAACACGTGAGGCAATACTGACCTTACGACTTATCTTAGAAGAAAGATTAAGGAAAGGCAAACCTACGTTTCTAGCATTTGTAGACTTAGAGAAAGCTTTTGACAATGTTGACCAGAATACTCTCTTTCAAATTCTAAAGGTGGCAGTGGTAAAATATAGGGAGCGAAAGGCTATTTACAATTTGTACAGAAACCAGATGGCAGTTATAAGAGTCGAGGGACATGAAAGGGAAGCAGTGGTTGGGAAGGGAGTAAGACAGGGTTGTAGCCTGTCCCCGATGTTGTTCAATCTGTATATTGAGCAAGCAGTAAAGGAAACAAAAGAAAAATTCGGAGTAGGTATTAAAATTCATGGAGAAGAAGTAAAAACTTTGAGGTTCGCCGATGACATTGTAATTCTGTCAGAGACAGCAAAGGACTTGGAAGAGCAGTTGAATGGAATGGACAGTGTCTTGAAAGGAGGATATAAGATGAACATCAACAAAAGCAAAACAAGGATAATGGAATGTAGTCTAATTAAGTCGGGTGATGCAGAAGGAATTAGATTAGGAAATGAGGCACTTAAAGTAGTAAAGGAGTTTTGCTATTTGGGAAGCAAAATAACTGATGATGGTCGAAGTAGAGAGGATATAAAATGTAGGCTGGCAATGGCAAGGAAAGCGTTTCTGAAGAAGAGAAATTTGTTAACATCCAGTATTGATTTAGGTGTCAGGAAGTCATTTCTGAAAGTATTCGTATGGAGTGTTGCCATGTATGGAAGTGAAACATGGACGATAAATAGTTTGGACAAGAAGAGAATAGAAGCTTTCGAAATGTGGTGCTACAGAAGAATGCTGAAGATTAGATGGGTAGATCACATAACTAGTGAGGAAGTATTGAATAGGATTGGGGAGAAGAGAAGTTTGTGGCACAACTTGACCAGAAGAAGGGATCGGTTGGTAGGACATGTTCTGAGGCATCAAGGGATCACCAATTTAGTATTGGAGGGCAGCGTGGAGGGTAAAAATCGTAGGGGGAGACCAAGAGATGAATACACTAAGCAGATTCAGAAGGATGTAGGTTGCAGTAGGTACTGGGAGATGAAAAAGCTTGCACGGGATAGAGTAGCATGGAGAGCTGCATCAAACCAGTCTCAGGACTGAAGACCACAACAACAACAACAACATTGGTGAGGAGCAGAGGGAGGGAATGGTGATTTCCCAGATGGTGTGGCTTGGGGGTGGGGGTTCTCTGAAGGTGGGATTATGCCCAAAGGGTCATAAATCGACCATGTGGAGCCATAAATCTATTAACAGAAAAAACTCTCTACACTTCATTGAGAAACTGAGGGAAATTACTGTCGGTCCTAATGACATCCTTGTCAGTTTTGATATAGTGTCTTTGTTTGCGATGGTTCCAGTTGATAAAGCTCTCTCCCATATAGCCGATATGTTCCCTACTGATATAGTAGCCCTGTTCCAACACTGTCTATCTTCTACCTATTTTCAGTACAATGGTGAATTTTATGAACAGATCGATGAGGTAGCCACGGGAAGCCCCCTAAGTCCCGCAATTGCGAATTTATTCATGGAATATTTTGAACATCAAGCACTGCAGTCAGCCAAAAAAAGCTCCTCAAAGTGGTATCGGTATGTGGATGATACCTTTGTAATATGGAATCATGAGGAAGAAGACTTGAATGATTTCCTGGTACACTTAAATAGCATCAACCCAAAGATTAAATTTACTATGGAGAAGGACAAGAATGGACAACTTAACTTCTTGGATGTATCAGTTATCAAACAGGCTGATGGGACCTTAGGCCATAAGGTCTACATACTGATCGCTACCTCCATAAGAACTCAAACCACCACCCTAGGCAAAAGATGGGGGTCATAAAAACACTAGCGGATAGGGCCAATAATATTTGTGAACCAGGCTACTTACAAGAAGAACTAAATTATGGGAAAGTACTAGCCAAGTTTCAGGTAGAGACCATTTTTAGACCTACTAAGAAAATTATTGAATACCTAAGATCACCCCCTAGCCACCCCAGGGTATATAAAATTCCGTGTAGTTGTGGCAGGGTTTACATAGGAACTACAAAAAGAAGCATAAATACACGGTTGACGGAGCACAAAAGAAACTACTGTCGCTTGGGACATATCGACAAATCGACAGTAGCGGAACATGTTTTTAAGGATGGAGATCACGAAATAAAATTTGGTGAAACAAGCGTGCTAGCGAGGACGTCACATTATTATACACATATGTATAGAGAGGCAATTAAAATCCACAAACATCAATACAATTTCAATCGTAAAGAAGAAGGATTAAAATTGGATAAGATATGGCGGTCGACATTGCATCAATCACGTGACAATCGATTGCCTGCAATCGAGAGAACAGACGATAGCGAGAGATAGCTGCACATCGACGCCACGTGACGTGCGGTGGCGCCCCATACGATATCCATATAAGCGGCGTCCCCACCTCCTAGCAGCCAGTCATTGACTCACCTGGGAAGATGTTCTCCGTAGTTGAGAACGAAACGTCAGGGAGAAGAATTTCTACAGATCGACCACGGCAACTTAGCCCGGTAGTGTTTACTGATGAAGACGCCGGCCGTGAAAGCCTACATGGAATGAAACTGTTGTGGACCGGCAAGACAGCCAATCCACTATGAAGGAAGCCGAAAGGCACGCGTTTAAGCTCACGCAGGCTGGCGTGAGGTCTGGAACTGGACAAGGACGTTATAGTAGCAAAGAACGTACGTAACTACTGGAATACTTAACTTTAATTCATAATTGGTGAACATCGCTCTTGACGGTACATGTTTTACAGCATCAATAGTAACTGGTAATGGCGCCTTGCTAGGTCGTAGCAAATGAGGTAGCTGAAGGCTATGCTAACTATTGTCTCGGCAAATGAGAGCGTAATTTGTCAGTGAACCATCGCTAGCAAAGTCGGCTGTACAACTGGGGCGAGTGCTAGGAAGTCTCTCTAGACCTGCCGTGTGGCGGCGCTCGGTCTGCAATCACTGATAGTGGCGACACGTGGGTCCGACGTATACTAACGGACCGCGGCCGATTTAAAGGCTACCACCTAGCAAGTGTGGTGTCTGGCGGTGACACCACAGAAACAGAATAGGTTAGTCAATGAATGTATGCGTCCTCCCGAACGGATGCAACACTGACAAAGAAAGTGGCTCAGAAACAATGTTACCTTACTACTAAAGCCATCATGAAAGATGATGTTCTGAAAGCAGATTAGTCAAATTAATTTACATGCCTGCTGAGGACCTGTACTCATTCGTGTCCATGATTGACAGTATAAGTTTGTTGTCAGTTTTACAGAAAGACAGCAACATTTGGTCATCAGACCACAAGGATCAAATTATCGCACATGTGCGCCTAGCCAATCCTCACAGCGTAGAGACAAACATATAAAAAATCACGAGTTCACGCTGAGCGAGCGAGGCATGCGCATAGCTGCTGGCGTTTGCTGTGCTACTGGGTCTGAAGGAGAGCTGAGGTGATGTGTTCCTGCTGTGGCGTTTGTTCAGAAGCAGATTGTCACGTTTTGAGCTGCAGCATGGGCAAAAGAACCACGCAGAAAGGAGCAGTGAGAGCTGAGGCTACAAAGAGGCCTTCTGTCATGCAACTCAGCGAGCATGCCAGTTGGCAGAAGACCGAAGACGACTGTACACCTGTCACTCATCTGTAGACCGGCTGCAGAGCTGCACGTCGGACAGAGACGTACGACGACAGAGCCAGCTGCTGCAAGCATAAGATCGGTATCACGTCTGTCAAATGTGATGGTACGATTGAGCAGCAAACAGTGAGTGTGGCCGACTTGAGGGCACTAAAGAGCAATGTGATCGCCCACATCTTCGAGACACCTGAGAGGAAGAAGATGCCAATGACACAGCGCAGTAAGTCGACTGAGGCATTGCTCTGTGGCTTGCCGTGCACCTGTAGGGAAGAGACACTCAAAGAACATCTACATCTATGTGCTTACTCTGCTACTCACAATAAAGTGCCGGGCAGAGGGTTCAATGAACCACCTTCGAGAGGGTTCAATGAACCACCTTCAACAGTCTCTCTACCGTTCCACTCTCGAACGGCGCGCGGGAAAAACGGGCACTTAAATTTTTCTGTGCAAGCCCTGATTTATCTTATTTTATCGTGATGATCATTTCTCCCTATGTACGTGGGTGCCAACTGAATGTTTTCGCAATCGGAGGAAAAACTGATGATTGAAATTTCACGAGAATCTGTCACAGGGAATAACGCCTTTGTTTCAATGATTGCCACTTTAATTCACGTATCGTGTCTGAGGCACTATCTCCCCTATTTCGCGATAATACAAAACGAGCTGTCCTTCTTTGAACTTTTTCGTTGTCATCCATCAGTCTCACCTGATGCGGATTCCACACCGCACAGCAATACTCTAAATACTCTAGGATACGGGGGACAAGCGTGGTGTAATCAGTCTCTTTAATAGACCTGTTCAACCTTCTAAGTGTTCTGCCAGTGAATCGCAGTCTTAGGTTTGCACTACCCACAACATTATCAGTTTGATCACTCCAATTTAGGGTATTTATAACTGTAATCCCTAAGTATTTTGTTGAATTTACAGTCTTTAGATTTGTGTGGCTTATCACGTAATCGAAATCTAGTGGATTTATTTTAGTGCTCATGTGAATAACTTCACACTTTTCCTCATTCAGGGTCAAGAGCAACTTTTCGCACCATATAGATATCTTATCTGAATCATTCTGCAACTCGTTTTGGTAATCTGATGGCTTTACAAGACGGTAAATGACAGCATCATCTGCAAACAGTCTAAGAAAGCTACTGAGATTGTCCAATATGTCGTTAATACAGATCAGGAACAATAGAGGACCTAAAACACTTCCTTGGTGAACACCGTATATTACTTCTGTTTTACTCGATGACTTTCCGTCTATTACTATGAACTATGATCTTTCTGACGGGAAATCACTAATCCAGTTGCAGAACTGAGGCGATATTCGAGTCGCACGCAGTTTGGTTAGAAGGCGCTTGTGAGAAACGGTGTCGAAAGCCTTCTGGAAATCACAAAATATATAATAAATTGGACATCCCCTGTCGATAGGACTCATTACTTCGTGTTTATAAAAAGCTAGTTGTGTTTCGCAAGAACGATATTTTCTGAACCCGAGCTGGCTATGTGTCAATAAATCGTTTTCTTCGAGGTACTTCATAATGTTCGAATACAGTATATGTTCCAAAACCCTACTGAAAATCGACGTTAGTGATTTGGGCCCGTAATTCAACGGATTACTCCTACTTCCCTTTTTGGGTATTGGTGTGACTTGGGCAATTTTCCAGTCTTTAGGTACAGATCTTTCTGTGAGCGAGCGGTAGTATATAATTGCTAAATATGGAGCTATTGTATGAGAATACTCTGAGATGAACCTGACTGGTATACAATCTGGACCGGAAGCCTTGCCTTCATCAAGTGATTGAAGCTGCTTTGCACCACCGAGGAAGGGCCTTTGCATGCTGGTTTCACAGATGTGGCAGTCAAGCTGCAAAACCAGACAAACATTAAGTAGCTGCCACTGGCTGTCATAGCTGTGCGAACAGCAGGCGACGTCTTCATGCTGAAGAAGCAAGCTCTTAGGCTTGCCGATTCAGGTAGGAGGCCTCCCTCAGGTGTGGACACTAAGCCCCAGTGCTTCAGGTGCCAGGATGACGATAACGAAGCTATATTTTACCGCCACACCCCGAGACGCATCAAGTGCTCTCGTGGGCACAAGAGAACCTGTGACAGATGAAGAGAAGACACTCCGGCAAGTGCTCGCTACGCTGACTCACATGTCACATGCCCGTCCTCCTCAGGTCACAGCCGAGCCACGGAAAAAGGGAGACCCCAACAAAGAAGAAATCCCTCTGAAGGAAAGATGCTGGTAGATGGCGACAACACGACTGAGAGGCGAACAGCCAACTGGCGACCACGACAGGCTGGAACATCCCACCAGGGTCAGAGCTGTGGAGGCCCGGCCACTAGCAGAGGAGCAACGGATGCTGTCTGCAGCAGGCACGCGTGCCTTGCTGACGGCTGCTACCGAGCAGGTGACTGTAGCCTCCGAGGCCGCCACAGTGGCAGAGAGGGCTGCTTTCGTGGCCGTCCTCAGTGGAGACCGAGGAGGCGTGCCACAAACTGCGTTAGTCGCACGGCACTCTCACGAATTGACCGGCAGCAGAGGCAGAAGTGGAGCGAGCCCCAGCCACTGCCTCAACTGTGGAGCGGATAGTGCTGGAAGGAGCCATCGAGTAGACAACCACTCCCGTCGTACTGGCGTACTGGGGCCAACTGAGTGTAGCCTCAGTTGCCTGAGACTGCAGTCTTGTGTGTGTGTGTGTGTGTGTGTGTGTGTGTGTGTGTGTGTGTTGTCTAATTTCGGCAAGGCCTTACTGGCTGAAAGCTATATTTGCGACATTCTCTTTGCTGTGCCTATCTGCGATTCAGCATCTCCACTACATGGTTTGTACAAGGTGTATACGCGGACAAGGAAAATAAATTCCCTTATATTTCCCGGATTTTCTGGTTAAAAATACATTTTCTCCCGAGTGAAAACACACTTTTTCCGTATTAATTGACAGCATATTTTCCCTCCAATTGCAAAACTTATCAATCCTTTGAATGGTTGTGGTTTTATACACGGGAGTAGAATTTCCTGACACTTTATAAAACGAAACTGAGGGAAAAAGACACGTTTTGGAAATATATTTGATGTGCAGCAACATGCACACTGCATAATTTCCTATTGCGAAAGTATACATTGGAATTCCACCAAACACCGCATGTTACTTTCCGAATGATTGAAATCGATATTGCCATGAGCTTTTGTAAGCCAGTCATAGCTCATTTCACGTGATCTCGCCAGCCGTTGACAACGGATATTCAGAGCACAGGACAAGTGATGTAGTCAGCCAACAGCAACATCACTGTTAAGTAGCACGAACACACAAACAGGGAAAGTCCATAGTTTAAATTCCTATACACAGTGTTGCTACAAGAAAATTAAAGCTTTCACATATAATATTGGTCTCTAAGGTTATTAAGCTGCAAGAGAAGCTAAGCTTTCGCAACTAATGTTGAACTTTTTTGCGCGTATTACACTTCAAGATATATCACATAAGCGTACCAGTAAAATTTTTAATAATGACATAAATAACTGATCTTCAAGATTCAAAATTCTTCTTAATGGCTCGTCATCAAAGAGTTGATTTTTAAATGAGAGTCAAACGCTCTGTGATTTAAGAAATTCGTGGAACATTCTTGCACATAGTTCAACTTACATAAAAGGATATTTACTTGGAAAGTAACGCTTTTCAGACCACCATTCGCTATATTTTCCCTCGACCTGTTAGAAATGGGTTCGTTTCAGGAATTGCCAGAAAGTGCAGATAACAGACGACACCGCGCTTGTGCAGCTACCATGAGGTAGGCTCAAAATCAAAATGGTTCAAATGGCTCTGAGCACTATCGGACGTAACATCTGAGGTCATCAGTTCCCTAGAACATAGAACTACTTAAACCTAAGTAATCTAAGGACATCACACACATCCATGCCCGCGGCAGGATTCGAACCAGCGACCGTAGCAGCCGCGCGGTTCTGGACTGAGGTGCATAGAACCGCTCGGTCACTGCGGCCGGCCATGAAGTAGAAATCCCGTATGTACATAAGTGTAAATCATTGAAAGATCATACATTATGTCATAAAATAAACAAGACATCAGAGGATACTCCAAGAGCATCAAAAATTTCATGAACCATACTAAAATGTGCACATATAAAGTGCATACTTAAAGTGCACATTCGTATGTCCAGATTCACAACGAAGTAGACCTCGACCTGATATTAAACTTTTCAGTATGGTTTTTGGGATGTAAATTTTCTTGGAGCTCCAGTACTGTACTACATCATGTGTTGTTCTTTATTATGGCATAATTACATACGTGCTAGAAGATGAAAACGTGCATTTGCAACGCAGCGAACTCAGTTGAAACTAGCCAGTACTGCGGAATTAAACGAGTGCCTCTGAGGAAAGGGTTAATAAAAGTCAAATTTCTTTAGCAAACAGACAAAAAATAACTTCATTGTTCTGCAAGGCGATTAATGCTTGACTGTCAGAAAGATGGAAATAAACTAAAACTTGAAACTAATAACATATTTTAGCCTTCCGTAATTATATGACTGCGTTTTAATTCACTTGATAGCTCCCGACCGCAGACATCTCTTTTGTTTTCATTTGACGTGAGAGTAAACTAAGGGGAAAATGCAAAATCACTAAATGTAAACACGGGTCACGTGGAGACTACCCACTATAACTCAGAGTGCTCTGCACATCAG
Organism: Schistocerca serialis cubense; assembly: GCF_023864345.2. NCBI lineage: Eukaryota > Metazoa > Arthropoda > Insecta > Orthoptera > Acrididae > Schistocerca > Schistocerca serialis. The sequence goes on from NC_064647.1 coordinate 69,730,584, forward strand.
CCCTGGATCTACGATATTTGCTAACTGGGTCAATACTAAAAAAAATCGAATTTTCAAAAATATGTTCATCTTGTAGCGAACATCCTTCTGAAAAGACTGAAACATAAAACTTATGTGTTCGAGAAAATGTAAGACACATTATTCGGTCATAAGTGTGCCAAAGTGCAGTGCCATACCTCTTCATACAGCATTCTTCTATCGCACGTCACTGTATTTCGTTCTGTGGTACTCAACCATGTAATATTTTGTAATGGTTTTGTGTGACATAAAATTAAATATAGGATACATAAAACCAATAAACACAAGAGAGAAGCAAGAAAGTAGACATTTCTTCAAACCTTAGCTCCTAGCATTTTTTTCTCCCTAATCTTGCTACAGGTTTACATAGTGTGCTTTCCTTTCTGCGAAAAAATCTATTACCTCATCAAAGTTCGTGGAATGTTGTACTACATGAAAAATCGAAATGTTATCTAATACTGAAAAAGCAGTTAATACAAATAATACCCAAGACTGCTGTGGTCTCTCGATCAGATTACATCTATTTTTTCACTGACTGCTAGATAAAACAAAATAGGCCTTTCTAATATTGCAGCAATTTTGTAACACAGACCAAATAAACGAGACTGTTTTGGCACAAATGGTCATTTTTATAACACGACAGAATATAATTCACAAAGTACCAATGTCAATTGCATATTAGGCCTACTACATGCAAAAGCTTTATGTTCGGAAATAGTATCACATTTCATTCATACACACCAGTTTCCCAAACATGAGATCGAAATCTGGTACTACAAAATTTTTATATAAATTTGGAATCGTCTTATTCTTCCATAATTTGTGTGATGTTCCCGCTTATTCTCCTTCCTCATTCTAACAAACAACCTTGTAATCACCAGTTCTGTAGCTGTTCCTGCCATTGTCAAAATCAAACAGTGATTGGCAATCATCCGTTCAGCTTTACTAGGCTCAGCTCGTATAGTCCCGTCTTCTTTTGTCTGCGGAAAGTTTATTTCTAGATGTGACGAGGATACTCCTGACAGATACATCACGTACACTATATACGCATTCAAAAATCGACTTATGATTCATTCAGAAATCAACTTAAAATGTATTCAAAAATATTCAAAAACCAACATGGATGCGTTTCAAAATCATATGAATAATCGATAGACCAACGTGCGCTGGATGCTAGGCGCTTTGTGAGACAAGTTTTTTTCCCCAAGAATTTGAATTTGGCGCCCCCTTTTCCCGGTAGCATCTAGCTGCTTGCTGAAACTGCTTACACAGCCACATTCCTGTAGCCAGAAGCGGGAGAATCTACTACTCAAACGCGACTCAACTGCGCAAGCGCATTAGCCCGCTCGTAACTGCTAAAACGAATCAAATGTAACCACTTGTCACTTCACGCTCATTGGATGCATTTTTTTGTTATGAATCATTATATAGTCTTCCTAAAGCCTTTGAAACGTTTCGTTGTTGGCAGACACTTGCATGAGCACTGTGTGTTGTTGCTGTATATGGTGCATTTCCTTCGCAATTTAAGTTATTTTCGCTTTTTTCTCTCATTTATGTTTTACTGTTGAAGTATTATTCTGCAGCTGTGGGATACAGTAATGTATTGTAATATATTGGATTGTAAAGTTACTATTGCTTATGTTATGGGATGTGCAGAGGGGATGACTGTGTGTGTGTGTGTGTGTGTGTGTGTGTGTGTGTGTCAACATCCCTTGCATTCAACAGCAGAGATGAGCGGCACCTGGAAATGCCTCGAATATGAGACTGATGTGGGCGCTGCTTGGAATGCAACTTTCACCCGTGTTGGTGGCAGCGACTGGCATGTGCAAGCTGTGGCTGCCACACTTCGTGGCGCGAGCGGTGAAGCATCAGTCAATCTTCACTTACGGTCCGTTAGAATCACTAAGAGGGGATAGCAGGCTCTGCTACTGTGGAATGGAATTCTGAAGCGTCTTCGTCGGACCGCAGTTAGATTGAGGAACGCCGAACGCGCAAGCTTGATTGGAGTGCGCGTTGTGTGTGTAAATAAATGCTTGGTCATTAAGGGCGCCTACATCCAACTTTGGTCTGCATTCGGCTGAAGTTCGGGGTTGCACTCCCGCCCGCTCACATCAGCACGTGTGTGTAGGCGAGCGCGTATTTGGATAAGATTGATACAATAGCTCCCTACTTAGCACTCATATACAACCGCTCGCTCACCGATAGATCTGTACCTACAGATTGGAAAATTGCGCAGGTCGCACCAGTGTTTAAGAAGGGTAATAGGAGTAATCCATCGAACTACAGACCTATATCATTGATGTCGGTTTGCAGTAGGGTTTTTTAGCATATACTGTATTCAAACATTATGAATCACCTCGAAGGGAACGATCTATTGATACGTAATCAGCATGGTTTCAGAAAACATCGTTCTTGTGCAACGCAGCTAGCTCTTTATTCGCACGAAGTAATGGCCGCTATCGACAGGGGATCTCAAGTTGATTCCGTATTTCTAGATTTCCGGAAAGCTTTTGACACTGTTCCTCACAAGCGACTTCTAATCAAGCTGCGGGCCTTTGGGGTATCGTCTCAGTTGTGCGACTGTATTCATGATTTCCTGTCAGGAAGGTCGAAGTTCGTAGTAATTGACGGCAAATCATCGAGTAAAACTGAAGTGATATCAGGTGTTCCCCAGGGAAGCGTCCTGGGACCTCTGCTGTTCCTGATCTATATAAATGACCTGGGTAACAATCTGAGCAGTTCTCTTAGGTTGTTCGCAGATGATGCTGTAATTTACCGTCTAGTAAGGTCATCCGAAGACCAGTATCAGTTGCAAAGCTATTTAGAAAAGATTGCTGTATGGTGTGGCAGGTGGCAGTTGACGCTAAATTACGAAAATTGTGAGGTGATCCAGATGAGTTCCAAAAGAAATCCGTTGGAATTCGATTACTCGATAAATAGTACAATTCTCAAGGCTGTCAATTCAACTAAGTACCTGGGTGTTAAAATTACGAACAACTTCAGTTGGAAAGACCACATAGATAATATTGTGGGGAAGGCGAGCCAAAGGTTGCGTTTCATTGGCAGGACACTTAGAAGATAGAACAAGTCCACTAAAGAGACAGCTTATGCTAATTACATTCGTTCGTCCTCTGTTAGAATATTGCTGCGCGGTGTGGGATCCTTACCAGGTGGGATTGACGGAGGACACCGAAAGGGTGCAAAAAAGGGCAGCTCGTTTTGTATTATCACGTAGTAGGGGAGAGAGTGTGGCAGATATGATATGCGAATTGGGATGGAAGTCATTAAAGCAAAGACGTTTTTCGTCGCGGCGAGATCTATTTACGAAATTTCAGTCACCAACTTTCTCTTCCGAATGCGAAAATATTTTGTTGAGCCCAACCTACATAGGTAGGGATGATCATCAAAATAAAATAAGAGAAATCAGAGCTCGAACAGAAAGGTTTAGGTGTTCGTTTTTCCCGCGCGCTGTTCGGGAGTGGAATGGTAGAGAGATAGTATGATTGTGTTTCGACGAACCCTCTGCCAAGCACTTAAATGTGAATTGCAGAGTAGCCATGTAGATGTAGATGAGGGAGGTGCCGCCACCTCATGTTTGCGGAAGGCGAGCAGGGGCTGTGCGCGGTTCGACATCTGAGGTATACGTCACTTATTGCTGCCTCCTGTGTTCTCAATGGACTGTGCTTGCCCGCGTTGATTGCATTATTTCGGTATCAGGTCGGTTGACCTTCATATGCGCTATTTGAATTGTTTACGAGTACTTAGCGTGTCTACACATCATTGTTCTGTATTATTTAGGAGCATTTTGCAGGTCTGCACTGAAATTATTTCCGAAAATTGGGAGTTGTTTGGCTATTTGGACGTAAATGTTTTGCATTATTTACGAGCGGTTCGAATGGCTGTAGGCTGTACTATGGGTTATATTTAACTGTTTACAATTAGCAAGCGTGTGTCTAGAGCATTATAAAGAGTTATGTAGGAGTGGTTTGCTGATGTGTATGGTGTGGGGCATGTCGGTGCGTGTGTTCTGTGATACATATACTCCATCCCTAAATAAGGTACACTCCTTCCCCCCTAAATCACACTAGCGCAGGGTGAGTCCTTTTACCACCCACCCTCTAGGCAGTGGTGGTGATGGTACGCTTCATTTTCAGCAACTTTCTTACGTTGGTAGTGGTATACGCAAGTGAGCTTTGTTTACTGGCAGATTTCACACTTGGCGCCTGATCCTGGGATGAAGTGGTGGTTGGGCGGATGAGGTTAGTACAAGTGTCCTTTCTTTACGCGCAATTTTCTTAGGTTGGCAGCGAAAGCAAAAGTGACTTTTCTTTACTGACACAATTCAAACTCGGTGAGCGTTCCTAGGAAGAGGTGGGGGTCTGGTCCTCGAAAAGTAATTGAAAGTAGGTAGTTGAACACCTTTGCATATGTATATGAAATTGTAATTTAAATTATTTAATGTGATTAAAATTGAAATGGAATTAAGTACTTGGGTAATTGATAGGTTAGATGCGCGATGTGGGTGTTATCATATTTACACAATGTCACATCCATGGTTCAGCGGCATGGCAAGTGTCCAGTTATAACACACGCATGCATGAGAGAGAGTCAATTAACTTAGTGAGGGGCTTCGTGGCGACCAAACGTGCAGTTGTACAGTCGTGACGGGTTCCACTCTCGAGCAAACTTTGGCGGCAAAAGTGTAGCACGGCATTCTCGGTCGCACAAAGACATGTGGTGGATGGCGAACAGTCAGCATCGACAGGTTTGTTTTATTGTTGAAGTATTATTCTGCAGTAGCGGCATACAGTAATATCCCTTGTTAGTGTATCGGTTCTTACTAGTCAAAATTATAAAAATTTAACAGAAAAATAAAACATTGAAAATTTCCCGGAATTGTAAAAAATTCCAGGGTTTTTCCTGGATGAAAAAATCCCGCATCACCCGGGTCGTATACACCCTGTGTGTAGCAACTTCCTTTTCATAATATTGAATACCTGGATTCCGTAGAGGGACTCCACGAAACCACACTGCCTGATATAACTGCATTCACCAGCATACTCACAAACACTGCCACTTCAGATGCAGAGTATAGGCATGTGGTGAATATCTAGCAGGAGTTCAACATCTCTGGCTTAGAAGGATATGCAAAATTGTACATAAAGACAGATGTGCGCTTGCTCACACACGTTTTTAAGAAATTCCAGGGTGCATACCCAGGCACATATACTCTGGACCCTGTGTTCTATTACATCGTGCTGTGGGATTTGTGGGACGCAACATTCAAAATATGTGTATTGTTATCGAATTGTTGACTGATATCGTTATGTTGCTTTTATTCAAACGCAGAAGTCACAGGCGACTTTGCCAATGCTTCACCGGAGAGCTTCTTTTCACCCGAACGAGCTAAGGAAGTGACGTCAAAAGGACGTAGCTTACATGAAGTTCATCGATAGGCGAGTACAAATCAAGTTGACATAAAATCTTAGGCCAGCCATGGGCATTAGGGTGCAGGTGCTGACTTACACGGAGTATCCGCAAAAATAGACTGTGTTAACCATGCAATAAAAATATGTAGTTAACATGTGGATAAGTCATTGAGGTTTCTCTTGTATTCTAATTAACTATACTGTGTCTGTTCAGTCATCCGTGGCAAAATATGCAAACGACCTGTCTTCCAATTGTATTTGCCAAATTTTACGTGCTTTTCCTAGTCGATTAATGAAGTGCCATATTAACAGACGTAATCCAGAAAAGCGCATATAGAATCGAAAAACGCGTTAACTGGTTTGTTGCAAAATAATTAATCGAAGTATAATTAAAAAACGAAAGTTGTGACAGACTCAAAGAGTTCTTTCTCTACATTTGATGCTGTATATATGAAACGACCATGTCACTATATCATTTAGAACATTCATTCCCATGCTGTATCTGGTATTTCAGAATTGAATGTGGATGTTCAGACGACTATTTAAAATGACTATTAAAAAAACTTAAAAAAATTATGAAACAAATACCTGTACTCTTAAGTGAATGCTATTTTTCTGAAAATGTATGCATTGTTTTACTGTTTTCATTACGAGCAATCTACAGTCTCCAGCCACACTCATAATCATGACTCCATACATACAGAACTGTACGAATAGTGTGCAATAATGTGTTAATAAAAAGTGAAAATAATATATGGCTACCTTCTGAGTGGTAGTGGGTGATTAAACGTAATTCACAAACTAAATATTGAGGTAAGTGTGTGATCTGACTGGCTGTTGGTTGGCATAATATATGCAGGTTCTGAATCTTTTTTACCCTTAGGGGTGGGGTGGGTTTTGTAAACAGCAACAATTTGTACTGTGTGAAAAAAGTGCATCACTGAATTTATTTCTTTGTGTACTGTATCATTTATAAAGTACTCATCTCTATTTGGAATGTATTCTCATATGCCAATGCTGAATGGAAATTACCAAAGTAGTTAGCTTCTATGGAAAGTAGCTGGGTAGCCCATACAAGTATGTCAGTTACACAGCCACAAATAGGTTTCATTTGTTTTTGCATCCAGATACTGATAGTGGAGACTTTTAATAGAGTGACAACACTGTTTTAGTATTGATTCTTCTTGCACCATCACAGAATTTAGTACGTGTTGTTCATTGCCCTGCCCTCAGTTTCAGAAAGGTTATTTGCAATAGTTTTAGCCACACTTGTGACAGTATTTTATGCTAGGACACTGAGACCAAAATTTTTGGTAGCATAAAAGCAGTCAACTTCATGGCATGAAAGTGAGATGTAAAGCAAAAGTGGCAGAGCTTGGTGTCCTCTACAAATGTAGTACAATATCAAATGTCCAGTTCAGTCTGGTGTCAATCATTTTCTATTTTATTTACTGTGATTAAAATTATGTTTGATATTTGTTAGCAAGACAGATTGTCAGGCACTTTACAGAGATAAATGGTAACAGTAAACAGTGGCTGCACAGAATAGTATTTCTTCTCAGGCTCTGAACATATTTGCGTATTCATGGAGGAAATGAGGGAACCAAAAACCAATATGGACAAAGCTCCTAGCTACTCTTTTACAAAATGGCATGGAGGAAGGGGTGCACATCAAGACAGTAATGGCCAGGGTGCAAAAGGACAGAATTTCATGGGGCTGGGCTTGTCTACTCTGTTCCCAAAGGAGTTCTCACTATTTTCCATTCATCAGTTTCCTTTTCAAATACTGTCAGTACTATATAAGAGGAGACTGTCATAAGCTAGAGTTTATGGTTGCAGATTTTTCACTGTACCTCTAACTGGTTCTAAACTGCAGAAACACTGAACAACTTATGTCTTTCTTAGCTCTTTTAGTTAAATAATGTACATTACAAATTCCCAAGATTATTTCTCTTTTAGTACTAGGTGAAGTAGGTATGTAACGTATCATACAAGTACTGTATAGATATATGTTTGATTTATAAACTGCCAGCTCTTACCAGCTTACCATCGATTTTCATCTGTGTACTTTCCTACAATTACTAGTCTGCCATCATTTGTTAATTTCTTGTACATCTATACATGTTTGCACAGAATAATTACACATCCAGTCTACAATAATGAGCTACATGATTGTGTCCATGCGGTATTCTGTGGTGTATTCTGAGAAGCACAGCAAATGATGGTGGTCTGCACACTCTATTGTGTTGTTCAAGCACCCAGTGAATAGGTTTGTGTCATGCTTTTCAGCAAGATGATGGCCCAGATCTAATACAGACAGTAGAGCACTTGCCTGCGACAGGCAAAGGTTCAGAGCTCGAGTCTTGGTCCAGCATACAGCTTTAATCAGCCAGGAAGTTTCATATCAACGCACACACCGCTGTAGAGTGAAAATTTCGTTCTAGAAACATCCCCCAGGCTGTGGCTAAGCCATGTCTTCGCAATATCCTTTGTTGTATAATGTATCTAGAAGCAAATAATCTATATGCTTATGCTATGAACCAATATTTACCACATGGCAGATATCAATGGAACGAACCAAAGAATTTTAATCGTACAAAAATAAATGGAATTTCCAACAATTGTGAAAATGGTTAAATATTTGAAGTAGATCTACAATATCCAAAAGAATGACATGATGTACGTAAAGATTTACCATTAGCTCCTGAATCAAAACTAGTTCCAGGTACAAATGAAAGTAAATTAATAACTACTTTAGATAAAAAGCATTACTAAGTGTTACATTATAGAAATCTTAAACAATATTTATCTTTAGGAATGCAACCTACAAAAATACATAAAGTTTTAAAATTTAACAATCTGATTCGTTAAAGAAGTATATAGATCTAAACACACAGCTGAGAACTATAGCCACGAATGATTTTGTTAAAGATTTCCATAAATTAATGAATAATTCGGTATTTGGAGAAACAATGGAAAATATAAGAAAGAGACAAGCTATGAAATTAATTTCAAACAGTTAAATTTGAGATAATCTAAAATGAAAATTTTGCTGCTATTCTTATGAATAAAACTAAAATAAGTATTAATAAACCTATTTGTGTTGGATTAAGTATACGTGATATATATAAAGAATTAATGTATGATTTTCATTATAGAATTATGAAACCTAAATTTTGGAAAATATTGAATTATGCTATCAAGATACAGATAGGTATACCTATAATATTCAAACTGAAGATTTCTATGAAGATATGAAATCGATGATTGATTACTTTGATACAAGTGACTAATCAACAAATGATATATATGGTATTCCACAAGTAAACAAGAAAGCTGTTAGTAAAATGAGAGATGAATAAAATGGAAAACTAATGGAAGAATTATGTGGCTTAAGAGCAAAGATGTACGCTTACAAAGTTGGCGATAAAATAGAGAAAAAATCTAAAGTTATTAAAAAATTTGTTGATAAAAACAGAAAAAGTATAGAAGATTTAAACGATTGTTAGTTTTAGAATATAGAACAATATAGAAAAATTAATTTAATATAAGTGAAAAACAAGAAATATATACAGTTCAAGTAAACAAAAAAACCACTAAGTACTCATGATAATAAAAGATATATATTGGAAAATAAAATAGATACATTGCCTTATGATTACTATACATAATTAAATTATTAAAAATAATTCTATATGAAATTAATAAAAATTTTATATAAAAAGTTTTTAGATATAAATTGAATCGTTTTACAGAGATAAAATAAAATTTTACACAAGTCAAATAAATCATAAAGATTAGTGTATACAAAAACTACGAAGATTAAATCAATTAAACAATGAAACAATTAAAATAAAAGATGAAATAATTAAAGTCAAAGATGAAAGTACTAAAGTAAAAGAAGAAAGAATTAAATCAAAATAATTCAAATTCAAAATTTGATGGAAATATTTGTTACTTATTTTTTAAGACATAATTGATTGTTCAACTTACACTTTAAGACAGCAAAAAGTTATCTTAAGACTGCATTTTTATGAAATTAGTTTATCTTCATTTACCCAATTGTTGTGTGTATTATCAAAACCAACAATTTAACATAACCTTTACTATCTTTCTTTTTTAAAACTTTTTAAACTAAGTATACATCTGGATATTTAGTTTTTTGTAGTTCCTTTTATATCTTTTAATTTATATGTAATTAGATTAGAATGAATAAAATCTTCAATTTCAAATATTTCTGTTCACCAATAAGCTGTATATCCTTTTTCAAAAAGACCTTTAAGTTTATCATGTTTATTAAATTTAGGTTCTTCATTGGATATAATATTACTTATTTTTAAATTATTTTCATTTACTTCTACTGGTTTCATTTCTTTTGTAGAATGTTTTGTATTTTTGTAATAATGAATTATATTTTTTACTAAATTTAACCATTAATAATTTCTTGTAAAGCCTTTTCTTCCACATCTTTCCATTAAGTGTTCTGTTAAAATGTTCAATAGATGCTTGTAATTCTGAAAAAGTTGAATAAAGATTAATGTTATATCTCTTCATTAATTCTTTAAATTCTTTGCAATTGAATTCTTTACCATTATCGTTTGTAAATTATTTGGCTCTCTATTTATAAAATCTTTTTGAAAAACATCAACTACATTCTTACTTGTTTTATCTTTAATAGGTTAAAATTCTTTCTAATGGGTTTATGTAATACATTAATTATATTTTCACAGATATTATTATTATTTAAACCTTCATCATTTACAAAATTTCTTAACAAATTTCCTTTTTTGACATTTACATAATTACCGGCCTTCAATTCATGGTCTTCCATTTTTAGTTAATATTCTACATGAATTTTACATTTGAAACAATAAATATGATAGTCATGTTAAGTATGATTTTCCATTTATATAGATAAAAAATTCATTAAATTTTAAATTATTCCACCAAATACAATTATATGTATTCTACACGAACAGTTTTAACAGAATCTTTCTGTATTACAGTTATAAAATTTGATTTATGTAGCATTATTGAGCGATAAATATTATTCATTTGACATAGCTTATCAGCTACACTTACTGTTATATCAAAATCAACAAAGTTTAAATCTCTATTTATATTTTTATCAACAATAATAAAGCTTTTAGGTATGAAACGATTTTCAAAAGTATACATTTTTTGTTCACCACCTATTATAAAAGTAAATTCAATTATTTGTTTATTATATACTTTTTCATTAAGATTACTTAATTGTTCTAAGTATGGAGTTAAATCTGTTTCTGAAAAATAATCTGAAAAAGGTTTTTCTATTTCCTCTTTTGTGAAATAATCTGAAAAACGTTTTTCCACTTTCATGACATTAATAATAGTCAGGTTGTTATTTTGATTAATCTGATTAATTTTTCATTAAACTTCATATTGGTTTCATAATTATTAAATTATCTTAAAATGGTAGTGTTTTCTGGTTTTGTAACATATTCCTTTTCTGAAAATTGTTTGTTAACTACATCTTTTAAATCAATTGGATCATTTATATTAGCAAGTCTTTTATTTTTAAAACGAATATAACCTTTAGTTATTTCAAAAATAACATTAAATTATTTTTGAAATTATTTAATTGCATTAGATACCTTTGGATCTATTGATGATTGTAGTTGTTTAATACTATTCTAACATTTTCAATATTTAAAGAAGATGTATTTATTACTTTTTCATTTTGTTTAATTAGATGTATCTTATTTCCCAAAATGACCATTTATTAAATCTAAAATTCCTTAAAATTATAGTTTTCACAAAGCAAAACTTAAAACAAATAAACATAAATGACCACTTATTAATTCATCAAAAGTTTGTATTCTTTCTGTATCGTATCAAAGTTCACTTTTTCGTAAATAGTTAACTGATTGTTTTGGTATATTACCACCAAATGAATCAAAAACAACTTTTTTGTAGGTGCAGCCCAAAGACTGCTTTAACTCTAGCTCATCATCTTATAACAACAAATGCAATATGTACCAGGATTATCAGATTTATCTAAATTTACTATACAACATTCAATTTTAAATGTCTTATTTGGCAGTTCATCAATCATATATACACAACGACAGTTTTAAAATTTTTAATTGTTTAGTTAATTGTTCTATATCAAAATTGCTTAATGCATAAGGATATTTATTAATTAGTTTTTGAAATTTTTTTTCTTTAGTCCAGCGCCAGCTGAAGCAGGCTTAAGACTGTAACCAGTTCCTGCTTTCCATTCCATTTCGAGGTTATGTCATTTTTGTTCTTCTAATTCTTTATCATTTTTCTTTTTATTTAATACTGCATTTGCATTGCAGCCGAACCACCAGCTAAAGAACCAATTGTTCCTAAATATGGTAATACAGGTAATAATAATGGCAAAAATCCATCTTCATGTTGTGTTAATCCTTTAGCTCCTTCATTTTTTTGTTAAATATTCAATAATTTTTAACAAAAGGAATAGCTAATGTAATAATTAAATTTCCACCAAATTTCTTTTCTTTCTTATGTTTTTGTAGTTCAGTTAAAAATGGTTCAATTGCATTCAAACATTCAATGTTTAACTTCAATTTTACTGATTTTTGTTTAGTTTTTCCACTAGGTAGCAAAGTATAATCAATAATAAAGTAATTCATTTATACAGTTAAAAATTAAATAATGCTTGTTTATGTAGTTAAAAATTTATATAGTTTAAATTTATTATGATATTTATTATAGTTTATAATTTAAAATGATTTTTTACGTAGTTTAAAAATTTATAACCCCGCACCATTTTCATCGACATTAACTCCAGCACCAGCTGAAGCAGTCATAGCTGCGCCCATACCTAATTAACATTTTCTATACATTATTCTTCTAACTGCTGTTGGTGCTGCTATTTCACCAAAGGAAGTACCATTTGCATACATTCCTTCTTTTGCAGTTAATTGATCTTCTTTATCAGATATATGTCTTCTTTGTAAAAATTTATTATCTCTATAAGCAATATCATGTTTTTTACAATCTTCATTTAATGGATTTATACCTTTATCATCTATAGCTAAACTATTTATAATAATTGTATTGATAATAATTATAACCTGGAAGATGCATTTCAGATGGTAGTTTGTTAATTAAGTATTTAGTAATTCTTTTCCATATTTATCTCTTTTCCAAAATGTATGTGGGTGATTATCCAAAAAAGGAATTAAATATGGAATTCCTTTTGGATTATCAATTTAAAATCACTAAATTTATTTCTTAACATTTGTGCAATACTAACTTTTTCATTATGATAATTTTTATTTCCAGCAAGTTCTTCCCCATGAATTACTACTAATCTATCAATTAATTGTCTAACATCAGTTAACCAAACATATTCAATTCATTTATCGGTATATTTTTTAATGAAACCTTTACTTTTTCGTTCTAGAGAAGTACTATGTGTAGAATCAATAGTTCGTTTTCTTAAATTTCGAAAATTAACATCAACAATTCCTTTTAATAATACCTATATTTATTACCTCTACTTGATCTTAATTTGTTTGGATTATTATTGGAATATAATGCTCCTGAATTAAATAATATATTGCATAATTTGATAAATCTACAGCATTGAAACTTTTTATTTAAAGCTTCCACAGTAATATGTTTTCAAGTTAAGACTTTCATTAATCCATCTGTACCTTCATATGTCTCATCACCAGTTTTTAAATTATCAGCATTGATTTCTACAGGTAAATTACCAACGTATTTAAATATTCCAACAGTTTTTAAACCAAATACTTTATCATCAATATGATTAATATATTTTAACATTCTTCAACTATCATTTATATATTTACTTTCATTTATATTTTTACATTTATTTTCATATATATTTTATTTTTATTTTCATTTATATTTTTATTTTTATTTTCTTCTTCATATTTATTTAATATATCATTAATTTCTGTTTCACTTAATGTATAATTATATTTTCCAGGAATATCATCAGACCAATGTTTTAATGGTTTAATTCGTGATAAAACTCCAAAATATTCTATATCATGGCGACATGGTATGATTTGTTTTTCAACTTCCCTATTTTCTTCAATTGCTTTTAAAACATTGTCACCTAAACCTTCAATACCTTGTTTTACTTTTTCAATAGCAACAATAACAGGTAAATCTTCCTTTTCGTATTTTTCATATTGTGTTCTTTTATGCTTTCTGCAAAGTTTAAATTTTCTTTTAATTCATCAGCTTTCTTTCTATTTTGTTTAGCTTTTTTGACAACTTTTTGATCATACTTTGCAAACGTTTATTAAGGAAGAAAAAACATTAATTATGTTTATGTTTAACATCCATGTTTTCGTTTATGTTTACATTTAAGTTTATATTTAACGTTTATGTTTATGTTTGTATTTATCATTTATATTTAACTTTTGCGTTTATGTTTAATGTTTATATTTTCGTTTTGTTTTAATATTTAATATTAATGTTAATGTTTTAATGTTTAGTGATTATGCTTTTAAGATATCTTGTATTTGACTTCCAAACTTACCTTCATTTGGTTGTCTAGACATATCTATTGTTAGAAAACCAAATTCATCATTACAACATTTTCTACAAATTTCTTTAAAATTATCAAACTTTAAATCTCCGCCAACAAACTCATGCTAAATATGATTTAAATTTGTATGATCTTTTTCAAATATAGTTAAAAAATTTAAACTGCCTCTAACTAACTGTTTTGGAATTTTTGAAAATGTTTGAGCTAAATAAAAACAATCTATACCTTTGTGGCAGCCTATAGTAAAATAATCTCTAACTATATCTTAATTTTCTAAAATAAAATCATAAAATCCAAAAACTGAATTACTTTTACATTTTTCTAAAGGGATAATTTCTTCATTATTTACAATAAAACTAACAATATTTTCCTTAATTCTATCTTCAATTTTTTTCATTATTTTATGAGTTCTTGATACTTTGGTTGTTCTAAACTTTTTGAATAAATAGACAAATGTTTAATTTTATTCCAATTTAATCATCCTGGAGCTAAAATATAATTATCAATCATTAATTTTGTTTTTCCATACCACTTGGTCCAATTAATGCACATCTTACAGTATTTGGTAAAAGTTTTCCATGTTTGTATTTCGAATTATTTTCTGGAAATCTTACTTTAGCATCCCAATCTGTTTTGTTCATTTATTTAATAATTTTATATATATTAATATTTTTCAGTTATTTATATTTTTACATTTATTTATATTTTTATTATTTAATAATTTTTATATTTATTAATAATTTTTCAGTAGTAAATGAGCCATTTATTTCAACTTATTGATAAATCTTCTATACCTAGAAAAAGATTAACTCTTCCAAAACTATATAATTATACTAATGTTTCATTAGTTGGTTTTTATTCTACTTTTTTAACACAAAATATTTCATCAAAAAATAATAAATTTTATTGTTATGGTGAGACAAAAGCAATTCCTGTAGGTCAATATAGTTTTTAAAATTTCCAAAAAAAAGTATACATTTAAAAAACGTAATATACACATTAAAGCAGATGAAATTTTAAACAGAATTGTTATTGAAAGTGATGTAAAACTGTATATGGATATAAAAGATAGTATTGGATGTTTACTTGGATTTAATAATCAAGTTGTTTTACCTAATGTAAAAGCTGTAGCTACAGGTGTTCCTAAAATAATTCCTTTTGAATTAGTAAATATAAATTTTAATCTTGCTTATGAATTGTATGTAAAACATAATAAACATTTTCATAAAGAAACTAATATTATTGCTTCATTTTAATATAATGCAGAATTTGGTGGAGCAATAATTTATGAAACAAAATATCCTGTAAATGTTCCCATTTTTAATACAATTCAAAATTTAGTAGTTACTATAACTGATGAAAATGATATTTTAATTGACTTTAATGGTGCTACTGAAACAGTTATTGTAAAAATATCTTAGTCTCAGACTAAAGTCTGCTTTAGCAGATCGTAATAAATTTTTTCCTTAATAAATAATAGTTTCTTTAACTATATTAGACTGTGTGGTGAATAAAATTGAAAGTTATCAGTTTTACTCATTGCCTGATAATGAAAAAACTAAAAATAATGTAAATGTTCCTAAAAAAGATACAGAAATTGAAATAAATATTGCTGATGGTTGGCTACATCCAAATCATACACAATTATACATAATTGTGGTATTATTAATAATAATGATGGTACAGATTATCCAACTTATGATGGAAAAACAAATAAAACATTAATTTATAATTATGTAGCTAAATTGTTTGACTTTGTACCAACAACAAAAAAAAAGAAATTATATGTTATCTAGAATTGAACATCCTTTTATTTCATCAACTGGTTTGTTACATTTAACTTCATCTGTTACAGATAAAATAAGTTTAAAAGGTCATATTCTTAATACAGGAAAAATAAATTAGACAATATGTATTTAAAAAGTGGAAGAAATGAAGTATTTCCTCAAGAAATGTCGAACATTAATCCACTAAATAATTTTCTAAAAGCATATTATGCATTTTTAGATTTTAAACGAATTACTTTACTACAATCAGATATTAATATTAGTCCATTTACTTTTACAAATAATTATACAATTTATGTAATCAATATGACATGTAGAAAGAATGTTGTAACTACACAAAAAACAACTATGAAACTTTGTGCAACTTTTAATGATAAAATTCCAAATGGCACACTTGCTTATGTAATTATGTATGTTAAAAAGAATCTTACATATGATGCACTACATAGAATACTTACTGAATATTTTTCATTATTAACATTTGCTTGTATATAAACGAATGAAAAACTTGAACATTTATAAAAATGTGAACTTCGTGTTGATATACATTTCAAAAACATTTCAAGAAAGATATAAAAATAAAAAGTTATTTTAAAAATAACTTACTTTTTTTAACTAATTTTTTTAGTTATTTACTTACATTCACAATGCGATTTTTAAGATAATGTACTTTGTTAACTAATTCATTTTATATATTTTCTTATTGTTATCTGTTTTTTGTTGTCCATTTCATTTTTAATATAATTTACTTTTGTTAACTATTTCATTTTAATTAATTTACTTACTTTCATAAAAATTGTTTTCAAAAAGTAGCTGAAACTAGGTAGATGAAAGCAAAGTAAACTACTTTTCCTACATATCTGAAAGCAAAGTTAAGTATTCTTCTTACATATCTGAATGTGGTAGAACTGTAAATAAGTATTATCTCAAGCAACATTTACAAACAACAAATCATAATAATCTAATGGCCACTAAAAGTAGAAAGTAAATAATTTTATATATTTAATTTATTATATATATATTAGATTCACCTATGGGAAATGTAAGTAAAATAAGTGACTTTACTAAAATGATTTTACTTAGTAAAGTATTTAGCAAAGGTTCTACTTAATAAATAAAGTAAGTAGTTACCTTTTGTAGGTTCTGAATAGTTAGATCAATTTTGTGAAAAATAACAAAATTGTGAGTGTTAACGAGCAATTTTTAATTTTTATAAAATTGGTCTAGTGGTCCAGAACCTACAAAAGGTATCTACTGAAAGCCTGTCTACTGATAAATCTTCAGTTCTACTAATAACAGGTGTTATCCAGTTCTGACTGTGCTCTACTGATGCAAAATGATTTTTAGACTCCAGGTAAATATCGTATTCAAGTATTTTTCTGCTTCTCCCATACTCGAAATACAACAGACTTACATGAATTTGAGCTGACGTGCTTCTAGTGAAAGCATTCGCTTCCAGAACGACAGAACAAAAAACCAACTGCACCAAATGATCACAGGAAACAAGTCACAGATTTTACCTCTCAAAGTGTAAAAAATAACATTTTTATCAGACAGCAGATTTCACTGAAATTACTAAAATAGATGTATCATTGTTTGTGATATAAAGAACAGCAACTACAAATAAACTGTACACAGTGTGACAACGCTTAAAGGTGGCAAAACGCAATACGTTTCAATGAGTGCAACTCCTTTAAGAGTACAGTGAAGGACTCCATACAGAACTGGTTCATGTAGGCCTCACAGTACACTGCTGCACGTTTCCGTTCTCCACTCCTGAAGAAGTACCACTTGGCAAACAAGTGCAAGAATATTGTTTTCCCTTCGGGGAACTGGTACACTAACCCAGCTTTCATCAAGTAGTCCCTGTAAAACGATGGCGTTGCTGGTATGTACGTATTCCGCAACAGAACCGATGCTGCAACAAGCATCAGCAGTTCTTCGTGCCTTTCCTCGGCCTCCTCAAGCTCTCTCTCCATCCCAGGAGTGGACAAATTTGCCACCTCATTTCGCCCTCCAAACGCTCCTGACGCTATTTCAGAAGAAATATTCGTACAGTCAGAATGTCGTATGTCTCCTGTATTTCCTGCGACAGATTTGAAAACAGAGGGATTCTCAGCATACCCTTTGTGCTCCATTTGAGACAACTGAAGGGTGGGACGTTTTTCCTCGAGGAGTGATATGTGAAGGTATCTCGTGTCCCTGAGGCTCCAGCGAATATGCCAGCACTTCCAACCAAGCCTCTGAACCCCACTGCTGCTGGTCGCGTTGCCACCAGCAGCTTGCCCTGGCCTGGTCACAGCAGTGGCATCACCTTGAGACACTTGTCGATGTAGTTTGTACAAGCCTCGTCAGAGCCATCTACAAAAAAGACCGTTTGCAGGGACTGGAGCAGCTGTGACGAGGAAGTGCGTATTTCAGTTCATCCAGCTCATTTTTGTTAAAAACTGTACCCCTCAAGATGTCTTTCACAGCACTCACACTATTCTTACTGTAATTTAAAATTGTGTAAAACTCAAAAAGATGAACTCTCAATAGCCAGCATATAGGGTCGTCCTCTTTTATTTCCTCTGTCTCATGTGACAGCACCTTCGACTAGCCCACTTCAGGCATCCACACCCCAATTATATCTGCTACTAGCGGTAGGTAATCCTTTGAGCTCTCTTTCCCCTGCTCTCTTTCATAGACTCGAATCGTAACCAAAGTAGAGAGAACACGTCCATCAGCACCCTCTGGGCCACCAACTTCCTGGGCATGTATTTCGAGGGCAGCATTTTCAGCTCTGCGCCTATCTTCAGTGGTTGCTACAGCTGTGTCAGAGCCAGTAATAGTAAGACTGCTCCTCTGCTGCCCAGCAGTTTTATAGCTTCAACACCTGCCATCAAGTCCCTCAGGAGGTAACTTAGCAGTCCCCATGCATTCTGATGTTGACACCCAGCCAAACATTCCAGATGTCATCCCCGTCATTAGTTGATCAATAGCTCTGGATGAATCCATTATTTTTCCTGCATGACACAATGATGAGATGGCGTTCATATTGTATATGCATCACCACCTCATCCAAAAGACAGAGTTACATTCTCTGTCATCGTCCACATCACCTGTAGATGAGTGAAGTAGACTAGTTAACACAAATATTTTCCAAGGCTTTATTTTTTTTAAAAAGAGCATTGAGTATCCTTACAGAAATTGTGAATTGCATTAACCTAATTTTTTTCACATTTGGTAACATGCCTACATTAAAAATATTGATTATTCTGGTTTATTTTCAAAAACCTTTTTTGCATACATTTATTCTATCAGTCCTCTTCATAAAACTGAATTTTTTTGAGTTTGATTTGAAAAACTATATGCTTGATAATATGCAATGGCAGTAAGAACTACTAGTTATTTCCACTGCAATAACAGGTTTTGTAGGGACATCTATCATTGGATAATTCTAGCAAACTTATGATACAACAGCGCTGTACTACTTGGTATAACGTACTTTTTACAAACAGCTTATTGAAGAAACTGAATAGTCTGAATAGAAGTAAGAAATTTAAATATTTAGATTCATACACTTTCCCTCACAACACTCAACTAAAGTGAATAAACTAAAGTCTAGGTTAGCTCCAGTACACATCTACTAGGAAAAATATGGAAATAGATTCATATTCTCTGTATCATACAAATCCTATAGTTCAATATGCTTGTCTATAACATTTCATTCACCTTTTATTGAAGTAATGCTTAGAGAATTTTTATATATTTGTAGTACTACTACACTCAAGCCAACCGGTACAATATACATTTTGCAAATACGATTTTCATCGATAAGGAAGTCTTTTTTAATGTCTCAGTGAATTGCAAAAATAAACTGTTACACTGTGTCACTGATAACTACAATGATTCTTTAATGGACAATATTGGTTGACAATAACTTGAAAAATTATTTTGATACGCTTTCCATGTAATATGATTGCCTCATGGACCAATCACATCAATAGTATTAGTACAAATTAGGTAAATACTTACATGAAGCAGGAATTTGCTCAATGACGTACTTTCCAGTGATTGTTTCTTCTGTATTTCTGAAGTCAAACTATCTATACTAGGAAATAAGTTTTCTCTTTTGCAGATTTTAAATAAGCTAATGTTTCAGTGGACCGTAAGTATACCTGAAAACCAGTGCAATTATTAAAGAAAAACTAAATAATACTGGTCTCACGTAAAGTTTAGGCAAAATTTTCATGAAAGTTTGCAACTTAAACAAGAAAGGTGATGTGTCTCTGTTACCTTACAACTCGGTCTCAAGAATCGAAAACTTGAGCAATTCAGAGCTTAAAACGGACCAATCATTCAAGTTAAGAACTAATAACATAATAATCTGCTTAGCTCTTGCATACAAACTAGTAATTCCGTGTTTGAACATATAAACAGAACGAAAAAAATATATATTCTCAACTGTGCATTGCATGTAATGAGCCTTGGAAGTCCTTGAAGGTCTTACTTATTAAATTTTCTTGTAATTCTTGATTTCATTTCAAACCCCTTTCTAGTATTCTTCCGCTTACCATCTGGTATCCCTCTCATCAAATCCGCACTAAATTGTTTTTCAGGATTTTTGCACAGTTCAAAATATTTTCCAATACACAATAAATGCATACGCAGTTCTTTAGAAGCCCCTTACAGTTATACATGTTTTGAATTCCATATTGACTTCTACATTCATTTAGGAGCCATTACTAATTGAGTAATAATTGTAGTGGAGGCAGTTGTGGTATTACCAGTAGCAGCAGCAGTAGTAAATGTAGTAGTAGTATAAGAGACAAAATCATAGTAATCACCTTCATTTATTAGAGATGTCGGTAAACCTTTGAGCTTTTCACAATCACATGATTTATTGTTACACAATTTCTTCTGTGCTGTTATGGTCACCATCATGGTTAATTTAGTTTATTTGTTGCCTCATTGCTGGTAATGCTGCCATCGTGAATTGTTTAGTTTTGCATTAGCGGTCGTTCGAGTAATACATATTTTTTATTGCTTTATCAAGAAAAATAAGAGACTCAGTGTGTGCAACAGCTGCTAATTTTGATAGTGTTCCCACTCAGTGGTTTGAAGAAGCCAATTCATGCGAAGAAGGAAGTATTTTTCAAGATAAAAGTAGTGAAGAATCAGACTTTGAACATGCTGATACGAATGTTCTGCAAGAGTAGATTATTTCAGATAGTAATACTTCATCAGAGACTGAAAATGATGTTCCACATCAACAACTCGGAGATACCAGCAGAAACACCAATCTCAATGGAACCATTTGGAATTTAGATCCTCCTGCAACTTCTTGTATGCATCTTCACAATATCATACGGAAGGCACCCACTCCAGCTTTTGGTTATGTAATGCTACGTCTTCATATGCTTTAGACGAAATAATCTACATGGGAAGGAAGCCACATGAACCTGTTTAGAAAAATCTTAGACTGAATTTGGTACAAGATCTTGCTAAAAGTATAGAAAGATCTTCCAAAAATATTGCAGTTGACAGTATTCAGCTGGCAGAAGAGATGCTTCAGAAGCAAATTACGATGGTGGGAACCCTCAAACAAAACAAAGCAGAAATTCCCAGTAAGCTGAAACCGTTGCTGTCAGGGGAAGTGCATTTCTCATTTTTTGCCATTAGAGTGAAATCACAAAGGTGAGGTACGTTGCCAAAAATAAAAAAAAAATGAGTAGTTCTCATTAGCAGAATGTATCACAAAAAAGACATCGATCAAACTCACGCAAAAAAGTTCTACAGAAGAAGATGGTCATTTGCATTATGGATGAATATGATGGTCGTCGCAGCCATGAACACTGAAGTTTTATTTTCTGCCCACCATCCGACATATCATAGTAGAAGATCCAAAAGGAGGCATTTGTTCCTAAAAGATTCAGTAGAGGAAATAGACCACTAATGGAGCTTCGTACTCATATCGCCTACCCCCCCCCCCCCCCCCCCCCCGAAAAAAGCTTGTGTTACGACAAAAAGAGTAACTATTCTAATCTTGTTTACTCTAATCTTGTTTGTTTGGAAAAAGAGCTTAAGTTTCTCTATGTTTCAGCAAAACCATTTAAGAGACAAGCCTCGAAAATATTATTTATGAGATTCATTGTGACAAAATTCAAACAGCCTTAACCTTACGAAAGAAATTTACAGTAGAAACTCTATAACATGATCATCAAATCATAGTTTCTTGTGATTCTGTAATCTGCGTTTTTTAAAAAAATAGGCATTGAATAAATTCAAAAGAGAACTAGGCAAGTTGTGAAGTTCTACAAACCTCGCAGCAAAGATAAAAAAGGAACAACCAGCGGAAAGAAATGCTTCTTTCGGAGCACATTGGCAAATATGTTCTACTTTCACTAAATTCTGACAGAGAAGTGGAGAAACAGTTGCGCCTCAGTCCTCAGTCTGTCTTCTTCAGCCTGAGGCAGGGATGTTGTGATGTCCTAAGGTTAGTTAGGTTTAAGTAGTTCTAAGTCTAGGGGACTGATGACCTCAGATGTTAAGTCCCGTAGTGCTTAGAGCCATTTGAACCATTTTTTTGTCTTCTCCAACAAAAAATTTGGGATGCGAACAAATCCTTTTAGCCAGTCTCTCTTTGCAGTTAATCCTTCATACTCTCCATCTCTCTCTCTCTCTCTCTCTCTCTCTCTCTCTCTCTCTCTCAGCCACTGTCTATATACGTCTCAGTTTTCTCCCATTCATTTACAGTGTGTTGTGTTGCCACTGTCTCTTCTTTCACTTACATTGTCCTCTTTTGTCTTTCTTTCCCCTGCCATTGTCACCAGCATATTATGGCAGCCAAAAATTCTGAGGACATTGAATTTATTTTATCCCCCAATACCTACAAGTTTAAAATTTTGGTAAAAATGCGCCCTTCCCTACACCTAGGTGTTAAAGTTCGCTGTCTGTAGGGATCCAGACCATCTAAACTATGTATGGTCTCCACTCATCTGTACTTTTCATTTCCCCTGTCTCCTCTTTCATTTGCTCCCACTACTACTACCTTCACCCATCTGTCATTCCTTTTGCTGCTATTGTCTTCACCCACGTCTCTTTCTCTTTCACTGACACTCCTGCTTTCGCTGTCTTTTCTCTCTTTCTCTCCTACTAGCACTGCCTCCTCTCTCTTTCACTGTCACTCGCTCTCTACTGTCTCTTTCAGCATAAAAAAAGTGCAAATGTGTTTGTATGCCAACACTTCTGGCGAACAAGGTGGCATAAGGATTGAGGCAGCTAGTTGCCCACTTTTCTGTTAGAGTCTTTTAAAAAGTAACATATTCACCTTCTTTTACTCTCCAACATGAACATTTTTCCAATGATTTCTTTCTTTTCCCATCTACAGCAGGGTACAGTACTTATACAAAATGAATTTTGTAGATCACTAAAGTTTTTGCATTTTATTTATATAGTTCGACACATTTATATACGTTGACATATACTAACTTACTTTACACGTGGCTAAGGCCTTATCGATCATACACCTGCTCTACGAGCCTCTTCCAATTATTTCTATCCAGGGAAATTGTTGTCCAATCAGAGTTGATGCCCATCCTAGCTGCATCTTCCCGGATATTCTCCATCCACCTAATTCGAAGTCTTCCTCTTCTTCTCTTTCCTTCTAATTTCTTAGTGGATGCTATTTTGGGTAGTCTGTTCTCCGGCATCCTTGCTACATGACCAGCCCAGTTCAGTCTTCTCTTCTTCAACATTTCCACAATGGTACTATGTTTGTACAGCTCCCGTAGTTCTTCATTTTTCCTTATCCTCCACTCCATGACATTTTCATCGAAGATTGGTCCAAATATTTTTCTTAGTATTTTTCTTTCAAATATCAACAGTTTTTCTTCATCTTTTTTCCTGAATGTGATAGCTTCACATCCATATAATGCTACTGGTACAATAGTTGACTGATAAAAACGGATTTTGAATTCAGTACTAAGTGATCTCATCCTTAAAATTTTGATACAGCTGTAAAAAGTTCTATTAGCTGCTGCTAGATGGGTGTCTATTTCTATGTCTGCTCTATTGTCTCTGCTAAAAAGACTCCCTAAGTACTTGAAGTGGTCAACTGCCTTGAAAGTGAGACCATTTACGGTCAGTGGTGTATTCTTTTGGAGTTTTTTACTTATGACTAGATATTCTGTCTTTTCTTCATTCACATGAAGTCCAGCTTTCTCAGCTATTTTGTAATAATTTTGCATCATCCTGATTAATTCAGCTTTTGAAGTGCTTATTAAGGCTACATCATCTGCATAAGCAAGTCTAGTAATGTTCTGTCCCTGCAGTTGGATCCCTTGTGGATTAGTTTTGGTGAATTCTCTATCAATCTTCTCTAAGATAATATTAAATAGAATAGGCGAGATGGCATCCCCTTGTCTCAGTCCAGTGTACACCTTAAAATTTTCAGTTTCTCCTGCAGGTGTCTTAACTTTGCATATGGTTTCTTCCAAACACATTTTAACTAATTTGATTAATTTTAATGGTATTTAAAATTCTTTCATGGTGTTTAAGAGTGTCTGTCGGTGTATGCTATCATAGGCCTTCTTGAAGTCTATAAATAGAATATGGATATCTACATTAAATTCCCATGCCTTCTCATTTATTTGTCTCAATGTGAATAAGTGATCCAAAGTGGGTCTGTTAGTGCGGAAACCACATTGGTAGTCCCCAATCAGTTCTTCGGTTATGGGAATCAGTCTGTGCAGTATACACATCGACAAAATTTTATACGTGACATCGAGTAGGGCAATTCCTCTGTAGTTATCACAGACAAGGGGATCATTCTTCTTAAAGATGGGGCATATAATTGCAGTTTTCCAATGGGCCGGTATGTTTTCTGTCTCCCAAATTGTTTCAATTAAGGAATGTAGTTCTATTTACAATTGTGGTCCTCCATTTTTTAAAAGCTCAGCATATACTTGGTCTTCCCCACAGGCCTTGTTGTTCTTTAATTTCTTTATTGTTTGTCTTATTTCATTTACTGATGGTGTGGTGACTTGTATATCAATTGTATCTGGTTCTTCAAATGTAAAGTAATATTGTGGATCATTGCAGTTGAGCAGCTGTGTAAAGTATGTCTTCCATGTTTCTTGTATGTCATTCTTGTTTGTTAGTATTTTCCCATTATGGTCCTTTATAAACTGTTCCCTTTTAGTGAATTTTCCCAAGGACTTTTTATATTCTGGTACATCTGCCTTGCTCTGTGATGCTTGAAATCATCCTCCGCTTCTCTTACCATGTTGTTGTAGTGTTTTCTCTTCTCTTGTCTTAGAGTTCGTTGTGTTTCCTTGCGGATTTTATAGTATCTCTCCTTTAGTGTAATATTGTCCATGTCTTGTAACCATGCCTTCCTCGCATTTTGCCTCTCCAGTACTCTTTCTTGGCACTTTATATTAAACCAGATTTTGTTAGTTCGTTTTCTTTTACCTATAGTTTTGGAAGCTACATCTTGAATACTGTTTCTGAGGTGTCTCCATCTACTTTCCACGTCTTGCTGGTCACTATGTGTCAGTCTAGATTCCGATAGGTTAATTTCCATTTCTTTCCTAAAGTTTTCTTTTATTTTTTCTTCTGCCAGATTTTCTACATCGTACCTTTTAATTTCAACCCTATTTGTACTTTGTTTCTTTTTTAGCTTTATTTTCATTTGAGCTATGATTAACATATGATCTGTCTCACAATCTGCTCCCCTAAAAGTTCTAACGTCTTTAATACTGTTTTGAAATCGTCTTTGGATGGCGACATGGTCAATCTGGTTCATTACTTTTCCATCTGGTGATATCCATGTCCCTAAATGAATGCGTTTGTGTTGGAAATTTGTGCTGCTTGCCATTGCAAAGTTTATGAGTCACACACCATTCTCTGAACTTTCATCATGTAAGCTGTAATTCCCAATGGTTGGTTTGTAGATTTCTTCTTTTCCTACTTTGGCATTAAAGTCTCCTAACACTATTGTTACATTATGTCTACTTATTGAATTATATGTCTGTTCCAGTTGACTATAATATTCTTCTTTCACGTCATCTTCCTTATCTTCTGTGGGTGCATGAACATTTATAAATGTAATATCAAACCACTGAGCCTGAATTGTAATGTGTGATATTCGGTTATTAATTGATTTGAATTCCTTTATTGTGTCAATTGCTGTTTTATGAATGTAAAAGCCCGTTCCAAATTCATGGCGCTGACCGCAGTCTCCATACATTATTGTCCCGTCTCCTATTTTCATTGATCCCGTTCCCTGCCATCTTATTTCTTGGAGCGCTACCAGTTGTACCTTGTATTTTCCTAGTTCGTTTATTAGTATTTGTGCGCTTCCTGGGCGGTATAGACTTCTGACATTCCACGAACCAAAAGAGAAATCCTTGTAACTTTGCCAATTTCTGTTCCAGTAAATTCTGTCCTGTTTCCGAGGCATACCTTGAGTGTCCTGACCGGCCATTGTTTTACATGAGTGGGTTGGTAGCCCTCTGCACAACCCCCAACCTGGAGGACCAGGAGTCTTGATTTTGGGGTACTCTACCCCTAGGGACTTGCCTTCACCATGGCTTAACGAGTCTTCCCTACCCGTGCTAGTTTTGGTCCACCCCGGGTATTTTATTTCCCCGGTACCCCCCATATCTGGAGAGCATTCCCCAATCCGCCACATATATAAACAGCAAATAAGTATGCATAACACAAGTGTAACACACAATCGTTTGCTTTACTTTGTTCTTATATCACAGTTCAATGAAAACGCTCAGCTTAAGTTTTGTATCTTTACAAGAGCAAAAATATTGTCAGACAAATTTTAATTAATTTGCAAATTTTTGCAGATTTATGTAATTTTTGGGAGTCATTTTAAGTCATGTTAAGAGCCTTTTACTACATTTTTGTCATTGTGGTACCACATTGTGCATATTTGTAAATGCATGACATGGAGAGACATCGCGTCAAAGTTTTATTGCTGAAAAAAAGCTGACTAAAAACATATTTTGGTGACCTTGCGATTGCACTCTAACCCTTGCCATGCGTTCATTTTGTCAGTTTAAACTACATTTTATATCATCATGCATATCTTACATGCAAATGTATAATAAATTTGGACCTCTGGATTTCGATGACGAATAATGATATCGATTAAAGTTTCTAGATTCCTGGAGAATATCACCTTAAGAACGTGTGGTCAAATTTCGACTATCTGCCATTAATGAAATCTATAGAAGCGGCCATCCCCGCTAATGGTACTTTTTGTACCCAAGAATCGTCATTTTCCGAGGTTTCCTCAGGAACCGCCCATGAACAAATGGTGCTTCAATCTACTACATCATACTCCGCAAGCCACCTAATGGTGCGTGGCGGAGGGTACTTTTGCTACCACTGTCTGATCCATCCAACACTGTTCGACTCGCGACTAGTGCGTGGGAAGAATGATTGTCGGTAAGCCTCTGTATTGGCTCTAATTTCTCGAAATTTCCGAAATTTCTCCTCGTGGTCAATACGCGAGATGTATGTGTGTTTGGTGGTGAGGGGGGGGGGGGGGGGGGGAGTAATATGTTGTCCCACACCTCCTGCAAAGTGCTGTCCCGAAGTTTCAATAGTAAATCTCTCTGTAACGCACAACAACTCTCTTGTAACGTCTGCCAGCAGAGTTTGGATAGATGAACAATACTCTAGAATCGGGCGAACAAGCGTCTTATAAGGCACTTCTTTCGTGGATGAGATACATTTCCTTAAGATTCTTTCGATGAATCTGAGTCTGGTATCTGCTTTTTCCACTATCTGTTTTATGTGGTCATTCCACTTAAGGTCGCTCTGGATAGTTACGCCTAGGTATTTTACGGTAGACGCTGTCTCCAGCTGTAGCTGTACAGTAGTGGATTTCTTTTCCTATGTATGCGCAATATGTTATAGTTATTTTCGTTCAGGGTCAACTGCCAGAACACCATTCGTCAATTTTCTGCATGTCGTTCAGCAAATTCTTACTATCTTCTGGCGTTGCTACTTTGCTACAGGCAACTGCACCATCTGCGAATAGCTTTAAAGAGCAGCCTACGCTTTCATTTATACACAGGGTGATTATAATTACAGTTAAACTTTCAAAAAACACCACTGGTAAGAATGGCGTCAAATTACAATGGAATATTATCGGAGAAGCGGGCTAACGTACGGCAGAAGAAGAAAAAATTTGAAAATTTATCAATAGATGGCGCTGTATGTGTTAGAATACGTAAATGAAAACACCTGTCATGCGGACCACCCACTGAAGTTGGTATAAACACGTCGGGTACACGGCTTTTCCTCTTTTCGCGCCTGCGACGTTCGCCATGACAGTCTCAATGCAGGATCGCGCTCTGCTTGTAAAGCTGTATTACAAGAATGATGACTGCACACGTCGCACTGCAGAAGTTACGGACACTGTAGGGTTTGAAAAACGGCGTTGGTTCGATGACTGCCGTGGGTCTGGAGAAAATGATTCGAAAATTCGAAAAGATGGGTTCTTTTAGTGTGCAACCTGTTAGAGGGAGGCAAACATGTAGTGTACGGAGAATTGCCCGAACACTGAACATACCCGTGACACGGTGCGTAAAATCCTACGAAACATCCTTCTATGCTATCCATTCAAAATTACCCACGTGCACGAGTTGCTTCCTGTTGACCTGCCACCAAGAGTGACCTTTGCTTTAGAATTTCTTGCTCGCATGGAAGTGGACAATGATTGGCTGTGGAAGATTTTGTGGACAGGATACGTCAATAGACAGAATTGTCGAAAATGGGCAACGGAAAATCCACACGCAAATCAGCCAGTACCACTTCATCCTGATAAGGTCACTGTGTGGTGCGGGTTTACGGCATCGTTTCTCATAGGGCCATATTTTTTAGAAGATACAGATGCTTCCGCTCCTATTTCCTGTACCGTCACTGGTAAGAGCTATGAGTAACCACGTCTTTCCAGCTCTCCAACAGCGTAGATGGGATCGTTTTTATGCAAATTCAGCTAAGAAGCTGCTGAAGCGCCATTTCGGAAATGCTAAAATTATCAGGTGTCATCTCCCAACAGCCTGGCCATCCCGATCACCTGATGTTAATCCGTGTGACTTCTGGCTGTGGGGATATCTGAAAGATGTGTTCAGGGTTCCGATTGTAAACTTAGCTGCATTGAAGGCACGCATTGCGCAACACTTTCTGAACGTGACCCCGAAACTCTTCGATCAGGTGTGGTACACGCTATTTCTCGATTTCAACTTGTAGAAAACGGTGGAGAGCATATTGAACATGTTTTGCGCCAATCACACGGACATTAATAATCCGATTTGATTTTGATTGATGCTTTTTGTGCGGTTTTTGGCCTCAGGACAACTGAAAACCGATTTTTCCCATCCCATGTGATATGACCTTACTGTGGTGGATGGGCTTACGTAACTAACAGTACCACACCTGTACACCCATGCACACTGAGTGATACAGTTTGTTTAACGTCAAACGTGCACCTTAGGCATTGCTGTATGATTCATTTGTCATTTGTAGTCGACCACTATTAAATTATGGTGCTTACAGCTCCATCTATTGCTTTATTTTGTAACTATTTATTTTTCTTCTACCATACATTTTCTCCCTTCTCTGATAATATACCGGTGCAATTTGACGTCATTCTGACCAGTAGATTTATTTCCACAGTGGTTTGAAAGCTTAAATTTAATTATTATCACACTTCCCTGTGGTACTCCGAATATTACCTTTACATTTTTAGATTTTGTTCCGTTAATAAGGACATGTTGAGCTCTATCTGCAAGAAAGTCTTCATTCTGTAACCGCCCTGTTAAATTTTTAAAAGCTTAGTCAGTCAGTGTCGTAATTTTGAAATGAGAGTTCGTATGGATGTCGCGTGATAAATATTTCGCATGAAGAACCGTTCCGACAGAGGCAAAGGTCAATTGTAGAAATTAAGTCACTGAATATTAAAAGTAGTGTTACTAAGGAATACACCCAACTGACTACCCAAAATAAGAGGGCACGTACATTCGCGAGTGAGTGGTTCAAATTAGAATTAATGGTGTAAGAGAAATGGGTTATACGTATAGTTACGTCGGTACACACTCGGTTGTATGCGAATGTACGATAACGATAGAGGAACGTACATTCTAAGTACCATCATTCCCCGTGGACTGGGTAAAAATAATTGTGGTTAAAATGCATTTACTCATCTCAGAAAGAAAGTAATCGAACTTGGTGATTAAATGAAAAGAAAGACTGCAGGTTCTGAATGTCGCCGCAGATAAGACCTAAATATTAAAATTGACGTACTTCCATTGTTGAGTAGCGCTCGTCGCCTCCATCTAAATTCTCCATAGAAAATTAAAATAATAATAACCTTCCAGAGTTACAGGAGCTGGGATCCATGGTATGGTAAATGAGAAAGTCCCTTTGTTTCAGAAGTTGCTTTCATTATCTAGCACAATATTACTAGTAATTACACAGCACGTCTTACTACCAGGACATGAGAGCAACAAAAGGTAACTATTACCAGAACCAATGAACGAAGAGCGTAAATCTTCTTTTGTCCATCAGTGTTAAATACTTTTCAAATTAATCTTTGGTATGAGAGTCGAATTATGTTGTATACATTTATCAATGAGAAAAAAATTGTTAAGTTCCTTTACATCACCCCCTTGGGCGAATTGTCTCAAGAAATGTCAACTTCTGGGCAATAAACCCAACCAATTTACACACTGACAGTCCTTTCACTCCTTTACACACGTCATTGAAGTGTCTTTTAAGGGATTTCTTATCACCACTTTGCTTACATAGTTTTGGTACTGGCCCTGGCACATAGCAATGAAAACAGAACATACACACTAGGGTACACAAAATATACACTAACTTACATACTATACACAAAAATAACTGCATCGTCCTATACGTCAAATACATTATTATTACATTACATTATATACAAGTCCATTGTTCATTTCTTTACGACAGTTTGCAGCGTCATTGTTAATGTGTACAAATAACATTTTCCGTAGCACGTTGAAAACAAAATTACATTTCACAAGTCTTTTCTATGATTCTACAATTACATTTTTCCTGAAAACAAAAAAATTCACAAGAACGTCGCATATTTTTGAGTGTCGATCCAGGGTATAGGGTTAGCAAGGGTATCTGGAGTGGTAAGTCTGATAAATTCTTCCTCAAAATTGCTTATGCTCCTCACTACGTCCCTCTTTTATACCAGTATCTATTTGATAGCGTCCCAGTATATGTCCTTTATGGCTTTTTATTGTTGTCTCATAACGGGCGAGATAAACATATACCAAATAAAATTTACAGAGATTAGTGCTTAGTCTAACTTAACCCTAACATATATTGTACATAAACATAGGTATTGTTCTGCCTTTTAAGTTCAACGAACAACCGGCCGCAGTGGCCGAGCGGTTCTAGGCGCTACAGTCTGGAACCACGCGACCGCTACAGTCGCAGGTTCGAATCCCGCCTAGAGCATGGATGTGTGTGATGTCCTTAGGTTAGTTAGGTTTAAGTAGTTCTAAGTTGTAGGGAACTGATGACCTCAGAGCCATTCAACGAACATGGGTGTGGTTTATATTTCGTAACGTGCGACGTAGATCATGAGCTGTAGTGGTAAGACTTTATGAGGTGGGTCAGGAAATTGTGTCTCTAGATCTCTTTGCACTTTGATGAGTGTCCATTTGAAGGCAAACTTTGCTTTCCGTTCAAATTGTCCTCCTGCTTCGCGCCGTCAGTCAATAATAATAACCACACACGCAACAATGAGTCTGGCAGCACGCTACTCACCGTTTGGCGTCCGGTAGCCGTGCGCCCACCTCAGGGTAGCGATGTCGCGCATGCCGGTCAATACATCTTTATGAAGTGTTTTGTGCAGCGTTCGCAGCATTTGCGAAACTACTGCAACAGCTTTAACTCGTCGTACACATTAGATGCGAGAAGGGACCACAGGGCACCTCCCACGTTCACTGCATGAAGGTAAGTACAGCACTTTATTGTTGTTTACCTTGCCAGCGGCACACTGTCCTAGAGACAAACACACGTACCGTAGCAGGCTTCCTCGATTCACCAAGTCTTCTTTATTTCCAAGCAGAAGGCTCGTGGTATAAAACTTGTTCTCACTTGCCTCCATGCGTATAAATGACTGTCACTGAATAACTCACTGTCACTGAATAACTATACAATGTCCCATTCATTTTTACCGTTCAAAAAAACAGTAGCTCATGAGACCACTGGCTAGTTTTTAGTAGTTTATGCCCACGTTCGTTATTTGCTCCTGTATTCTCTTTCAAAACTTTATTGCTGTATAAATTGCTCAAAATATTTCATTATACAATTTGGTAAGTGAACTCAGAAAATATGTGGCTCTCGTAGTACAGTTCCTGATTGCGATCATATCTTACATCTCACAAGGCATAAGAGAACACATTTTCGAGAACAACAGCACTTCCCTAACCTAGGATCGTGCTACAAATGCACTTAAACATCGAAACGAGTAAAAAAATGAATGTACCAAAAGTTCTTCTAGAAATTGTCTCCAAATGAGGCAAAATCAGTGCATTATCCGCCCTCGAGTTACTGTGGGGGGAGAGGGGGGGGGGATTTCATCTTTATATCACCCAACATTGTAACAACGCATAGTACACATATCAAAAACAAGTAGAATAAAATAATGGTTCAAATGGCTCTGAGCACTATGGGACTCAACATCTGAGGTCATCAGTCCCCTAGAACTTGGAACTACTTAAACCTAACTAACCTAAGGACATCACACACATCCATGCCCGAGGCAGGATTCGAACCTGCGACCGTAGCGGTCACGCGGTTCCAAACAGAATGAAATAAAAACATAAATAAACAAATCACTACACACTTATATTCACACATTAATAGAAAATTGTCCGCCCCCGGTAGCTGAGTGGTCAGCGCGACAGAATGTCAAACCTAAGGCCCGGGTTCGATTCCCGGTTGGGTCGGAGATTTTCTCT
This sequence comes from Schistocerca serialis cubense, assembly GCF_023864345.2. Classification (NCBI taxonomy): domain Eukaryota; kingdom Metazoa; phylum Arthropoda; class Insecta; order Orthoptera; family Acrididae; genus Schistocerca; species Schistocerca serialis. The sequence continues at coordinate 69,763,396 of NC_064647.1, forward strand.
GTTTAAGTACTTGGTGTTGTGTTGTCCTAATCATCATCATTTCATCCCCATCGCCGCGCAAGTCGCCGAAGTGATGTCAAATCGAAAGACTTGCACCCGGCGAACCGTCTACCCGACAGGAGGCCATAGTCACACGACTTTTACAATAGGAAACTAAAATGCTAGGTAATACGAACAACACACTGATAATGAAGTTTGGCTGCTGCACGCTGTACTGCTTCCTAAGTCTGTATGTTTGTACATCTTTTCATGTTCGTGTGTTCATCATTGTATCACTGGTATGTGCACAATTCTTTTTTTATATATACTGTTTTATACTGAACGTGATCTTAGTCACTCCCTACTTTACTTCTTCCACAAAATATCTTCAACTCCGATTGGATAAAATATTATAAACGCAAGAGAAAATCAGTGTACGTATTCTCCTAAAGTCAACATAGATTCCTAGTACTTTCATGCCGAAGAAAATCTCTGGTGTTACTGAGCTTCAGGTAATGTACTTCTCAGTGATGTTGGAAATATTTTATAACGTAGATCGTAAATCGTAGTGACATTAGTGTAACTTAGTTGGTTCTCATCACCAGTTGAAGTCTCGTAGCATCTTGATGAACGCCACCTCTAAAGAATTGTATTTGTTTTGGCATTACCTAATTTCTTTGCCGGTCAGTTTCCTGTAACTTATATCGTACATATTCCTTTCTTCCTTTTTTTTATTAGTATGAGAGAGAGTGTTAAGTTTGCCTCAGATAACGTTTACAAATAGTACCTCAAAAGTGTATTTGCACTCTAACGAGTGTATAAAGTTAAAAAACTATTTGTGTTTCAGTAAGATCACACTAGTTTTCATTCATAGGTTATATGTTTAGATGCACTTTGCTTAGATTAGCTTGTCATGCGTATGGTATATACCGCGCTGAACTTTCATTAGCAGCCAGAAATCATTTCATCATCGCAGCATTCAAAAAAAATTAATACCGTATTCCACGATGTATTCACAGATAATGCCTAGTGGTGTGGATACGTCAGAAAAAAATATTCTCTCTCGGGACCATATACGTATGTAGTACCTTACAGAGTCCAATATTTTCTGTATCTTACCCTGTATTTCACAATCTTGATGCACAAGTGGCATAAAAAAACTTACAGCTACTTTGTTCTGAGGTCTGTGCCAATTGTTCGCTCTAGAATCCTTCGTACATAAACTTAAAACTAAAATACCGCTGTGATCATAAACTATTCAGACAAACCTTGCAAGTACACCCTTTGCTTACATTGTTAGTCATCAATTGATGTGTATATCCTAGCTTGCTTGTGTATTGTGTATACAGTGACTGACAAATGTAAATAAAGGTAGTGAAATGCTCTGATCCAGGTAGCTGCATCAAATGGACTTACTTTACCCTGATCGTATTTCTTCTTTTTTCCATAGGTTACTTATTTCACTTGTGTGCATAAATAGATGTGAAATGTGATACTTAAACAAGGTAGAATTTCTTCAAGTCTCTACGTCTACATCTACATTTATACTCCGCAAGCCACCCAACGGTGTGTGGCGGAGGGCACTTTACGTGCCACTGTCATTCCCTCCCTTTCCTGTTCCAGTCGCGTATGGTTCGCGGGAAGAAAGACTGTCTGAAAGCCTCCGTGCGCGCTCTAATCTCTCTAATTTTACATTCGTGATCTCCTCGGGAGGTATAAGTAGGGGGAAGCAATATATTCGGTACCTCATCCAGAAACGCACCCTCTCGAAACCTGGACAGCAAGCTACACCGCAATCCAGAGCGCCTCTCTTGCAGAGTCTGCCACTTGAGTTTGTTAAACATCTCCGTAACGCTATCACGGTTACCAAATAACCCTGTGACGAAACGCGCCGCTCTTCTTTGGATCTTCTCTATCTCCTCCGTCAACCCGATCTGGTACGGATCCCACACTGATGAGCAATACTCAAGTATAGGTCGAACGAGTGTTTTGAAAGCCACCTCCTTTGTTGATGGATTACATTTTCCGAGGACTCTCCCAATGAATCTCAACTTGGTACCTGCCTTACCAACAACTGATTTTATATGATCATTCCCCTTCAAATCGTTCCGCACGCATACTCCCAGATATTTTACAGAAGTAACTGCTACCAGTGTTTGTTCCACTATCATATAATCATACAATGAAGGATCCTTCTTTCTATGTATTCGCAATACATTACATTTGTCTATGTTAAGAGTCAGTTGCCACTCCCAGCACCAAGTGCCTATCCGCTGCAGATCTTCCTGCATTTCGCTACAATTTTCTAATGTTGCAACTTCTCTGTATACTACAGCATCATCCGCGGAAAGCCGCATGGAACTGCGTAGAGTCCTTTGATTTTACGTTTGTGACGATACGCAAGTAAATAACATCCGTCGTGCAGAATGTGTACAATAATGTACGGACCAATATACCTTATTTGCCACTTTGCGTTTTTCTTGGCTAAGAGAAGATTTCACATGGGTCTTAAGTAATACTTTTCCTCTAACCACAAATATAGCTGTTTGTCAAAGTGTTTCTTACGGCGTTGAGCTTGTTCTGTATTGCAAATCAATACCTGTCTTACCTTGGATCGCCCCCATGACTATCCGTAATCAACATTGGGGAGCATAATAAGACCACGTTTAGTTTAACGCCCCATTATTAGTGTTTGTAGGTGTTTCGTTTGTCATTTCTATAATATTCACTTACGTGTTGTTCCTCTATTGCACATTCCTTTCATGATTCTGCCCTGAGTTTATAAGCATAATATTGTGACTGTTAAGATTGATCACTAATTAGGTACTGCCACTACATATTTCGTGGGTCTTATCAATATGAGAAAAAATATAAGTTCCTTTATAAATCCAATTGGAAGTCTTCACCGATATCCCGTAAGCTCGTGCTTTTTTTTTTTCATTAAACAGCAATGCGGGTCGGTGTCAAATGCCTTAGGGCAATTCCATAGTTACAGGTGTTACATGTACACACCTTAAAATCAGGAAAAATAATGTAAGGAATAATATTTATTGAATTTAATATTGAAAACTTTTAAGGGTTACATTATATTTCATGTGACAAATGTTGATACTGGAATTGTTTTATTATTCTCCTGGTTATTAATCAAAAAAGTAGTGTTACAGGTGTTACCAAAAGTAGACCTGGCCCCTGTTATGAGTTAGGGAATTCTCTAATTTCAGCAAACTTGATGAAGCTTTTATTCTTGTAAAACAACTGTTAAGAGGTATTGCCCCAAATTTTATTTTGAAATATAAATTTTTATTTTTTTGGACATTGTAACTCAGTATATATATATATTTTTTTCTGTTACGGGTGTTACATTAAATGTTACGGGTGTTACATAGATGCATCAGATTTGATTCTTGAAGGAATAAATCTACCTCTTACAATTGCATCAAAATTAAAGAAGTACTGTAGTTTATTTGGAATAAAAGTATGTACTTATGAAAACATATTTGAAGGATAAAGCTATTTATCACATAAAAAATTTTGTTACAATTTTATAGTAAAACTAGGCCAAGATATCATTACTTACATTTACCTAATTTTGTAGGCCTAATAAATTTATGACAAAAATGTTTTCTTATTATTGATAGGTTTAAAAACTTCATTTAATAATCTTTTTCAGCAACATCCAACTCAAAATTGAACTCATAGTATGAACGGTTACCTTGTTTTTTGATTTCTGGTGTTACCTTAGATAGTACTTGACTGAATTTCACAAAACAAACATCAGTTTCATCTAGTTTAAAAAGTGTTTTACTTTTTCCTACTGACTTCAGAAACATTATTTTCACATCATCCTCTTCATCAACCTCACTCTGGCAGATTCCCAAGTAACAGTATTGAATTTTGGATAGGGTTGGCTTCTTTTTATCACTTGCAATGTCAACCAAGACAAATAACCCAAATTTTAAATCAGACTTTTCAATTTTATTAGTTAGGCTTAACTCACAAGCACTTCCAATATTGTCTTGTGATTCGGATAGTGAAGCAGTCTCCTGATCAGAATCATCAGAACTGCACACTTCATAGAAGTTTATGCATCTTTTTGCATGTAATGTTTTAACTTTGCCATCCTCAGAGATGAATACTGACACCCTTGTCATTAATGACTCTGCTGTTTTTGAAACCAGCAAATCAGTTGTGTTATAGGGCCAAAAGTGATGTCAGCCCTGGATTTGTGGAATCGCTTGTAAATTTTTCCACCTTTCATCCAAAATAGGAATGTTATGCTCCTATCTTATCAACCCATAGTACCTTAAATTTAGAAAAATTCTTCAGGTGTAGTCATAAAACTCAATTGTGTTGTTAATAATAATTTTCCTAGATCTAACAGCATGTCCACATGCTCCTCTTCAGTGCACCTCCAACGCCATCCATGGCTGCTTTACCATGTGAACTGGCAAAAAAATTCCACTCAACTGTCAATCCAAAGTCTCTCTCAAAATAACATAGATTGGACAAAGTATATTTATTTTTGAACTGCCCAGCACAGTACATTGTTAAACATAGGCTCTTATGAATGACTAGAATTTGCCTTAATAAGCAGTTTACTGGGCCTATATAAAATTTAAAATTGAGGTTATAAATACTGTTGTTCTTGGAAAAGTTAGAATGGAAAACATAAACTAAATGTAAAGAATTTTGGGCTTAATTAACTTTTTAGGAGAACATCAGTTGAATCAGGTTAATGCTCTAATTAACTTTTATAATGTAGGTGTAGTGCTTAAAAATGTATGCAGAGGAATAAAAATTTTAGTTTTCATGCTTAAAACTGTTTTCATATGTAATAAACATAGTTAAAAAACTTTTTTCATTCATAATAATAACCTTTGATTATAATTTAAATGTAGGGCCTAGGCCTACTAAAGATGAAGGTGGCATTAAACCTTCCAATTCAAGTTACGGGTGTTACGCATGTGTTAAGTAACACCCGAAACGAAAATTAGTAACACCGGTAACAGCTCTAAGAGTGTTAAATAAGATTTCAAAATGCCATGTAATGGTATGATATTGTAAAACATGTGCATAACCTCACTTTTACAGAAAGGCATTGTACAGAACAAATTTACTAGATTACAAATTAAACTTTTGTATCTTTTTTGTTACGGGTGTTACAAGCTGCATATATATTATAAAACTAACAAAATAAAGAAATGCAATTAGCTGACTTCAACAAAACGAATTATTATGAGCTATAACAATGTTGACTTGAATATTCTTTGCAACAATAGAACAATCAGCCATAGATAACACAACTAATACTCATCTGGAAATAGCATAAAACATACCTCTCTGTGGTGCCATAGAGTAGTGCACTTTAAACACTTAGTGAAGGTAGAAATTTATTTTTTTCATATTCACGATTATTTTGCAATGAACAAATGTACTTTTTACATGGCATTTTTAAGGTTATATTTGTAATATTGTCATTTTAATTTTTTTGTCACAAAGTCTCTTTAACATGGAATGACCCCTTATAGAAATCAAGGAACACAACATCAACCTGAGCACTTTTGCCCACTGTGTTATGGATCTCATGTAGGAACAGAGCGAGCTGAGCTTCGCAGGATCTCTGTTTGCGAAATCCTCTCTGATTTTTATATTCATTTTCCAAGAAAGTCATAATACTTGAGCATAAAACATGTTCCATATTCTACAGCAGATTGACGTCAACGATATAGGTCTATAGTTGTGTGGATCTGTCTTACGGCCTTTCTTAAAAACGGAAATCACCTGCGCTTTTTTCCAGTCGTCAGGTACCATTTCGTTGCTCAAGCTATCTACGATAAATTAATGCTAGAAGGGGAGCGAGTTCTTTCGCATGATCTTATAGAATCTTATAGGTATCTCATCTGGTCCTGACGCCTTTCCACTACTAGGCGATTGTAGCTACTTTTCATTTCCGCATCGGTTATCTCAATATCTGCCATTTCGACGTTCGTACGACGATTGAAATGAGGGACAGTGTTACGATTTTTCGCGGTGAAACAACTTCGGAAGACCGAATTCAGTATTTCGGCCTTCTCTCTGTTATCTTCCGTTTCGTTGCAAATGTGGTCGCTGAGAGAATGAATAGATGATTTTGACCCACCTACTGGTTTTACATACGACCAAAATCTCTTAGGCTTTTTACTCAGGTCGGTTGACGTCTTACTTTCAAAATCATTGAACGCTTCTCTCATTGCTCTCCTTACGCTCATTTTCGCTTCGTTCAGCTTTTGTTTGTCAGCTAGGTTTTTACTTCTCTTGAATTTGAGATGAAGTTCTCTTTGTGTACGCAGCGCTTTTCTAACACGGCTGTTAAACCGTGATGAATCTTCCCCATCCCTTAAAATCTTACCGGAATATACTTGTCTAGAGCACAATGAAGGGCACCTTTGAATCTTTTCCGTTTGTTCCCCACATCTTCGTCCTCATCACAGAATATTTGATGCTGACTGCTGAGATATTCTAAAATTTGTATCCCGTCCGTCATAGATATTGTCACAGCCTTGCGATCACTGATACCTTCCTCTGTCTTAACTGATTCGATAAGTTCAGGTCTGTTTGTTGCCAGGACGTCTAAGACGTCACCCTCACGAGTTGGTTCTCTATCTGCTCAAGGTAATTTTCAGACAAGACATCCAGAACAGTGCCAGACGAATCCCTGTCTCTGCCACCAGTTTTGAAGGTATAACACTCCCAATCTATACCTGTCGAGTTGAAGTCACAACCTATTACAACGACCTGATCAGGAAAATTACTAATGCTATTCTGCAAGTTCTGTCTGAAGCGCTCTACAACTGTACTACCTGACACTGGTGGTCTATAAAAGCATCCGATCACCATTTTTGACCGTTCTTTGATACTCAGTTTCAGCCAGATTACATCTCATTCCGTATCCGTGATAACTTCGCTAGATTTTGTCGAATTTTTTCCTGCAATAAACACGCCTCCACCATTGGCGGCTAACCTATCCTTACAATAAATATTCCAATCTAAACTTAGAATTTCGTTGTCATTGACGTCTAGTTTCAACCATCTTTCTGTTCCCAATACTATCTGTGCATTATAACCTTCAGTAAGCGATACTAATTCTGGGACCTTTCCTTGGATGCTCCTGCAGTTTACTAAAACCATAATAATCTTTTCTATCTCTGATCTGCGAGGACCAAGATTCTCTGATGTCACTATGGGTGATTTAACAGGCAAATCGTCTTTGATCCCAAGGGAGGAGTTCTGTAACCTTTCATAAGCCACTTAAGGTCCACCCTAGACTACACCTAATGCAAAAGAAACAACTGATTTACTCAAATTGCTTGGATAGGATGATGTGTGTTATGTGTAAATTTTGACCTTGTACTGCAGGATAGATACAGTAAACCCATTCTTCCAATAGGTAGACAAATGATCATGAGACCAAGGACTATCTAAATTACTTAACTCATTATTTCTGTGATCAACAGAACCTGACATATGACGCTCTGCAAAATCTCGTTTTTGCTGGTGACTTTTTGGAGCATATTGATAACGTGTGCTATTGTGCAGCGACCGATGAAATGAATTACAGCAGTAAAAGGAGACCTGTAACAACCAGAGGTAGCACAACCGCGAAAACAAGAATTTGGGGTAGAATATTCAGGAATGAGCAGTTATCCAGGAAGTAAAACTAAAGACGACTTGAACTACTTGCTCATGCTGAAGACGTGACTGTAATATGGGGGAAAGGAAAGGGCAAAAGACAATTCAGTAAGGTCTAAAAGTGAATAATAATAATGACAAAACTGTCTTCAGTCGTTACATGTTTATTGTTACCACTATTTAAAATGAGCTAAGCTACGTTTTCAGCTTTACTGTGTTCGTTCAGGTGAACTGGCTTTCGAACCTTCCATTAATTTAAAAATACAATAACTTTCGTCAAGGAATTCAAAGCTACCATTGGAGAATGACAGCTGATGGGTGTGGCCAAGGTTAGTTTACGGAACCGTAATTTCGCAATACTAAAAGTACCAATGAGCAACAGACAATGTAGTTTTCTACACTTGCACTGACAAGCCACTACGAGATTGAATGCTGACTGGTGGCGTTCTGCAAATGAAACACAGTAAGGAAAGTATATGAGAAGAATAATGACGAACGGGGATTCATTCCATCGATGAAGGCGATGGAACCTTCCATCCAAAACGTCATCATTCACAATTATGCTTCTCTAACCACTGCAGCGCGATTTTTGCCTTGTGACATGAGATAACGAATGTTGACACTTTGGCCACCAAATTCGTTCACTCTGAAGTCGGTGGAACACATATGGGGTGCTATTGGACGCCAGCTCCACACCCACAGAGCAGTGGCTCATAATTTATGGCAATTGCGTAATTCGTGACTAGATATTTGGTGCCACGTTATTGTCGTTGTGATCTTTCTCCTGTAGCACCACATTTCAAAAGCTCTCACCCCGTTCTCCTCTGAACTGCTTATCTAACAAGCTTCACTTCTGCACAAGGCTACAGTCCAGACAAATACCTTCAAAAAAGACTTCCTAACACTTATCCCTTTCAGACTCACTGATGCAATTGTGCAGATTAAATTTTACTGTCTCTTCGTTGCAACAGAATAATTTTTTTCCTACGTGGAAACCTCATGAACACTTTTGTGAATGTTCAGTCTTTTTATCATGTACAAGTACTGCCAACTATTGGTCTTCACTGTAAAAATCTCAACAACGCACTATAGTAGTGCAGAGCAACTTGTGGCCGCCATAATATACAGACGTGTTTTGTTACTTGTGTTCTACAGTGTAAATGAATATTATTATTGTTATTTTGCATGGTAATTCTTGAATGATCAGTTTGTTTATTAAAGCAGCGAATATTTCAAAATTAGTTATTTTAGTCCATAAAAAGAAGGAATGACAAAGTACTTTTTGAAAGTGGGTACACAATTTTGTGTAAATCTTGCATCTAAAATGACTGAAAAATCACCTAAGGGCGTTACAGCATAAAGAAAAGTTTTCTTCGTCCAGAAGAAATAGAGGTGTGAAAGGTTTAAACTGATATTAAATGTTAATAAACTCCTCTTTTTTTATAAATACTTCTCTTGCTATTGCCAGTCAACATTTTGTATCCTCTCTATTTCGGCCACCATCAGTTATGTTACGACCCATAGCATAAAAATTCTTCTACTATTTCTAGCGTCTCATTTAGAAATCTCATTCCCTCACCATTCGACCACATTCCTTCACCCTTGTTTTGCTTTCATTGATGTTCATCTTATATCCTTTCAAGACACTGTGTATTCCGTTGAAATGCTCCTCCAAGCCCACTTCTGTCTCTGGCAGAATTCCGGTGTCATCGTCAAACGGCAGAGATTTCGTTCCTTCTCCCTGAACTCTAATTCCCTTCTTGCATATCTCCTTGGTTTGCTTCACTGCTTGCTCGATGTGCAGATTGAATAATATTGGAGATACCTACGATCCTGTCTCACTCCCTTCTGAATCACTGCTTGCCTTTCATGCTCCTCACCTCTTATAGATGCGGACGGCTTTCTGTACAAGTTGTAGATACCATTTCACTCCCTGTATTTTATTCCTACTCTCTTCAAAATTTCAAAGATTATAGGTCACTTAACATTGTCAAAAGCTTTCTCTAAATCTAGAAATGCTATAAACATAGGTTTCTCTTTCTTCAATCTATCTTCTTGGATAAGTGGTACGTTCAGGCATCTGTGTTCCTGTATTTCTCTGAGACCCAAACTGATTTTCCACATTGTTGCATTTTACCAGTTCTTCCACTCTTGTGTAAATAACTTGTGTCAGTATTTTGCATTGATGACTTATTAAACTAATGGTTCGATATAATTCACAACTTAGAGCGACTGCCTTATTTGGAATTGCAATTATTACGTTTTTCCTTATGTGTGAGTGAGTGTATTTCCCCAGTATCGTATATCTTGTACATCAGATGCAATAACTTTGTCACTGTTAACTCTCACGCCGGCCGCAGTGGCCGAGCGATTCTAGGCGCTTCAGTCTGGAAGCACGCGACCGCTACGGTCGAATGTTCGAATCTTGCCTCGGGCATGGATGTGTGTGATGTCCTTAGGTTACTTAGGTTTAAGTAGTTCTAAGTTCTAGGGGACTGATTACCTCAGATGTTAAGTCCCATAGTCCTCAGAGCCATTTGAACAAATTTTTTTAACTCTCACAAGGGTCTCAGTAATTCTCAGGGAATATAATCTATTGCAGGGACCTTGTTACCTTTCAGTGCTCTGTGAAATACTTCTCACAGTATCATATCTCCCTTATTATGTTCATCTCCTCCTTTTGCTCTCTCTACAACATTGACCTCAAGTTAGTTTCCCTTGTATAGACATTCTATATGTGCCGTCCGCCTTTCATTGTCTCCTTTGCTTAGTACTTGCAAAACTCTTGATATTCACACAGTCGCTTCTATTTTCTTCGAAGGTCTCATCCGTCCCCTAGTTCTGCATACCATTCCTGCTTACCTGTTCTGCACTTTCTGTCAATTCATATTTTACACATATGTATTCTCTTGCTGCATTTTTATATTTTCTCCTTTCATCATTTAAACTTAGTTATTCAGGGACTTCTACTCGGTCTCGCTTTTTTACCTATGTGATCGTGTGCTGCCTTTACTATTTCATCTCTGAAAGCTATGCATCCAACTTCAACCATATTCCTTTCACCTGTTACAGTCCAGTGTTGCCCGATGTTCTCTCTGAAACTTTCCTTCAGCCACATTGTCTGGAAAACTACCAAAGAATTATCAAACGCATGTCAAGCACTTTCACAGCAGTATTGTGAAAGGTGGCTACACTGAGTCACAGCGCCAGAGATTGCGCCAAAGAGTTTTATTCCGCCGCCTCCACTGGCGGTGCTAGTTGAGAAGTTGCCGTGGTTAGTGGTTGTTGAGAGGATGTCAATAGCAGTACTAGTTGTGAGCATGTCGTGTGCAGTTGTTTTGATGGGCTAGACACCCGATGCTGTTCTATTGGGGATTTTGTAATAACCAGTGTATTTTTCGTCAATATATATGAGGTAATAAAAAAAGTTTTGTATTTCAAATTTCCTAACTAACAATGTCTCTTGGTCACAGGTTCAGTCAACAAAGCATCTGGCTTGTGTTCATGTATTAGAGTGTAATTCTGGTTTCTATGTGCAATCATAGTATTTCTGGTTTTTTAATTACTTCATTGTGAATGGCGTTTAAAGCATCTTGTCGAAGTGAGGAAGAACCGTGCCAGATGTCTATGTTGAATCACACTTCCACACACAGAACAGTTACACTTGTGCTTTGTTGCTTCGGAGTTTTTTGTTTCGTAGCTTTTATAGTTGCTGGGGACTTAATTAATTAATTGTGTTAACGGAAATTTCCTTTCATTCTTTGTTGTTATTCTATGCAGTCAGATTGCGGAGTAATACTAGTCAGGGCCAACCGGTTACGAGACTGCGTAGCCGGACAGACAGCTACTAAAACTAAAAATATTTGCATTTTATTTTTTTAAGCTCCCATGCACGTGGCGACCGCTGCTTCGAATCGTCCCGTGGAATTCTTTCGATAGTAAAAATAGCAGACAGTAGTATTGTTGTAGTAATTTGTAGTTTAGTAATTGTAGTCTATATTGTATGTGTAGATTTGGTAATTGAACATTTGTAGTTGTCTTGTCATTCTTCTGATGGTATTTTTGCAGAATTTAATTTTTGATGTCTTTTATACGGGTTTGACAATTTTGGGCAATTGTGAAGGTTTTAATTGTTCGTTAGACGTGTTTGTCGGGAAGCATTTCATGTGAATAGTATTGTTGGTCATAAAGTGTCATATTGTGTGTAATTTTCGTATAGTGACAAGTTTTGTATGTTTTGTAAATGATTACGAGATCGATGAAAAAGACAAAAATGATGGATAGTCAGAATGACGAAATTGTTAACATGGCGAACTCGCCAACACAGGAGAACAGTATGATGAATAATGAAGTAGAAAATAATTTAATAAGCAGGGAAAATAGTCCAGAACCAGTCCAAAACTTTTCACAATCAAAAAATTTTCGGAATACGAGATTAACGACAGAAGATTCTGGAATAGTATTGAACACAAATAGCTTTACAGCTTTGACAGAAGAAGTTGGTTTTGCGGGAAATGTTAGGAGCGAAAAGAATTTCGAACCAGTTAATATGGAGCAGTTGATGAGTGCAGTATTAAATTTGGGATCTGAATTAAAAACAGATATGGGAACATTGGCAACACGGTTAAAAACAGAGATGGAAACAATGGAAACACGGTTAGACTCACAAATAGGAACAATTAAAACAGAGATGGAAACAATGGAAACACGGTTAGACTCACGAATAGGGACATGTTTCAAAAATATGAAAAATGAATTAAAGAGAGAAATTAGAGAAGAAGTACAACCGATTTTGAATTCTCACAATAATAGATTAATTGCAGTAGAGATTAGACAAAAGGAACAGGATAGAGAACAGGAAGAAAGAGATCGCATGATAGTACAAAAATTTTCAGAGATAAATTTACAACGTCACACGATAAGGAAGAAATATTTGAGAGAATCGAGGAATCCGTACCAAATGACAGAATAAATAACCTAACACAACAATATGAACAGTTAACTACTAAATGTGTCAATACTGAAACCCGAGTCACGACACTTATGGAAGATGTAAATAAACAGAAAGAAAAAATAGGCGACTTATCGGAAAGAGTTGAGGAGATTTCAGATAAACTGACAAGTCTTAGTTTAAATTGGGACAGAGATTCAGATGATACAGCTCCATTGCCATTTGCAGAAACTGAAGAGTACCAGAACATAAATAAACATGTTGGAAATCAGGGAAAATTTAATGAACACGTTAAAAGGGAATTTGAGGCGTTACGAAAGCAAGTCAAACAAATTGAAAGCGAAATCGTAGGAAAAGACGGTAGAAGAAATTTGGAATCACCGATAGCAGCGGGTTTTGAAGATAATAATTTATCTCATTTACGAGATGCAACAAGAGAGCGCCAGGCGCGCGAACTTGACAATAATCGACATTCGGACTGGGACAGACGCGGTAGGTCTTTGTCGCCACGAGGCGAAAACTTTGACTATAAACACTTTTTAACTGTTTGGAAATTTAAGATCTTTCGCAATTCTAAGAATGACATGCATCCATGTTCATGGTCAGATCAATTTATGTACGCACTTCCATCAAATTGGCCACTAAGTCACAAACTGGAATTTATGTGCGGCTATTTGGGTCCTCAGGGGATTCGCTACACTAAGTGAATACGTGCCGTAGCGTGCACAGGGCCCCAAGCTGTAGTGGTGCTATTTCCCTTTTAGTTTTCTGCACCGCTGCCTACTCTTTTACTATTCTTTGTATCTATCAAAACAACTCTTCAACTATCAATCTATCTAGAGCGTCGGTAAAGAATAACCGGATATGACTATTTTACCCAAAAGTGATTTCGGAAATTACCGTTTGGACTTACTGTATTTTCAGCAGCATTCATTCGTAATTTAAACGAAATTTTACCTGTTTATCTTTGTGACAGTATTACTTCATATGTTGACGATATTCTTATTGCTAAACGTTCTTGGAGTGAGCATAACAAAATTTTGGATTCATTATTACGTATTTTTGCAATAGTTGACATTACAGCGAACTTGGAAAAATCTGAATTTGGTCGTTCTCAGGTGAAATTTCTTGGTCGTATTATTTCTACAGAAGGTATTCTTCCTGATCCAGAGAAACTAGATGCTATTCGTAATTATGCTGTTCCTACTACAAAACGTGATGTTCGTAGTTTCCTTGGTGTCTGTAATTTTCTTAGAGGCTTTGTTAGATTGGACGATTTGGCCACACCTCGTTTATGTGAACTATCTGGAAAGAATTCTAATTGGTGTTGGGATGAGGAAGCTCAATCAGAATTTGAACAACTTCGTGATGCTTTAGTTGCTGCTCCACTTCTTTCACATCCGGATTTATCTAAAGATTTTTGTTTGGCGACGGACTCATCATACAAAGGCCGGGTGCACACTTATTTCAAGAGACAGAAGAAAACGGCGTTGTAGTACAGAAAACTATTGCATTTGGAAGTCGTGTTCTCTCTAAATCAGAAAAGAATTATTCGATTACGGAACTTGAGGATTTGGCTGTTGTATGGGCTTTCACAAAATTTCGCATATTTTTGTATGGGAGACATACTAAGGTTTACACCGATCATCGAGCTCTGGAATTTCTTATGTCAACAAAATTAACACATGGAAGATTGTCACGATGGGCGCTGTATCTACAGGAATTTGACTTTAGTATTGTTTACATACAGGGTTCTTCAAATATTATTGCTGATTTATGCTTTATCACGTGCACCTATGGGTTTGAAACAAAGTGCTGAAGAGGACTGCATAGAAAACAATTATTGTTTGATGTATATTCAAGGTGTTGCGTTTGAAAATTTTATTTCGTCTTCGCTCCAGGACATCGCTAAGGAGCAAAACAAGGATCCAATCTGGAAGGACATTAAGGAGAAGCGGAGGAGAAAGGAAAGCGTAGCGATTAGACAGTATTATTTAGTTCACAATGATATTCTTTTTAAACGAAAATCCGTCGACCACTCTGTTTGGTTAGTTTGTATTCCTGATGAGTGGGTTAATAAATTGATTTGGTATACACATTTCAGTTATGCACACTTTGGGCCCATAAAATGCTTTCATAAATTACGAGAAAATTTCTACTTCAGTAATATGGAAAAACGTATTCGATCTGTTCTTGCCAAATGCAAATTATGTCAAAAGGCTAAGCCGCCAACTGTTTCTCACAGAGCACCGTTGTTTCCTATCATTCCAGCGAAATTAAAGGAGATGGCTGCAGTCGATTTGTTCGGTACAGTGGTTCGTTCTACTAATGGTTTTGCGTTCATTTTGGTAGCAGTGGAATTGACATCAAAGTATGTGTGTTTTACACCTTTACGCAAAGCAACAGATCGTTCAGTATCTAACGCTTTCATCAAACATTTTCTTAAAGAAGTGGGTCATGTCGATAAGGTTATATCAGATAATGGATCACAGTTTCGCTCTAAAATTTGGCTTCGTACTCTACGGCGTCGTAAGATTAAACCAATTTTCATTTCACGTTTTCACGCTCAATCTAACGCTTCAGAGAGATGGATGAAGGAAATCAATAAATTGTGTCGACTTTATTGTCATCATAATCACATGACATGGGATCAGTATCTTCATATTTTTCAAAACATTCTGAATGAACTCCCTAATGATTCAACTTCTTTACCGCCTATATTGATATTAAAAAATAAAGCACCGACAAATCACATTTCTGAAATAGTTCATTTTCCACCTACACGGAAACTGCGGCATTCTGAAGTTGTGAACCTGGCTCTGCAAAATATTGCATCTGCGGCTGCTAGAAGAGAGAAATCAGCTAAACGTCCTGGTCGTTTAAAAAACATTGTCAGTTGGTCAAAAGGTGTTAATTAAATCTCATCGTTTGTCTCACAAAGGAAAGGGCTTGTGTCGCAAATTTTTTCTGCTTCATAACGGTCAATATAGAGTTCGCAAAATTATTCATGATAACACTGTCGAAGTAGAAACTCTTAAATCTCGACGCTCTAAGGGAATACATCATATATCGAACGTTAAAATTTTTGTGGAATGACATACTTTTGAGAAACTAACAGTTAAACGTAAACACGCGGAGAATGCAAGGATACCGCGCCGTGTTCTGGCGGTGGCACATGCTCAAAGCAACAGTCAAGTCTGCGCGGCGCACAAGGCAGTCGTTGACCGCAAACAATTACTTCCTACGTCACGCGTACCTACAGCTGATCGAGCGCTCAGTGCGAATGCACTGACAGCCGTAAACAAATACACAGTCTAATTTCTCTGATTAAATTCAGTATAAAGCTATAGTGACTTGATAAATTATGTTATTAACGTTCAGTATTTTTCAGGATACAGTTGTATAAAATATTTAAGAACTTCAGGTAAATTCTGTGTGAGTCCGACATTAAGAGGACTTGCTAATGAGAAAATTTCAGGAAGAATGTAATTTCGAAGAAGAAAGTAATAAACTAAAAAGGTAACTATTAATTGAGTTTATTTTTCAGGAAACATATTTCCACTTGGGTATGTACTTTATACGTAATTTGCTGCTCGCGATCACGTGATTTATACTTTGTGCTAAATTTTATGTTCTATGAATTTACTTGTGAAGCGACGTGCTTGCGTACATTTACTGATTTTGACAATGATTGATTAATGAACAGGGTTGTTACTTATGTATATTATGCATCGCTTGGCTGCACTGCTTTTTCACTGATGTCACATATTTTTTTATTATGTTGCCTGCTGTGCTTATTTATTTAAATTATAACTGTCACCTGATTAATTGTGCTGATATGGTTATGTATGTAAGTTATACTTTGTGATTTATTTGCTTCCGCCTTCATGTTTACTTATTAAGATTACATAAGAACATTTATTTGCTTATGCTGATATGATGCTAATGACCTGTTTATTATGTAAGATATATATTTGCTATTTTGCGTATGGATTGCATATTTACACATTTCTGTTTTGTTGTCAGAACTACTCTTTAATTTGGTATATAGAAATGCTGATATATATGGTGTACGAACATGGAGTTTAGGTCACACTATGGTATTAATTATAGATTGTTCGCTTGGCAGAGCCTCGTTATAGGGATTGTGCTACATCCACTTGTTAACATTCTGTTATCTACTGGTATATTTACTCGCTATTGCATGTTTCGCTTACGCTCAGTGCCTTATATTTTAAGATAAGAAAATGAACTGCTATAATTCTACGAACGACGTTGGTACAAGAAACTTCATTGAAGTCAAATGAGCTGGAGGTTTTACGGAAGCTGTATAAATTTATGCTAATAGGAAGGAAGCTAACGACATGACATACCAACACTAGGTTTAGACCATTGACAGTTATTACACTGCATTCTTCGTGAGCAATTGAAATAGCAAGTGACACTTGACACAAGAAATACTCCACATGTTTGCTTCTGTTTTTCCATGATTCTTAAAGTGGTGTACACACTGAATTATTACGATCATTCACACTCCGTACTCGTACTTACTTACTGAGAGTTATTCAAACTAAAGGCTGTTAGAGGTCATGTATGCATTTCTTTTATCTAATGATGGACAAGGTAACCAAAATGTATTTTATAGTTCATAATGAGTAGAAGATTTGGGTCAGATGGATTACACAGAGATTGTGTGTGGACATTGTGTCTTCGGATTGTATGGGATGATGAATTGGAAGTTTGCACTAGGTTGTCATCTGTACTTGTTTGAGGAGATTGACTAGAGGAAAGAGTTGTTATGGAAGTGAAATGATATTGGTGATAAGGTTTATATGTATTGATGTATTGAAGGAGTATTATTGAGGTATTGAGATTATGTGATGCTGATGATTATTGGAGTTTTGGTGGATAAGAGGTAAAGTAACGAGGAGCATATTTTTTTGTTGGTTTATATGGAACAAGGAGGTTGAAGATGGCAGACTAGAACACTCAAGTAGAAGGAAGATTGTCTACACACACACTTTGTTAAATCGCTAAGGAGTATATACTTTTTTTTTTTGGAGAGAGGAAGCATTTGCAAATCTTGGCACACTGACAGTTGTTCAGCAACTGTACATTTTGATTTGACTTGGCAAACATTGGTCTTGACATGATGACTAAGACATTGACTAACTATTGTTGACTGTTATACACTGTGCCACTACTACTTGATACACATGTTGAACATCAAATTTTGACAGAACTGCATTTACACAGTTAACACTATTCAATTACATAGTAGTACTTAATGAGGATGAAAGATGAGTGAGTGTGTTTTGTGTGTTTTCCTTTCCTAATCCCAAATAATTGGTACCGACCTATCTCCTAAATATTATTTTACTTGTTTGTTGCGGCTTGAACTGACACCCATAAATATTATAGGTTTACTGATATTTGTGTATTTGTAACATTTAATATGACAATTATCTGATACCATTTGTGTGTTTATTATAATTTGTATGTTTAGTGTAAGAGCATTGATAATAATTTTCTAAAAGCAATTGTGTGTGCGTTCAAACTATTGTTCATGCTTACACGTATTAACATTGGTGGGGTCACTTGGAAATGTTTAATTACTGCTGATTAACTGTCTAATTAGTGATATTGAATATTATCGACTGTTACCTGCACTTGTTCAACATGATGGGTGCCACTTGGAAATGTTTAATTTCTGCCGATAAACTCTGACGAACTGTCTGATTAGTGATAGTGAATATTATGGACTATTACTTGCACCTGTTCAACATTGCTGGGTGCTACTGATGGAACTGGTTCTACTGATGATGTCACTTGTTGGTGTCTGCACTTGTTCAACATTGCTGGGTGCCACTGATGGAACTGCTTCTACTGAAAAGATGTCACTTGTTGGTGTCTGCACCTGCTCAGCATTGCTGGGTGCCACTGTTGGAACTGCTTCTACTGAAATAATGTCACTTGTTGTTGTCTGCACCTGCTCAACATTGCTGGACGCCACTGTTGGAACTGCTTCTACTGAAATAATGTTACTTGTTGTTGTCTGCACCTGCTCAACATTGCTGGATGCCACTGATGGAACTGCTTCTACTGAAATGATGTCAGTTGTTGGTGTCTGCACCTGCTCAACATTGCTGGGTGCCACTGACGGAACTGCTTCTAATGAAATGATGTCAC
The DNA here is from genome assembly GCF_023864345.2 of Schistocerca serialis cubense. Lineage (NCBI taxonomy): Eukaryota > Metazoa > Arthropoda > Insecta > Orthoptera > Acrididae > Schistocerca > Schistocerca serialis. The sequence goes on from NC_064647.1 coordinate 69,782,183, forward strand.
TTCTTGGTGTCTGCACCTGTTCAACATTGCTGACTGCCACTGTTGGAGCTGTTTAATTACTGCTGATGAAATGTTATGAGGCTGCTATTTGCACCTGTTGACCATTGCTGGGTGCTACTGTTGGAAGTGTCAACTACTCTGAGGAGTGCTACTTGTTTATTGAACTATTAAAAAGATTTTATGTGAATAATTGTATAAACTGATTTGTTGTGTATTTACTGTTTATGAAATGTTATGAGACTCTTACCTACACCTATTCGTCATTGCTGGTGCCACTGATTGAATGATACTTGTGTAAACTATTATGTAAAGTCACATGTTTGAAAGAATTTGTATTACTTACTGTATTTTATATATTAGGTTATTGAAGGGTCAGTGCAAAGCCAAAATTTATTTAGTTATGTGATATTTACTTATTAATATTATCTTTTATTTTTGTCTGTATTTTTTTTGACGAATTTGGTGGTATTTTCACCACCAATGCTGGCAAAAATACCATCAAATTCTAGCCCGTGGAGGAGGGGCATATAAAAGGTGGCTACACTGAGTCACAGCGCCAGAGATCGTGCCAAAGAGTTTTATTCCGCCGCTTCCACTGGTAGTGCTAGTTGAGAAGTTGCCGTGGTTAGTGGTTGTTGAGAGGATGTCAATAGCAGTACTAGTTGTGACCATGTCGTGTGCAGTTGTTCTGATGGGCTAGACACCCGATGCTGTTCGATTGGGGATTTTGTAATAACCAGAGTGTATTTTTCGTCAATATATATGAGGTAATAAAAAAAATTTTGTATTTCAAATTTCCTAACTAACAATGTCTCTTGGTCACAGGTTCAGTCAACAAAGCATCTGGCTTGTGTTCATGTATTAGAGTGTAATTCTGGTTTCTATGTGCAATCATAGTATTTCTGGTATTTTAATTACTTCATTGTGAATGGCGTTTAAAGCATCTTGTCGAAGTGAGGAAGAACCGTGCTAGATGTCTACATTGAATCGCACTTCCACACACGGAACAGTTACACTTGTTCTTTGTTGTTTCGGAGTTTTTTGTTTCGTAGCTTTTATAGTTGCTGGGGACTTAATTAATTAATTGTGTTAACGGAAATTTCCTTTCATTCTTTGTCGTTATTCTATGCAGTCAGATTGCGGAGTAATACTAGTCAGGGCCAACCGGTTACGAGACTGCGTAGCCGGACAGACAGCTACTGAAATTAAAATTATTTGCGTTATATTTAATTAAGCCCCCATGCAATTGCGTTCCAATAGTGGAGGAACACGCTATTAAGCACATGGTAATTATGTTTTGGCTCAGCAATAAATATATGCATTTGCCACAACAAAGCATTTCTGGGTTATCATCTGAGGCCGATTTCAATTGTTTGGATGGTGGCCAATTGAGGCTAATTGAATTTAATGGCCGGCCAGAGTGGCCGAGCGGTTCTAGGCGCTTCAGTCTGGAACCGCGTGACCGCTACGGTCGCAGGTTCGAATCCTGCCTCGGGCATGGATGTGGGTGATGTCCTTAGGTTAGTTAGGTTTAAGTAGTTCTACGTTCTAGGGGACTGATGACCCCAGAGGTTATGTCCCAGAGTGCTGAGAGCCATTTGAACCTCTTTTTTCTTTTCTTTTTTTTTGATTTAATGATGCAAAATATTTTCTGAGATCGTATAAAAGAAATTTGTACAATTCAAAAAATTAACTCTTTCATACCCAGCAGCGAGGAACCTGTCCATAGCTACCAAGGTGCGTGTTTTGTGAGCCAGTCTTTGGTGAGTCTTAGTAGCACAGAGAACCACCGTTCCCCTTTCTGGAGGCCCGAAACAACAGCCACACTGCAATACTCACGTCTGGTGGTCACCATTCTTCACTCGGTCTCTTTCCTAGTGTATTCAACTACAAGAGTCCAACAACTGCTCCAGCCACTCGTCAAACACACACTCTATTTGTTCATCCAAGTCATGAGGTCATCACACATATCTTACCAGATGGATCCTCACAGGTTACCTGCGCCCAATAAATGTTCCAGGTCTTTGTAAATGTCACCCAATATGTTCACATAATCCCTCTGATTACACAATAGGTAGAAATTCTCCACAAAGCTTATGTCCTTATGGACTGCCTTCCACACCTGTTCGTTTTTAGGGTTGAGCCTGTACAGGTCACCACCAGCCTCTAGCAGCTCCAGACCTGGGACACTGCCCACATCCTGGCGCTGAAACATGCTGTGCCTACTGTCATCAAGGCAGGCGTTCGTCAGCAAGACGCATGTGACTCTGCCCTTCACCAGTGACTTGTTAATTTCTCTGAAGGAAGTGCAGTACTTGCTGAAACTGAAGTCAGGCCTGGGAGACAGGGTCAGCCACATGCGGCTGGGGATGGTCTTCCTCACAGAGGATTTGTGTTTGACCTGGACGAGCAGGGCGTGCGCCTCAGAATGTTCCTCGCGTCGCCACACCAGCACCACATCGTCGAACCTGCCTGCATCGCGATTGTTGGGAGACAACTGGAAGAGAAGCCCACGCCTCAGGCAGCGGAGGAGGACCAGGGCCAGCACACGCTTCTCATACAATGCTCCAAATTCTGCAGTGAGTGCTCCCTTCTTGTACTCCATAGCAGCAGACCTACAACAAGCAGGATGATGATGATGATGATGATGATGATGATGATGACAGTGGTGGTGGTGATGTTGGTTTTAGGGTACTCAAGTGCGAGGGTAGCAGCACCGTTTCTGAATATGAATATACTTATTTAGTACGAAAGTAAGTCAAAAAGTATCTACACAACACCTTTCTAATACATTAGAACACCATTATAAAATCTACAATGGCACAATTTCGCAACATAGACACCCTACCCTGCCTGCCAACATCTTCTGTCTATCGCTGCATCAGTTTTCCAGTACCTTTAGAAACAAGTTTCTCAGTCGAGCAGCATGGGATGTACTCGCCACTCCCTTCCAAAATCTCTTTCTTCACTGGAGGAGAACTGACAGCCTTTTAAATTAGAGGTGCTGTCTAGGCTCCAGCAGGGTGGGCAGCTACGTCAAAAATTTAAAATTAATACCAATAGTTTGGTGTGGAGTTCCTTACAATCTTGCAAGACGAAGACGTTTTATTTTGAATGGACTGCTTGTGCTAAACACATTCACTTTTCAAACTTTGCTCTCCATAAGGACAAACTCCGAGTGGTTCCCAGACAAACGAATCGCACATGAATTAGCATAACCAGAAGCTTTAAAGGACTTTCATATGAGTTGGTATCCAGCGAAAGTCGATTTTTCCGTTCCTCATTTCATCCCAAAATTGGCCCTATAAGGCATCAAACATTGTTTCCTTGATATCACTGCTGTGGAAGGACGTACTTGCCCCTTATAATCGCAAAGAACAGTGGAAAAATGTCAATTTCAAAACTGAAATATATCAGAAGACGGATTCGAACCTTTATATTATAACACAATGCTCAACGATTTGACACCATTAAGTAATGAAAGTGACGTCTTAAAACAACTAAGTCAACAAGGTATTATAAGAAGCTTGATGAGAACATCGAAGTAAAACAATCGATTCAGTGGTTTGTTAGAAAACATTCGACTTACTCGTATTTGGTTGCAGTTTGATGTATCGATTGAATCCTTCATTCATCCTTTTGAGTGAAACCAGTCTACGGAGACAACTGAAAGGAAATAATTGATTTAGCTAACTGTTGTTTTATAGCCATTCATTTTTTTTTAGAGAAACCAGAAACCGAGGGTACATTCTGTTGTAGTTATACATATTGACTAAGTTATTCGTTCTTTCTTTTCAAGTGAAACTATTCTGTAGTCTTTCTGTTGGCCACCCGTTAGATTAATTGTTGTTTACCTGTTCATTCTTTTGAGAGCAGTCAGTCTGTGCTACTTTTATTTGTTGAACCAAAGAACTGGTATACATCGGGCATATCTGTGGTACGAAAACATCTCGGGGGGGAGGGTGGGGGGGATGAGTGCGGGGGGGGGGGGGGGGTACACCAAAGTTAAAATACGATATTGCAGTGCCTGTGGTGTTCAAAAGTACGATGCATAGTTCCTTCAGACTTGCATGCATGATCGGAGGAACAGGTGCTGTAGCGACTACAGCCGTTATGAAAACCATCAGCTGTATATGGGAATGATGACAATGAAAATTTATGCCAGACCAGGACTCGAGCCCGAATTTCTCGTTTTATGTGTGTGGTCGCATTAACTGCTTTAACTATCTGTGTACGACTCACGGTCAGAACCAAACTTCCATATGTTGTCGTTTCTGTCGCAACATATATTCATACACACATTATGTAACTCCCTTACAGGGGAGGACATTTTAATTGAAAGTTGCTGCCTGGTATCGGTGGATAAACACACTATTGCGGTGTCTGTGTTGTCAAGAATGGCACATTGCTCCTTTGGATATGCATGCATATTCAAGAAGCGATAGTAGAGAAGAGGAATAGAAAGGAATGACGAAGAACGGCAAGATCAAGGTATTTAGCGACAGAGATGTGACGTGTGGCGAGAGCTGTAGAACCCCGCCGCAAGAAGAAGAAGAAGAAGAAGAAGAAATATTATGAGTGATGGATGAAAACTAGCCAAAAACGATAGAAAGAATTTCAAAAATTCAAATCAAAAAGTAGTTGTTCATATATTCTAAGGGCAAATTTACAATGGAGAACCGCTTATCAAACTTTGACGTCAACCGAATATTGAATGTAACGGCAGAAGTACAAAAAAATAGCTTTTAAGTAAGTGAACAAGTGAAACAGTTTAGAACTGTAGCTTTTTTACATCTCTTTGAAATGAGATACATTACTTGTGCCTTAAAATTGTCATAATAATGTAGTAACGAGTACCTGGTGCCCTCGTCGCTATCCTGCCAGTACTCATGCCACTTCGCTGCTTGCCCACAGCCACTGGAGCCTGCTGGAGACCCCACCTGATCCTCTGGCAGGGGTGTGGTGCACCCATCTGCAACGCCAGTGGCACGACAGGGGCTACTGCTGCTGTAGCTGCCATTTCCTCTGTTCTCGCGAAGATAGCTCAAAACTCCTACTGTTCTGAAGTTGTGAGGGTCAATGAAAATGGGCACCTGAAAAATAACACCTGTCTTTAGAATATAATCGCAACAAAGTGATAACGTAATAAGAACAGTAACTGTTTTGTGCTGTCTGCAGTACTAGGCACCCATGCCATGCCTAATTCTCAGGAAAGGAGAAGTATTATAGTGTAGTCAGCTGTTTTTCTTTCGAGGAAATGATTTACATATCGGTATTACGGAGGTTTTTAACATAGTCGGAACTGGAACTTTTTTTATGGCTACTTACAAGTCACCGTTCACCTTCCAAAATGCACGTTAAGACAAAAAAAAGTACCACAAAGGAACTATCCGACTGGGATAGAAATGGGTAGTTGTGATGTGCATATACAGCCAAACAAGTGATTGCAATTTCAGGAAAATTGGGTGATATATTCAAGAGAAAGATCTTCACAAATTGGGCAAGTCAGTAAATCGTTGGTCCACCTCTGACCCTTATGCAAGCAGCTGCTCGTCGTGGCTTTGGTTGACAGAGTTGTTGTATGCCCTCCTGACGGGTACTGTCCCAAGTTCAGTCCAACTGGCGCTTTAGAGACTCAAAATCCCGAGTTGGTTCCTTCCAGTAACGCTAATGTTCTCAATTAGGGAGAGATGTGGCGACCTTGTTGGCCATGACAGGGTTTGAAAGGCACGAAGAAAGGCAGTATAAATTCTATGTGTGGTTAGTCATTATCTTGCTGAAATGTAAGCCCAGGATGGCTTGCTATGGAGGACAAGGACAACGAACCTGGCCAAAGAACATCGTCGACATATCGACATACCGCTGTGCTTTAAAGGCAGCTCAGTTGACAACCAAAAAGGTCCCACTATGAAACGAAATGGCATCCCAGATCATCACTCCCGGTTATTGGGTGACAGTCAGGTTGGTATCTCACCAGTGTCTGGGGCGTTCAAATGGTTCAAATCGCTCTAAGCACTATGGGACTTAACATCTGAGGTCATCAGTCGAACTACTTAAACCTAACTAACCTAAGGTCATCACACACATCCATGCCCGAGGCAGGATTCGAATCTGTGACCGTAGCAGCAGTGCGGTTCCAGACTGAAATGCCTAGAACCGCTCGGCCGCAGCGGCCGGCGTCTGGAGCGTCTCCGGACACGACTGCGCTGGTCATTGGGAGCAGGAAGGAGGATTCATTACTGAAGACAATTTTACTCCAATCAATGAGATTTCGGGCCAAATGTGCCCGACACCACTGAAAACGGGCTTGTTCACTTGTGGATGTAGAGAGGTTCAAAAATGTTTCACATGGCTTTGAGCACTATGGGACTTAACATCTGTGGTCATCAGTCCCCTAGAACTTAGAACTACTTAAACCTAACTAACCTAAGGACATCACACACATCCATGCCCGAGGCAGGATTTGACCATAGTGGCCATGTGGTTCCAGACTGAAGCGCCTAGAACCGCACGGCCACACCGGCCTGCTGTAGAGAGGTCAATGGTAGTTGGTGCAAGAGACGCCGTGAGCTTAGTCCCCTTTTTGTGAGCGTATTTATGATCTCTGTGGGTACTGAAGCATCTGTTGCACGTATGTTGGATGACAATGGTGAACACAGGGCTATGAGTACCTCTTGACGATTGCTTGGTCGACACATTCTGTCATCTTTCTAGGTCGACCACTTTCTTCCTGGCATTATATTCGACCATAGTTCACTCATTCCTGCAAACGTCGTCGAATAGTGACATCAGTCCCATTCAAATGTCGAGCAAATTACCTATTACTCCAAGTGGCTTCTTTGAACTCAACATCCTCTCTGAAACGCAGACATCTGTGTGTATTGCTCATGTATCTGTCTGTGGGGCATAATCACTGTGCATATGAATATACGGAACGAAATTTGGAAAAAATTTATGCCCTGGTATCGACACGACCGTTGTTTACTATCCTTGCCAGCTATGAGGTGAAACTGCTCTGCAACATCACACATCCATCCATCGGCCGCCAAAGTTTATAAATTTGATTTTCTGTCGATACCTTCATGATTTACGATTTGTGACCAACTTGCATAACTCTGTATCGTTTTCTTTTTCTTAAGAGTGTATTAAAAGTACTCCGTACCACCTGGTTATCCCCCCCTACCCCTACAAAGTAACGTATGGGCACACTACAGGACTATAACTCAAAAGTAAGTAATAAGTTTGCATAATCTATACACTGAGCGGTTATAGTTAAACTTACCCTACTTAACACGTTATAGGACAGAAACTAATTAGCGTACAGGTACCAAACTTGGTAGCATTAATCTCCAGAGAATGAAGTTCACGATTTCCATGCATCACAGCGCCACCGTCCAGTTCCAACTATGGCCACCAGGTGTCATGATCAGTCATTGTGATTTACAGTCTCACACACACCTGACCAGCCGCAGTGCACCTGACATGTCAACATGGCCTTGGACAAAAGGAGCAGGGCATTACTGGTGAAGCTCTGTTATCAAAACAACAGCAATGCTGCAGCTGCACTTCGGGAATATTGCTGGCTGAAAGGATTATGGAAGGGGCTTCTTTATCCACGTGCTGTGTGGAGCATTTTGAAGAAGTTTGAATGAACTGGAGAACCGGGCGTCGCTATGGGAAGAGGCCAACGACCGCTTGCACTACAGGTTGTTGCTGAAAACGCTGTTGCTATGGCAGACAAGGCAGCTCAAAACTCCCGATTGTCAGGCAGTACACGTGCTGTGCCACGACAGTTGAACATCCCGTGTTCCACTGTGCGGAAGGCGCTTCGAATCATTCTCAAATGGTGTCCATACAAGATCCATATCGTACAGCAGCTTGCACCTCAGGACGCACGACAGCGTGCTGATGTCGCTCTCCACTTTCGCGTAAGGATTGAAGTTGACGAGGGCTCGCCCTGGACCATCTTATGGACAGACGAAGCTAATTTTTCTCTGACGGATGAGGCGAACACACAGAAATGCCGAGGGTGGGAATCTTCACCACAATTCATTCTGCATGAAGTTCCTCTGTATGGTGAACGTGTCAGCATATGGTGTGGCTTCACAACTACGTTCATCATTGGTCCATTCTTTTTTGAAGAGACTGGCGCTATAGGATGAAAGACGTGCAGTGTGACTGGCCAGCGTTACTGCAGTATGCTTCTCCAGCATGTCATACCCGCTCTGCACTAGAGAGACGCCTTGAACTCAACAGTTTTTATGCAGCATGTGACCCCACCGCACTTCGCTCGTGAAGTTCACCTGCTTTTCCGAAACACAGTTGGAAACGATCGAATTATCAGCCCGTCGTTTCCAAAAGCTTGATCGGTACCATCACTTGATCTCACTCTCTGTGACGTCTGGTTGTGGGGCTTATCTGTAGGACAGGGTTTACCAGGGGAACATTCACACATGTGCTGGTCTGAAGTGCAGCATATCAAGAGAGGTAGCCACCATACCCACGGACATGTTTCGTTCTGCCGTGCAAAATGCAATCCTGCGCTTTCAGACTCTTCTGGACACTGATCGGCGCCATATTGAACAGCTTTTGTAGAAGTCATGATACTGGTATGTAATGGCATGATGTACCGTAGCAGCGTATTAAAAGTGTTTCAATTGAATTGATCCTGCATTATTCCTCTTCCTTAACATCAATGCCACCAAGTTTGGGGCTTGTAGGGCAATTAGTTTCCATGTTATAACGTGTTAAATAGGGAAAGTTCAATTGTAACTACCCGGTATATAAAAAAAGAGTGTTCGTTTGATTATTAGTTTGTAATTCACAAAAAAACTACAGTTTTATTCCGACCTTCATGATATTTTTCGCACTTTATCTTGAAGACAAGAGGAAGATCATTTTCAACATAAGATTTCTGACTTTAAATATATACATATGCAATCTATAAAGAGGAAATGTGGTTTCCAAAAATCTCTAAAAGTTCTTGGCCGATTTACTTCAATTCCGTAACGATACTCGAGCGGACATAGGCTACATATTTTTTCTCCCCCCCCCCCCTCTCTCTCTCCATATATATACAGGTTGAGTCAGGAGGTAAGGTACGTGCTTTGACGGGTGATACTACTGGTGATTCTGAATAAAAAACTTCTAATAAATAGATGGCCTTTTCTTAACCGTCTCTGGGTAAACCAATGTAAACAGCTAGGAGCAGGAAAGGCGCAGGTGACGGAAAATTAAGATACTTTTATGTTATGGTTTGTTTAATTGTGTACGTTTCCTCACAGAAGATGTGCAAACAGTCCACCGTCAAATTCAGCGCATGATGCTGCTCTTGTAGACAGGTGTTGCGTCGCCAATCGGAGCTCAGTTTCGCATTCCTTTACCTAGGCACAAGCATGTAAAATACGAGCTAGAAGTTCCTCTCTTGTGTCCACTCTGCGCTTGTAGACGTCGCTCTTCAGCCACTCCCACAAACAGTAATCCAATGTGGTAAGATCGGGTGACCTCGGTGGCCAAGCAATGACTCCACGGTGACAGATCCAACGACCAGGATATGTTGTGTTGAGATACTGTGTCACTGGCCGTACGTAATGTTTAGGAGCTCCGTCATGCTGAAAGTATACATGGGCTCGTGTTGCCAAAGGAATATCCTCCACGTATTCAGATAACACATTTTGAAGAAACTCAAGATACCGTGTCCCAGTCTAAAACAACTGGACCCATGAGTTGGTCATCAATAATACGGCATCACACGTTGACTGAGAAACGTCGTTGAAATTTCGTTTCCACAGTAGCGTGCAAATTTTAATTTGCCCATACATGATAGTTGCGCGTGTTGCTGATTCCGTTGCGGGTAAATACTGACGCATCAGTGAACTGAATACGTGGAATTAATCGATCGTTGGCAATGATCCATTGACAGAATTCTTGCCGGGCGGCAGCATCATCTTCATGCAGATGTTGTACACTCTGCCGATGAAAGGGATACAGACTGTGCTCGTGTACTGTGCGTATCACTCGTGTCTGTGGAATACCAAGCTGGGCAGCAATTCTTCTAGAGCTAGTAGTAGGGTTGCGTTCCACTAATGAAGAATGTTCTCAGCTACATCAAGAGTTTGTTGTACGGGACGTTCAGAGACAACATTTACGCTGGGAAGCGTACCACGCTCACGCAATCAGTGAAACACGCAGCTAAACCTCCTGCTATCTGGCCCTCTGCGATTCGGAAATCGTTGTTGGTATTCTCACACAGCACCTCTTTAATTCCCATTCGACAAACCATAGACAAACACCATGTCAGCATACTCTGCATGTGTGAAGATCCGTGGCATTTTCACCACACAAAACTGTATTCGTTGTTCGCGTAACAACACTGTAGTACCTTGCACTACGACAAGCACTGTCAGACTGAGACTTGAGGTAAACAACTGCACCATGCACAAGTGAACTGCGTACTGACATAGTAAGGACGACGCTACACGTTTCCCTTTCCTAGTAGTTTTCATTGGTTTACTCGGAAACGATTACGATAAGGGCATATTTATTAGAAGTTTTTTTGTTCAGAATCATCACTTGTATCGCCACTCAAAGCTTGTACCTTTTCTCCTGACTCACTCTGTATATACACACATCAAAAAAAGTTTTGCATCGCCTCAGTTCCGAGAGTTCCGGAACCTGTGAAGGAAATTGGAATAGTGATCCATATAAACATCATTTCTGCCCTTTTTATTGTTCGTGAAAACCACAAATTGAATGTTGTACCAACATACAGCGAGACATTCAGAGGTGATGGTCCAGATTGCTGTACACACTGGTACCTCTAATACCCAACAGCACGCCCTCCTGCACTGATGCACGCCTGTATTCGTTGTGGCTTACTATCCACAAGTTCATCAAAGCACTTTTGGTCCAGATTGTCCCACTCCTCAACGGCGATTCGGCGTAGATCCCTCAGAGTGGTTGGTGGGTCACGTCATCCATAAATCAGCCCTTTTCAATCTTTCCCACGCATGTGCGATAGGGTTCATGTCTGGGGAACATGCCGGCCACTTTACTCGAACAATGTCGTTATCCTGAAGGAAGTTATTCAAAAGATATGCATGATGGGGGCTCGAATTGTTGCTCTTGAAGACGAATGCCTCACCAATATGCTGCCGATATGGTTGCACTATCGGTCGGAGGATGGCATTCACGTATTGTACAGCCGTTACGGCACCTTCCATGACCACCAGCGGCGTTCGTCGGCCGTACACTCTTTGACATAAAACTTGACCGGCGGCCGGCCGCTTCAGAGGTTAAGTCCGCGCCGATCGCGACATGGGACAAAAAAACTGGCCAACTCGCTAATTCTCTAAGTCCGGTTATCTGCACAATCTGGCAACACTGTAGACTGCGGCACTTCCTGGAGGAAAACTTGTCCCATGATGGAGAAACTCGAGGCTGATTACGCCTGTGGTCTAGCGGTAGCGTGCGTTGTTTCTGTTCATAATGTCAGTGGATCGAGAGCAGCTGGCATAAAATATTTTTATAGCCTCTTCTGTCTGAATGCTGAAGACGTGAATGTAATGGTAGCGCAGATTCAGTCTATTTCGCTTTGTGACACACCGATATCAAAATTTTATCCAGTAACGATTTTGCGGCAGATTTCCTGCAGACTGTCCTCCTCTGGACGCCGTATGCGGCAAAGCTCCGGGATCCATTTGCTGGCTACTGGCAGCGGCCGTGGCGACAGCAGCGGCGCTGCACACCCCCGTTCTTTATCGAAAGCGCCTGCTACCGCTCATCGCTTTTGATGATTTAAAACGCTTTATTATTAAATGTTGCTCCACAGAAAATTTCTACAATTTCCATTCACGCTCAAAAGCAACGGAGACAGACGCCCTGATTAGTAGGCGGGTATTATATTACATTAATCGGCAAGAGCTGAGTATGGCCCGAAATTAATTTTATAGACTGGGACGAAATGAAACCACCTCACTACATTCGATGAATTTATAAATGCTTCATACCTCGTTTCTTTTCCTTTCAAACTCAATTATTTGTGCAACCTTTGGTCAATGTTTGGATGTTTTCGTCAAGCCAGAGTGAGCGTCTGTGGTGTAAAGTGTATTACAGTTCTTGTTTCATTCCTTATGGTAAGTCTATGCGATAAACTGTGTGAATACCTTGCAATGCATGCTCTGTAGCAGTGCAGGAACACTGCACATTTGGAGTTCATGAAGTATTTATTGTTGATCGGAAGTGATAGTTAAGGTCATCAGATTTAAACCAGAAAAATTTGTCGTTTTGAAAGTTTCAGAGAACGGAAAGGAATTGCTAACGCCGGTGTTAGAAAACGTCTACAGTTAAATGCTATTGCAAAAATTTAGAAGAAGGGAAGTATATTAATGAACATGTGCACTTCATAAACAACCTTCTGACATGTTAGACCTATATGACGAACAAAGCTCAAATTTATATCGTTGACAGTCGGTTTGAATCTTTTCAGGGTCTATTTTACAGTGAAGCACCTTGGAATTTGCAAAGCAGAAATCCATGATATTAACTTAATTTACTAAGTCGAAATCGGACGAAGATTGATGTTTAAAGGCATTCTTCAGATTTCGCACAAGAAATTTTTAGTAGCAGTTTGCAACTCCATTAATTAAAATGGAAAATAAAAGGTTGTAGTCAGCGGCTTCTACCGTGATTCGAACTGCCATGTCTTATAGCACAAGCACTGCAACGCACAAGGGAACCTCTGAGCTAACGACACACTGGCTGCCAGAGGCGGAATATAGTCACTGCGATGTTGCGTGAGCCTCAAAACGCAACCTTAAACACACGAACAGAGGAGGTGGAGATTACTGTTTTAACGTCCCATCGACAACGATGTCATTAGAGACGGAGCACAAGCTCGGATTAGGGAAGGATGGGGAAGGAAATCGGCCGTGCCCTTCCTAAGGAACCATCCCGGCATTTGCCTGAAGCAATTTAGGGAAATCATTGAAAACCTAAATCAGGATGGCCAGGCGCGGGATTGCACCGTCCTCCTCCCGAATGCACACACAAACAGGTGTTACTTATGTGAAGAACGCCGTTCTTGGAGTCCAGAAATTAAATATACTTTCTAATTGTGTCATCTTGCAGTGGATTATATCGTACGAGTCTTCGATGTGGAAAACGAATGTCAAGTGAATTTAGCGAGGTAACGCCGGCCTTCACCCGGAAGTAAATGCACTATCAGAGTGTTGACAAATATTTGCTACGACGCTGCCATTTCTAGGCTCTCTGACGAGGCAGCTCTTCAGCGAAATGCTGGCCGTGATTCTCCGATACGGTTCTTCAGAGTGGAGACGCGCGCGCACGTTTGGTTTTTATGCGGCGTTCTCCCCTGATGGTTTCTGACGTCGCCTTGTGGGCTATGTATACGTATGAGACATTCAATTATCATTAATCCAGAATCATACAAGTTTCAGCTTCCGGCGTGGAAGAAGGCTGTTGACGCCGACATTATATCATTTCAACGTAGGGAAAGCAAAACGGATCATTCAATGTTTCTCATTCAACATAAAGCATGTGAAATAATTTTCCGTAACGTTCATAATCATCTAAAAATACAAACGAAGTAAAAATACACCGGAAGCTTATTCGAATTGAATATAACGCTTTGCACCTCGATGTCGAATTTGTCCACTTGCAATCTTTTGCAGCATACACATAGAATGTCATGATTACCACGAGAATGAAGAAATATGTTGGTAAGGATGGAAGCAAGAAGAGACGCAGTCAACAAATATTCTATTCCTCATGGCATTCATTTCATTTGACACGTAAGAAGAGGTAAAGCGGGAATTTACTTTCGTTAACACGAAAGATATGCCGCACATATTGATAACGAGGAAGTCTGCGTCTTCATACGTTTCCTCCTTGAAATCTGTATGCTCTATTATATACTAAGTAGCCCGATCATTGTTTCAGTAATGTTACCCTCTTGTTTGACCCCGTAACGATGAACAGATTCCAAATGCATGTCTCCCTTCCTGGGTTGTTTTTTGTGTTTTATTGCTTGGAATTCCTGAAGCAGACCACTGTGCCTTCCCCCCTCGTGGGTTAGGTCTCAAAACTAAACCGCTTTGTATCCAATGGCATAATTTATTCAGACAGCATCAGCATAAGACTATCAAACAAAGCCTTCCATTTACAGTTGCAGCACTCTAACCAGCACTGACCAAAGTGTAATCCACGGTCATGGTCCTAAATTACCAGCTGTCTGCTACTGTGGCAAAGTCCGTACTACATTTTCGATTCCGCAGCACCATTTTATCTGGTAACACTGTGTAGTTGCACAGTTGTGCTACCAGGTCTGTCCTCACACTGTCAACTTTATGTATCTCACTTCTCCTGTAGCGTAGATCACGAGGAGCCGAAGTAAATGAGTGTATTCTGCATGACGTAACATTCAGTATTCCCTTCTTTCATAGCCACTCTTCATGTGCATCGATACCAAATAGGAATGCGAAAACTCTTGCGGGTGAGAGAATGACAATAACAATCGTAACAAGAACAAGCAAATAATGAATGATGTTTATTCCAACGCAGAACGAGAATGGCTTTAAATATAAAAATCTGTATCTATATCTATATCCATATCTATTGATTTTTGAGTTGGCACAATGCAAATATATTCTTAGCATTTAGTTACTGAATTTAGTTCTGGATGTTTGCAGAGAAAAGGAAAAGTCGGTACTTCTCGCTAGTGTAATATAATGTGAACCAGCAACTACCCTTTCCTTAGTACACGACTCAAGCAGGTCCTCAAGTAGGTAGCAAGGCACTGCTGCATTCTGTTCCCTGACATTGCTCTGATGACGGTTAATGCAGATAGTTCCGATTATGAAAAACAAAACGTATTGCAGGTTAGTTCCTAGGATAGTAACATTAAATTTGCGGTGTAGACGACACATGAACGTGACGACTATCCATATTACTCATCAATATAAAAAGACAATATTTTGGGAATTTAGCAGGATTACTCAAAATGAATTCTGAAATTGGGTGACAGACTGCACAGGTGCTAAACGTCGTCAAGAGTATACGATGTCCTAATCGCATTAGGAATATGAAGATCGTCTTCGACAGCTCGCAACTTTCACATTGCTATCTCCACCCTACTCCAGACAGCCCTCGGTGGAGTTGCACTACGTTGCCGATGTTATGGAAGGCCTTCAAACCGACAACAGACCACATATTGAAAAATACAAGCGAATTCTCTTGCAGCGTAAGCTTATTGTAACTAATCTAAAAATTATTGGAGAGGAACATTGTCCTATTCAAAAAAAAGTAAAATGTTACACACTGTTGACGTCAAACGGACATTATCTATGTCCTGTCTTGTGTCCTACTCATCTATAATATCAAGTGTACTATGAAAATGATTATATATAATGGATGATAAGGTAATGCATTGATACCAGATGGTGGGGGCCGGCCGGTGTGGCCGTGCGGTTCTAGGCGCTTCAGTCTGGAACCGCGTGACCGCTACGGTCGCAGGTTCGAATCCTGCCTCGGGCATGGATGTGAGTGATGTCCTTAGGTTAGTCAGGTTTAAGTAGTTCTAAGTTCTAGGGGACTGATGACCTTAGAAGTTAAGTCCCATAGTGCTCAGAGCCATTTGAACTACTTAACACAAAATGACATTAAAAATTAAAGTTATTCACGAGCAGCTAGTTGAGAATATGTATGAACATTAAATGACACGACGAACTGAAATAATATGACGAAGAGTTCAGCGCTCACTGGGAATAGAGCCCCACACATATCGTTGTTGACTACACAAAGAGACGTCAGCTACCGAATTTTTCTCCACCAGCTGCTCAGAATAGCATCTTGAACTTACAGTCATCTCGCACATAGTTCTGTGTCTCACTGGGAGTTAAAAACGTCAGATATCGTTAGTGTTGACAACGAATGAAAATACATTAAAAATCAAAATTATTATCCACCTGCAGATAGGTGTTCTCCTGATAGAGCTTGATAATACATAATTAAATCTTTAGTGCCGGGCCAGGATTCGATCCCATTCACGCGTAATATGTGAAGGTGTTGAGGAATCTGCAGTTTTGAACAAACAACAAATTGTAGCCGAGCTGTATTGCCACGAAGGGATCAAATTCCGCGTTAAGGGCGGTCTGAGTTGCATTCCCAGTTTAGAACCAATTTTATCGACATACAGAAGCTCAAATAAAAGATGGAATAAGTGTCCTGTGACCATACATAGCGTTTGTGTCGTCACTTGAAATAAATAACTAGTATAAGAAAGGTTACTGGTGATAGAGTTTCTACATGTCGCCACTCCAGACTTTATTGTGGTTCAACCTACCGTCTACGTGGTAAAGAAGGAATATCATCTTTAATGTGAATTTTCAGACCACGCAGCCATTATATCTCCTTCACTTGGTGTAGCCAGGAGAGAATGGAATCTGTCTCTCCCTATCTAAAATCATTGACGGAAGTGGGAATCGAACCCAGACCATAGGTATAACAACCTACCATCCGTCCAACAGACCACGAAATCCTCTTCTCTGCGAGTCATTTTTCTATCGTAACGCAGTTGCGCCACACTGGATGAGAATTCTGACACACAGGCTCCCTGTAGTAATTTGCAGCATGTTCAGTAAATTCATTTACTTGGTTGACCAAATCACCATGAACTAGCTGCCTCGGCTACCCAGTGCATACATTCGACTATTTTGTAATCACAGAAATAAAATCACGTAACTGCCACCTACACACAACTGCCAACAGTGTAGGATGCAGAAGTTTAAATTGGAAGTGTTCCTTTCCACTTGAGCTATTCTATTGCGCTATCTGTTACTAGAAAACGTCGTTCAGTCCAAAAGAAAAGCTGTAACTGTTTGTCTCTCAGAAGTCAAGACCTGGCCATATGCATAATCTCACAGTGCTGTGGAATCCAAAAGTTCTGGAGGAATAGTTGCCGAGCTCTGGAGCTTATGTAGCTACGTGTCAGCTTGTAGCATAGATAAGATGTCGCGAGTTCGAATACATTCAGTGCTACATTTTTTAAAACGCAATTCTGCTCTCTGCTGAAGGTATCAATCTAATGGAACTTTGGACATAATTCCCTTCACTTCTCAACCCAAAGTAGTCGCATGTGGAAAAAGGGCTAACTACTGTGACATTTTGTTCTATTCGGGTTTAATAGACAGCAGGCAGCAGATGCATCTCGAAGATGTGGAGGGAGAGCGCATCGTGCCATAATATGTCAGAAAAGTATTTTCTACATTAGCCGTCGTGTGGTAGTGATATTTTATTCTTCGTCAAACTTTGTTTGACAGCTTCAACTCAGAACAAGTTTTCTACATGCATGTAATCAATAAACTGCATGTGCATTGTCAGACTGTCATAGGTAACATCAGAGAATTCGCATATATCGTTGATGATTAATTTCTCTCTCATGTTTACTATTGTTTTAACAACACTAAAGGAAACCTTACGAAAATTGTCCACTGTATTATAAGAAATGAAATAAAACTAACCATGATAACCTTACGACGAAAGTATCTGTACACAAGCATGCCTCTATCGACATGAATTAGTAAAATACTACTCACTCAGATTTTGATTGGGTCTGTGTTTAATTGGTATGCTGTGTCATACTCAAGAGGTATGCAAATGTGGCAATTCATAAATATAGTTACGTATTCCTAGAAACCCAAAATTCGCTTGGCAACAGCGGAAAGAGGCCTTACCTGTTGTGCAGCATTGTAAGTTTTTCAACATTGCACTATGAGCTGAAAGCATTTTCTTGCGATTTCCTTATTGATGTTTGATCTGACTGCTTGTAGCTCTTTCACAGAAGGGATAAAAACGTTACAGTCAGTGAGACTGGAACTGCGAACCGTAACAGACGCTTTTTCACAGGTCAACACGATACCACAGAGCTGGCGAGGAGGTATGGGTCTGAGCTTCCTATTACGAAGGCAATAGGAACTCGAACTCGTAAACCGCTATTTGAAGGTCGAGATTAGTTGCGGTTTCCACCTGCAACGACTTTCCTGGGCTGAAAACCGTAAATTTTCAATCTTTTGTTACCCTTCAAGCGATAATAACTCAGATTATTCAATGGAAATGACAGGTAAAATCAAGTGAACTTTGAGGCTTAATTCCGTGCACACCAGGAAGTAACTCGTCGATCACAGAGTTGCCAAACATACGTTGCCTTGTTGCCAAATCTCAGTTACAGTACCAGCAGGAAGAAGACGAACCGATGTGATCCTACAGCGGTCTGGGAAGTGACCATAGCTGGTGTCTCCAAGTCGCGGCTGCTACGGCCTGGAATACGTAATGCGTCTGATTCGCTTTCTGTAACTAGGTTTAGGGACTGGAGCGTAGTTACTAATAATACTCAGAACTGACTGCTAACTGAGCATCATAAATCAGTAACTCTCATTGTTGTTTTTATATTTCTTTCGTAAGTGTACTCAAAACTAAGAAACTCATTCACACGCGTTTTCGTGCCTCGCCGATAGTCGAGCACAACATACAAATAAAAATAAAAAAGAATGTGTTTGTGTATGTGTGTGTGTGTGTGTGTGTGTGTGTGTGTGTGTGTGTTTGTGTGTGTGAGAGAGAGAGAGAGAGAGAGAGATAAATAAAAAGCAATGAGAGAGAGTGTAAAAAATTGTTGTAAAGAAATTGAATCATGGTATTTAAAGAAATCTTTCATTAAAATGACACGTTCCACATCATTACGAAATGTCGTATTCATGATCTATGGAACAAGAGTTAATCTAATGTAATCTAATGTAATCTAATCACATCATATTGATGATTAGCCATGAAGAGTCATGAATTACCGAAATTTTGGCCCATACCAGTAACCAAATCTAAACTTGAAAATAAAAGACGACAATTTTTGTAATAAACCGTGACTCCTATCAAGACCCTTTCGTCCCTGTTATCTAACCACGAAAGATGTCTGATGTGCCTCCATTCTGAAGTAACAAAGTGTGCATGCATTTAAAGATGAAGTGCATGATGTGAAGTTCTGTGACGGAGATACGAACCCAACACGTAAACCGATTGTTAACTAAAAAAAATCAAATGTTACGTATCGGCTTTTCTTACGAGCCGCTAGGTGTCTGAATCTAAAATAAGGATACAAACTTTTGTGCCTAAGCGACAATCGAACTGCACACCTACCGTGCATCCACGAATATAGCTTAAGTATCAGTTGCTTACTCATGAACAGTAAGATGTGTGCGTGTTTGACCAGAAATAACGACACCTGTTGCGATTGTTGGAAACACATGAACAGACATTGAAATTGCGCGTTAATTTTCACTAGCAGGTGGGTGTGCACTTGATAAAGCTAGAAATGAAATTATGAATATTTTTGTACTGGATCAGGTTTCAGACCCACATACTTACCTTTGGAGGAGACCTAGAGAAGATTGCAGTCTTGGGAAAAGGAACGAAATGACTGGACTATACTGTTCCGAGAGATTCAGATCCTCGAAAGAGGAGATACGAATTTGAATCACAGTCTAGCACCAAATTTTTAAACGTCTCTAGTTCAATCAAGTACAAGTAAAATAAGAGCCCTGTCCCTTTAAATGGCTATCGGTTCATCAAATAAAATAAAATTTTCTAATGTAAGTAAGCTTACTAGCGACTGTATTTCTGTTTACCATGACTTCCGCTGTGTCATTTCCCAACGTAAATCGGCTCTGTCCAGTTGGTAATGAAGGAACATGATGTTTAATGCGGATTCTGGATTATAACGTCTTTCTCTTGAGGTTACCACAGGTAAAATAAATCTGTTTGTGCCTCTTAAAAGTAAATGCCTGAACCCACGCATTGCACCTGTGATAGTTCGTTCCACCAGACCATTGTGGCCACATTACCCAGCCCCAAGAGTGTGCTGTAACGGATGATGTGCTTAGCTTACAAAATTAGTCACGGTGGAAAAAATGCGAGTCTATTAAATGGTCAAGTAGAAGCAAGCTTCTGACGCAGAGATTATGCTATTCTCATGTCAGCAGGATGTAAAGATTCTTCTAGGCATCATAGGCTGGATGTGAAGCCATTTTGATTTTTCACAAATTCAGCAAATTTCTTAGTTCGAGAAAATCCACTGTGAAGTGTTAAGTTGCCGGATAATTCGATTATTACTGTTATTATTACTATCATTTTATTCATACCGCTGCTGGAACACGACCGTAGTCTTCAGGTAAAACGCGAGACCAGCTAATATGACGTCTGCCGACCGAAAGCACATATCGACAGAATTTTTATCGCCCCTTTCCTCTCGGGGCTGAAGCTATGAGTGTAATTCAAGCGAATCTACAATATCATATTAGCTGGTCTCGCGTTTTACCTCAAGACTACGGTCGTAATCAAGAGTAATGTACTAAGACTGGAATCAAGACTTCCTCTGGGAAGTGCCGCAGTCTACATGTTGCTAGATCGAGCATATTGCCAGACATAGAATTCTGAGAGGAGCACGACTGTATTGTCCACCTTACGTGAACGACTCGGCGGTCAATTTTTTGGTCTGAGACTGTATCTACAACACATATTGCACGCTGAAGACCCAGAAGAATTTAAAAAAAAGTAGTTTATGAGTGCAACGTTAACCATAGCGTTCGAAGTATTCATAGTATTGTATACGTGTGTGTAACGCCTTCCAATGACCACTCAAGAAAGACAAGGGTACACAGTCTAGCTCCAATATTAAAAATACGCCTCAGTTTGTGGATGAACTCAGACTTAGGTTGATAATAATTGTGAAAATTTAGCAGCACTGTACCCATTGGTGTTAAACTCGTTTTCAACCAATGATTCCCACAGCTACAGGGATACTACTTGTGATACCTCTTAGACAAAATACTTAAGCAGTGTTATCCGACGAAAAGATCAACCTGACACAAACTGTGGGAAGTTTGTTTTACAACCTTCGTACCTGGATATTCAGCTTTTTCCTATTTGAGGTATCTGTGAACGTTGCTGCTTAAGACTATTTAAGCAGAAACTAAATTCCCTCAGCTTCGACAATGTTTAAAGAAATCGTCTTATTGGCACTAAATCGTGGTTTGTGAATTGTTTACCGGCCGTACTCTGCCGTATTTTGCCGGTTGGAAGGCAAAAGCTTACTGACAAATTTCACACAGAAATTACTGTTACAGTGTACTTATGGAGCCAAATGAGTGAATTGCGTATTTTCCGGTGAGAAAGAGCACTGGCAAACAGTCTTCGCTACATTAGGTTATTTAAACTGGTGTCACTCTGAGCTAGAATTTATGGTCAGCGACTAAGTGTAAGGTCAACGTTTCGGATGCGAGTTTTGCGACTGTGAAATACTTTCCTACATTATAGAAGCGAATATTAAATTTGAACTAATATTGCGAAAATTTTGTACTTGGACAGCTTAGAATGAAAATACTTCTGTTTATTTCAAGGGGAAACAATAGATTTTCTAAAACACTGTCTGTCATACACAACTTGAAACAGGTCATGTCGACCAAATCATGTGGAAGAACTAACAGCAACGTATATCCGAAGGCAGTAAGATCTCTTGCCTTTTGTTTTGTCAGTACTCGATAGCCATTTCTAGCCGAAAGTAAATGAAGAAAGGCAGTGCATTTTTGTTACCAAGTAACGTCTTCGTCAATTACTTTAGTTTTAAAGTAATCTACGAGTAATTGCTGGTGTTTGATACTACCATGAAAAAGATTCCGTAGACAGGGAAAGAACCTGTTCTTGGGAAACTACATCTATAGTGACCAAAAGGCATTAAATGATGTTCAAGCGCTTGTGTTCCAGCAGCGGTATGAATAAAATGATAGTAATAATAACAGTAATAATCGAATTATCCGGCAACTTCACACTTCACAGTGGATTTTCTCGAACTAAGAAATTTGCTGAATTTGTGAAAAATCAAAATGGCTTCACATCCAGCCTATGATGCCTAGAAGAGTCTTTACATCCTGCTGACATGAGAATAGCATAATCTCTGCGTCAGAAGCTTGCTTCTACTTGACCATTTAATAGACTCGCATTTTTTCCACCGTGACTAATTTTGTAAGCTAAGCACATCATCCGTTACAGCACACTCTTGGGGCTGGGTAATGTGGCCACAATGGTCTGGTGGAACGAACTATCACAGGTGCAATGCGTGGGTTCAGGCATTTACTTTTAAGAGGCACAAACAGATTTATTTTACCTGTGGTAACCTCAAGAGAAAGACGTTATAATCCAGAATCCGCATTAAACATCATGTTCCTTCATTACCAACTGGGCAGAGACGGTTTACGTTGGGAAATGACACAGCGGAAATCATGGTAAACAGAAATACAGTCGCCAGTAAGCTTACATACATCAGAAAATTTTATTTTATTTGATGAACCGATAGCCATTTAAAGGGACAGGGCTCTTATTTTACTTGTACTTGATTGAACTAGAGACGTTTAAAAATTTGGTGCTGGACTGTGATTCGAATTCGTATCTCCTCTTTCGAGGATCTGAATCTCTCGGAACAGTATAGTCCAGTCATTTCGTTCCTTTTCCCAAGACTGCAATCTTCTCTAGGTCTCCTCCAAAGGTAAGTATGTGGGTCTGAAACCTGATCCAGTACAAAAATATTCATAATTTCATTTCTAGCTTTATCAAGTGCACACCCACCTGCTAGTGAAAATTAACGCGCAATTTCAATGTCTGTTCATGTGTTTCCAACAATCGCAACAGGTGTCGTTATTTCTGGTCAAACACGCACACATCTTACTGTTCATGAGTAAGCAACTGATACTTAAGCTATATTCGTGGATGCACGGTAGGTGTGCAGTTCGATTGTCGCTTAGGCACAAAAGTTTGTATCCTTATTTTAGATTCAGACACCTAGCGGCTCGTAAGAAAAGCCGATACGTAACATTTGATTTTTTTTAGTTAACAATCGGTTTACGTGTTGGGTTCGTATCTCCGTCACAGAACTTCACATCATGCACTTCATCTTTAAATGCATGCACACTTTGTTACTTCAGAATGGAGGCACATCAGACATCTTTCGTGGTTAGATAACAGGGACGAAAGGGTCTTGATAGGAGTCACGGTTTATTACAAAAATTGTCGTCTTTTATTTTCAAGTTTAGATTTGGTTACTGGTATGGGCCAAAATTTCGGTAATTCATGACTCTTCATGGCTAATCATCAATATGATGTGATTAGATTACATTAGATTACATTAGATTAACTCTTGTTCCATAGATCATGAATACGACATTTCGTAATGATGTGGAACGTGTCATTTTAATGAAAGATTTCTTTAAATACCATGATTCAATTTCTTTACAACAATTTTTTACACTCTCTCTCATTGCTTTTTATTTATCTCTCTCTCTCTCTCTCTCTCTCACACACACAAACACACACACACACACACACACACACACACACACACACATACACAAACACATTCTTTTTTATTTTTATTTGTATGTTGTGCTCGACTATCGGCGAGGCACGAAAACGCGTGTGAATGAGTTTCTTAGTTTTGAGTACACTTACGAAAGAAATATAAAAACAACAATGAGAGTTACTGATTTATGATGCTCAGTTAGCAGTCAGTTCTGAGTATTATTAGTAACTACGCTCCAGTCCCTAAACCTAGTTACAGAAAGCGAATCAGACGCATTACGTATTCCAGGCCGTAGCAGCCGCGACTTGGAGACACCAGCTATGGTCACTTCCCAGACCGCTGTAGGATCACATCGGTTCGTCTTCTTCCTGCTGGTACTGTAACTGAGATTTGGCAACAAGGCAACGTATGTTTGGCAACTCTGTGATCGACGAGTTACTTCCTGGTGTGCACGGAATTAAGCCTCAAAGTTCACTTGATTTTACCTGTCATTTCCATTGAATAATCTGAGTTATTATCGCTTGAAGGGTAACAAAAGATTGAAAATTTACGGTTTTCAGCCCAGGAAAGTCGTTGCAGGTGGAAACCGCAACTAATCTCGACCTTCAAATAGCGGTTTACGAGTTCGAGTTCCTATTGCCTTCGTAATAGGAAGCTCAGACCCATACCTCCTCGCCAGCTCTGTGGTATCGTGTTGACCTGTGAAAAAGCGTCTGTTACGGTTCGCAGTTCCAGTCTCACTGACTGTAACGTTTTTATCCCTTCTGTGAAAGAGCTACAAGCAGTCAGATCAAACATCAATAAGGAAATCGCAAGAAAATGCTTTCAGCTCATAGTGCAATGTTGAAAAACTTACAATGCTGCACAACAGGTAAGGCCTCTTTCCGCTGTTGCCAAGCGAATTTTGGGTTTCTAGGAATACGTAACTATATTTATGAATTGCCACATTTGCATACCTCTTGAGTATGACACAGCATACCAATTAAACACAGACCCAATCAAAATCTGAGTGAGTAGTATTTTACTAATTCATGTCGATAGAGGCATGCTTGTGTACAGATACTTTCGTCGTAAGGTTATCATGGTTAGTTTTATTTCATTTCTTATAATACAGTGGACAATTTTCGTAAGGTTTCCTTTAGTGTTGTTAAAACAATAGTAAACATGAGAGAGAAATTAATCATCAACGATATATGCGAATTCTCTGATGTTACCTATGACAGTCTGACAATGCACATGCAGTTTATTGATTACATGCATGTAGAAAACTTGTTCTGAGTTGAAGCTGTCAAACAAAGTTTGACGAAGAATAAAATATCACTACCACACGACGGCTAATGTAGAAAATACTTTTCTGACATATTATGGCACGATGCGCTCTCCCTCCACATCTTCGTGATGCATCTGCTGCCTGCTGTCTATTAAACCTGAATAGAACAAAATGTCACAGTAGTTAGCCCTTTTTCCACATGCGACTACTTTGGGTTGAGAAGTGAAGGGAATTATGTCCAAAGTTCCATTAGATTGATACCTTCAGCAGAGAGCAGAATTGCGTTTTAAAAAATGTAGCACTGAATGTATTCGAACTCGCGACATCTTATCTATGCTACAAGCTGACACGTAGCTACATAAGCTCCAGAGCTCGGCAACTATTCCTCCAGAACTTTTGGATTCCACAGCACTGTGAGATTATGCATATGGCCAGGTCTTGACTTCTGAGAGACAAACAGTTACAGCTTTTCTTTTGGACTGAACGACGTTTTCTAGTAACAGATAGCGCAATAGAATAGCTCAAGTGGAAAGGAACACTTCCTATTTAAAGTTCTGCATCCTACACTGTTGGCAGTTGTGTGTAGGTGGCAGTTACGTGATTTTATTTCTGTGATTACAAAATAGTCGAATGTATGCACTGGGTAGCCGAGGCAGCTAGTTCATGGTGATTTGGTCAACCAAGTAAATGAATTTACTGAACATGCTGCAAATTACTACAGGGAGCCTGTGTGTCAGAATTCTCATCCAGTGTGGCGCAACTGCGTTACGATAGAAAAATGACTCGCAGAGAAGAGGATTTCGTGGTCTGTTGGACGGATGGTAGGTTGTTATACCTATGGTCTGGGTTCGATTCCCACTTCCGTCAATGATTTTAGATAGGGAGAGACAGATTCCATTCTCTCCTGGCTACACCAAGTGAAGGAGATATAATGGCTGCGTGGTCTGAAAATTCACATTAAAGATGATATTCCTTCTTTACCACGTAGACGGTAGGTTGAACCACAATAAAGTCTGGAGTGGCGACATGTAGAAACTCTATCACCAGTAACCTTTCTTATACTAGTTATTTATTTCAAGTGACGACACAAACGCTATGTATGGTCACAGGACACTTATTCCATCTTTTATTTGAGCTTCTGTATGTCGATAAAATTGGTTCTAAACTGGGAATGCAACTCAGACCGCCCTTAACGCGGAATTTGATCCCTTCGTGGCAATACAGCTCGGCTACAATTTGTTGTTTGTTCAAAACTGCAGATTCCTCAACACCTTCACATATTACGCGTGAATGGGATCGAATCCTGGCCCGGCACTAAAGATTTAATTATGTATTATCAAGCTCTATCAGGAGAACACCTATCTGCAGGTGGATAATAATTTTGATTTTTAATGTATTTTCATTCGTTGTCAACACTAACGATATCTGACGTTTTTAACTCCCAGTGAGACACAGAACTATTTGCGAGATGACTGTAAGTTCAAGATGCTATTCTGAGCAGCTGGTGGAGAAAAATTCGGTAGCTGACGTCTCTTTGTGTAGTCAACAACGATATGTGTGGGGCTATATTCCCAGTGAGCGCTGAACTCTTCGTCATATTATTTCAGTTCGTCGTGTCATTTAATGTTCATACATATTCTCAACTAGCTGCTCGTGAATAACTTTAATTTTTAATGTCATTTTGTGTTAAGTAGTTCAAATGGCTCTGAGCACTATGGGACTTAACTTCTAAGGTCATCAGTCCCCTAGAACTTAGAACTACTTAAACCTGACTAACCTAAGGACATCACTCACATCCATGCCCGAGGCAGGATTCGAACCTGCGACCGTAGCGGTCACGCGGTTCCAGACTGAAGCGCCTAGAACCGCACGGCCACACCGGCCGGCCCCCACCATCTGGTATCAATGCATCACCTTATCATCCATTATATATAATCATTTTCATAGTACACTTGATATTATAGATGAGTAGGACACAAGACAGGACATAGATAATGTCCGTTTGACATCAACAGTGTGTAAAATTTTACTTTTTTTTGAATAGGACAATGTTCCTCTCCAATAATTTTTAGATTAGTTACAATAAGCTTACGCTGCAAGAGAATTCGCTTGTATTTTTCAATATGTGGTCTGTTGTCGGTTTGAAGGCCTTCCATAACATCGGCAACGTAGTGCAACTCCACCGAGGGCTGTCTGGAGTAGGGTGGAGATAGCAATGTGAAAGTTGCGAGCTGTCGAAGACGATCTTCATATTCCTAATGCGATTAGGACATCGTATACTCTTGACGACGTTTAGCTCCTGTGCAGTCAGTCACCCAATTTCAGAATTCATTTTGAGTAATCCTGCTAAATTCCCAAAATATTGTCTTTTTATATTGATGAGTAATATGGATAGTCGTCACGTTCATGTGTCGTCTACACCGCAAATTTAATGTTACTATCCTAGGAACTAACCTGCAATACGTTTTGTTTTTCATAATCGGAACTATCTGCATTAACCGTCATCAGAGCAATGTCAGGGAACAGAATGCAGCAGTGCCTTGCTACCTACTTGAGGACCTGCTTGAGTCGTGTACTAAGGAAAGGGTAGTTGCTGGTTCACATTATATTACACTAGCGAGAAGTACCGACTTTTCCTTTTCTCTGCAAACATCCAGAACTAAATTCAGTAACTAAATGCTAAGAATATATTTGCATTGTGCCAACTCAAAAATCAATAGATATGGATATAGATATAGATACAGATTTTTATATTTAAAGCCATTCTCGTTCTGCGTTGGAATAAACATCATTCATTATTTGCTTGTTCTTGTTACGATTGTTATTGTCATTCTCTCACCCGCAAGAGTTTTCGCATTCCTATTTGGTATCGATGCACATGAAGAGTGGCTATGAAAGAAGGGAATACTGAATGTTACGTCATGCAGAATACACTCATTTACTTCGGCTCCTCGTGATCTACGCTACAGGAGAAGTGAGATACATAAAGTTGACAGTGTGAGGACAGACCTGGTAGCACAACTGTGCAACTACACAGTGTTACCAGATAAAATGGTGCTGCGGAATCGAAAATGTAGTACGGACTTTGCCACAGTAGCAGACAGCTGGTAATTTAGGACCATGACCGTGGATTACACTTTGGTCAGTGCTGGTTAGAGTGCTGCAACTGTAAATGGAAGGCTTTGTTTGATAGTCTTATGCTGATGCTGTCTGAATAAATTATGCCATTGGATACAAAGCGGTTTAGTTTTGAGACCTAACCCACGAGGGGGGAAGGCACAGTGGTCTGCTTCAGGAATTCCAAGCAATAAAACACAAAAAACAACCCAGGAAGGGAGACATGCATTTGGAATCTGTTCATCGTTACGGGGTCAAACAAGAGGGTAACATTACTGAAACAATGATCGGGCTACTTAGTATATAATAGAGCATACAGATTTCAAGGAGGAAACGTATGAAGACGCAGACTTCCTCGTTATCAATATGTGCGGCATATCTTTCGTGTTAACGAAAGTAAATTCCCGCTTTACCTCTTCTTACGTGTCAAATGAAATGAATGCCATGAGGAATAGAATATTTGTTGACTGCGTCTCTTCTTGCTTCCATCCTTACCAACATATTTCTTCATTCTCGTGGTAATCATGACATTCTATGTGTATGCTGCAAAAGATTGCAAGTGGACAAATTCGACATCGAGGTGCAAAGCGTTATATTCAATTCGAATAAGCTTCCGGTGTATTTTTACTTCGTTTGTATTTTTAGATGATTATGAACGTTACGGAAAATTATTTCACATGCTTTATGTTGAATGAGAAACATTGAATGATCCGTTTTGCTTTCCCTACGTTGAAATGATATAATGTCGGCGTCAACAGCCTTCTTCCACGCCGGAAACTGAAACTTGTATGATTCTGGATTAATGATAATTGAATGTCTCATACGTATACATAGCCCACAAGGCGACGTCAGAAACCATCAGGGGAGAACGCCGCATAAAAACCAAACGTGCGCGTGCGTCTCCACTCTGAAGAACCGTATCGGAGAATCACGGCCAGCATTTCGCTGAAGAGCTGCCTCGTCAGAGAGCCTAGAAATGGCAGCGTCGTAGCAAGTATTTGTCAACACTCTGATAGTGCATTTACTTCCGGGTGTAGGCCGGCGTTACCTCGCTAAATTCACTTGACATTCGTTTTCCACATCGAAGACTCGTACGATATAATCCACTGCAAGATGACACAATTAGAAAGTATATTTAATTTCTGGACTCCAAGAACGGCGTTCTTCACATAAGTAACACCTGTTTGTGTGTGCATTCGGGAGGAGGACGGTGCAATCCCGCGCCTGGCCATCCTGATTTAGGTTTTCAATGATTTCCCTAAATTGCTTCAGGCAAATGCCGGGATGGTTCCTTAGGAAGGGCATGGCCGATTTCCTTCCCCATCCTTCCCTAATCCGAGCTTGTGCTCCGTCTCTAATGACATCGTTGTCGATGGGACGTTAAAACAGTAATCTCCACCTCCTCTGTTCGTGTGTTTAAGGTTGCGTTTTGAGGCTCACGCAACATCGCAGTGACTATATTCCGCCTCTGGCAGCCAGTGTGTCGTTAGCTCAGAGGTTCCCTTGTGCATTGCAGTGCTTGTGCTATAAGATATAGCAGTTCGAATCACGGTAGAAGCCGCTGACTACAACCTTTTATTTTCCATTTTAATTAATGGAGTTGCAAACTGCTACTAAAAATTTCTTATGCGAAATCTGAAGAATGCCTTTAAACATCAATCTTCGTCCGATTTCGACTTAGTAAATTAAGTTAATATCATGGATTTCTGCTTTGCAAATTCCAAGGTGCTTCACTGTAAAATAGACCCTGAAAAGATTCAAACCGACTGTCAACGATATAAATTTGAGCTTTGTTCGTCATATAGGTCTAACATGTCAGAAGGTTGTTTATGAAGTGCACTTGTTCATTAATATACTTCCCTTCTTCTAAACTTTTGCAATAGCATTTAACTGTAGACGTTTTCTAACACCGGCGTTAGCAATTCCTTTCCGTTCTCTGAAACCTTCAAAACGACAAATTTTTCTGGTTTAAATCTGATGACCTTAACTATCACTTCCGATCAACAATAAATACTTCATGAACTCCAAATGTGCAGTGTTCCTGCACTGCTACAGAGCATGCATTGCAAGGTATTCACACAGTTTATCGCATAGACTTACCATAAGGAATGAAACACGAACTGTAATACACTTTACACCACAGACGCTCACTCTGGCTTGACGAAAACATCCAAACATTGACCAAAAGTTGCACAAATAATTGAGTTTGAAAGGAAAAGAAACGAGGTATGAAGCATTTATAAATTCATCGAATGTAGTGAGGTGGTTTCATTTCGTCCCAGTCTATAAAATTAATTTCGGGCCATACTCAGCTCTTGCCGATTAATGTAATATAATACCCGCCTACTAATCAGGGCGTCTGTCTTTGTTGCTTTTGAGCGTGAATGGAAATTGTAGAAATTTTCTGTGGAGCAACATTTAATAATAAAGCGTTTTAAATCATCAAAAGCGATGAGCGGTAGCAGGCGCTTTCGATAAAGAACGGGGGTGTGCAGCGCCGCTGCTGTCGCCACGGCCGCTGCCAGTAGCCAGCAAATGGATCCCGGAGCTTTGCCGCATACGGCGTCCAGAGGAGGACAGTCTGCAGGAAATCTGCCGCAAAATCGTTACTGGATAAAATTTTGATATCGGTGTGTCACAAAGCGAAATAGATTGAATCTGCGCTACCATTACATTCACGTCTTCAGCATTCAGACAGAAGAGGCTATAAAAATATTTTATGCCAGCTGCTCTCGATCCACTGACATTAAGAACAAAAACAACACACGCTACCGCTAGACCACAGGCGTAATCAGCCTAGAGTTTCTCTATCATGGGACAAGTTTTCCTCCAGGAAGTGCCGCAGTCTACAGTGTTGCCAGATTGTGCATATAACCGGACTTAGAGAATTAGCGAGTTGGCCAGTTTTTTTGTCCCATGTCGCGATCGGCGCGGACTTAGCCTCTGAAGCGGCCGGCCGCCGGTCAAGTTTTATGTCAAAGAGTGTACATAATGCCACCCCAGAAAATCAGGAAACCTCCACCTCGCTGGACAGTGTGTTTAAGGCGTTCAGCCTGACCAGATTCCCTCCAAACACATCTCTGACGATTGTCTGGTTAAAGGCATATGCGACAGTCATCAGTGAAGAGAACGTGATGCCACTCATGAGTGGTCCATTCGGCATGTTGTTGGGCCCATCTGTACTGCACTGCATGGTGTCGTGGTTGCAAAGATGGACCTCGCCTTGGATGTCGGGAGTGCAGTTGCGCATCATGCAGCCTATTGCACAAAGTTTGAGTTGTAACACGAGTCACGTGAGTGTGCGAATAGCATTATTGAACTTGGTAGCATTGCTGTCAGGGTTCCTCCGAGCTATAATCCGTAGATCCACTGCAGTAGTAACCCCTGGGCGGCATGAGCGAGGCATGTCATCGACAGTTCCTGTCTCTCTGTATCTCCTCCATGTCTGAACAACATCGCTATGGTTCATCTGAGATGCCTCGACGCTTCCCTTGTTGAGAGCCCTTCCTGGCACAAAGTAACAATACGGACGCGATCGAACTTCGGTATTGACCATATAGGCATGGTTGAACTACAGACAACATGAGCCGTGTACTTGCTTCCTGGTGGAATGACTGGAACTGATCGGCTGTCAGACCCCCTCCATCTAATAGGCGCTGCTCATGCAAGGTTGTTTACATCCCTGGGCAGGTTTAGTAACATCTCTGAATAGCCAACAGGACTGTGTTGTGATACAATATCCATAGTCAACGTCTATCTTCAAGAGAACGGGGGTGACGCATAACTTTTTTTGATCTGCCAATTTACTTCAAATTTCTACATGCAGGTGAGATACATAATCTGATGATCACTCAACATGGCA
Organism: Schistocerca serialis cubense; assembly: GCF_023864345.2. Classification (NCBI taxonomy): domain Eukaryota; kingdom Metazoa; phylum Arthropoda; class Insecta; order Orthoptera; family Acrididae; genus Schistocerca; species Schistocerca serialis. The sequence continues at coordinate 69,813,845 of NC_064647.1, forward strand.
CAAGGCCAATCACTTTGTGTAGTAGTGATAACCGCACACGTATGAAGCCATCTCAAAGGACATTCTGAGGATGATTCCACATCGAAAATGATCATACTCCTTCAGCACAGCACGACTGCAATATTCGCTCCTGCCAAGTTGTTCGAGGTGCCTGCAGGCAGACAACCCCTCGACACACCTTCTGTTTCACGTGCCTGCCTATAGGCGCCTAGGAATACTTGACAGGTTGAAACTTCCTGGCAGATTAAAACTGTGTGCCGGACCGAGACTCGGACTCGGGGCTTTGCCTTTAGCGGGCAAGTGCTCTACCATCTGAGCTACCCAAGCACGACTCACACCCCGTCCTCACAGCTTTACTTCTGCCAGTACCTCGTCTCCTACCTTCCTGCGAGTTCGAATCTCAGTCTGGCACACAGTTTTATTCTTCCAGGAAGTTTCATATCAGCGCACAGTCCGCTGCAAAGTGAAAATCTCATTCTGGATACTTGTTTCAGTACAGTTTCACGTTTAAGGTAGGTGGATGTCACGAATGATTTTCCTGAACCGAAGACTCTTAGAGGAACCCTTTGCCGCTCTGTTCACATGTGTGTCAATATTGCACCCCCTCATCACCAAGCTACAGGAGGATGCGAAACAGGAGGTTTCAAAATCATAAGCACCTTCTGCTGCTTCGAGTCACGTTCAGATTCCATCGAATGGTACTGAGGGGTCCCTAGTGGTACCAACCTCTACACGAGAGTAAAATTGCCGATCGCGCTGTATGTCGAATGAATGCAATCACGTTCATTAGAGGTGCCACCCCCAGTGTCCTCAGGGAAGACTTGAAACGTCGAAGGTTGTCAGTAGTGTCGAAGGCTGTGAAGAACTTCGTCCTGTTGCTCATCGCATTGTGAACTGTAGTTGTCCACAACGAAATGTGTGGATATCAACGCCCCAGGGAAAATGGTGGTTGCTTTTATGCAACCCCCCCCCCCCCCCTCCGTAGCCCTTCCGTGTGGATCCTGAGCGGCTGTGCGTGTGAAACGTTTTCCTCGGGCACCCGTAACCAAACCACGCGACTTCAACGCTGGCGTCGCGGTTCTGACCTCCACAGCAGAGGCGACAAGAGAAGGGGTGAAATGTGGGTAAGAGGGGTTACGACGACCTTCCCATCATGTGACACGTCGACGGCGGCGTTGGGAAGAGTTGTAGGGAAATTTGGTGCCAATGTGACACCATTAACCCACCTTACACCTCACATGAAGTTCTGAGCTTTGGCCTTTTTTTCGCACGTGTCGACACGTTGCTGTTTGAAACGCCGCAAGGCAAAGGCTGACATCGCAGGGCGCCACGCTTTTGCACCGTTGCCACGGAATTTTGTTGGCACCTTTTAGCCAAATTTCAATCCCGCCTCCGTAGCGCAGCGGTAGTGTTACCGCCTACAGCGCAAGGGGGCCCGGGTTCGATTTCCAGCAAGGGGCTGGGTGTTTTATGTCCTTCACCATCATTTTCGTCGTCACTGACACGGAAGTCGCCGAAATGGTGTTAACTTCAAAGACTTGCAATACGGCGGCCGAACCCCGAAGGGGATATCCCGGCCAATAAATGCCATACGCTCATCTCATTTTCAACCCTTTGCATCGCGATTGGGAATAACTGCGGAATAAGGGGATTTCGAAAAAAATAATCCTATAATTCTGTTGCGCAGCGCGCAATATTAGCTAGAGACCTTACCACTTGTAAATAGTTAGGTCAATAAAAGCTAATTACAGTCCATTCGTCAGTATATTGTACACTATATTAGGCAACCTTCAATATCATCTTAAGACGGTCATTATTACTGTGCAATATGAAATATTGCGCAATATGATCGCCACTTGAGGTACGTTTCACATGTCGCGTAGATGAGCTAAAGAGAGATTCCATTGGCTAATTTTGTGATTGTCTTACAGTAATCGTATTAATTCAGTTGAGGACTTGGTGCGTCAAGATTGATTCTTAGATCCACAGTAAAGCAGTAGGTATTTCTAGGCAACCAGCGAGTACTCATGATCATATGTGCTTCTTCTTCAACACTCTGGAGTCATTCATTGTGAGCTAAGAAGGGTTTCACTTACTGGCTAAGATAGTACAGTTTTTCAGTGGATGGCTTTAGTCGTATCGAGAAAGTGACTTTTGTCGTATCGGGGTACGTGACTGAATGCGAGTTTGCACATTTCATCAGATGCTTACACATTTTTTTCGAATGCGCCCTCCTCAGCTGACATGGCCCTTCACTGCCCCAAAAATTTTGCCTACTATATTCATGACGAATATTCTTCAGTCCCAATTTTCACATGCATATGTTGACTATAAGTGATTTATAGATCTCCGTTTTTGTTTTTCTATATATACATTTGCTCTTTAGGATACCACACAGGGCATAAAATATTTCATGTACGTTTTCAATCCTAATTTTACGTTGTGGGCTTCATTTACGAATCCTCCATCCCACATATTATACTTCATTTATTTCCGCAACTGTTTCGGTTTGAACGTTTACAATTCTTATTATCTTTGGCAGTATAACTGAGCACAGAATAATTTGTTTTGTTGCTGATATTGTTGAAGGTAAAGCTAAGAAACTGAAATTTGGATCTTCGGTAACACTTGAACATTTTAAGTGTCAAATTCCTAAAAAAAAAAAATAAATGAATAAATAAATAAATAAATACAAGGGGAAGTCAGAAAGTAAAGAGATTTTTGAGAAAAAGAAGTCGGCCGCTGTGGCCGAGTGGCTCTAGGTGCGCGAAGTCCCGAACTGCGCGACTGCTACGGTCGCAGGTTCGAATCCTGCCTTGAGCATGGATGTGTGTGATGTCCTTGGGTTAGTTAGGTTTAAGTAGTTCTCAAGTTATAGGGGACTGATGACGTCAGACGTTAAGTCCCATAATGCTCAGAGCCATTTGAGAAAAAAAAAATATTTATTCTGATGACAGAAAATTGAAACACACATTATTTTTCTACATAACCTCCCTCGACTTCAACACACTTTGTCCAACGTTTCGCAAGTTTTTTGACTCCGTCGGGAAAAAGCTTTCTGGTTGCGCCTGTAAACAATTTTGCACCGCATCAATGACTTCTACATCGGTTTGCGAATCTTCTTCCCCTGAGCGCTTCCTTCACTGGTCCAAACATGGAAACCGATTGGAGCCAGGCGTCGACTGCATGGCGGGTGTTCCAGCAATTCGAGTCCCAACTTCTTTACTGTTCCAGCCGTCCGTTTGGAAGAATGTGGCCGAGCGTTTTCTTGCTGCAGGGTAACAACTTTTCGCAGTTTTCCGCGATCTGATTGCAAGTAGCAGTTTAGTTCGCAACACATCAAAGTAGCTCTCACTGTTCACAGTCTCGCGTCTTGGGGTGAACTGAACGGCTACAAGACCTTCCATGTCCCACAACATTCTTAGCATAATCTTTACCAGGTGATGGCTGACGTTTAAATTTCTTAACCTCTGGTGATGATGGGGGTTTCCAAACCATGCTCGCGCCCTTACTTCCCAGTTCGTTATGCGGCATCCACGTTTCGTCTACCGTAACGATTTGCTGTAAAAATCAATCTCCCTCGCGATGATAACGAGTCAAATTTTTACGAGAGATGGCCATCCTTCGCGTCTTACGCTACGCTGGAAGTTCGTCGGTACAAATCTTGCACATTCTTTCCGAAAGTTTAGCCTGTCGTATAAGACGGAATGTGCTGAACCATGGCTGATATGTAAAGTACTGGCGATTCCGTCCACTGTGTTTTCCATCACCACTCCCTCAACGACTTGCAAATTGTCCACAGTTGTTGACGTCGATGACCTGCCCGATCTTTCCTCGCCATTCCTTGTTTCAAGCGCTCTGTTCATTCGTAGATCTTGCTACGCTATAAATAGCTGTCACCACACTACACTTGCATTCGACGAATAATTTTCACAGGTTTAACGTCTTCTGCAAACAAAGAGCGAAAGACTGCCCCTATATCCTCCTTGGTGCAGATTGACAATGGAGCTGCCATGTTCCACGGTCTGCTACAATACACAACCAGCGCGAGAATAAGACTGACATGTTGTGTAGAACTGATCCAGACGACATACTTCAGCCCTGGATACTAGCAGTGTTACCAAGCACTTCGGTGGCAAACTGCAAAAGTCCCTTTAGTTTTTGATTCCTCCTCGTTGTTGCCGAAAGAGTTACAGTGAAGCGCCAAAGAAATTGGTATAGTCATGCGTAATCAAATATGGAGATTTGTAAACAGGCAGCATATGGCGCTCCAGTGGGCAGTCCCTACATAAGACAACAAGCGTCTGGCGCAGTTGTTAGATCGGTTACTGCCGCTACAATGGCAAGATATCAAGATTTAAGTGAGTTTGAACGTGGTGTTATAGTCAGCGCACGAGGGATGAGACACAGCATCTCCGAGGTGGCGATGAAGTGGGGATTTTCCCGTACGACCATTTCACGAATGGACCTTGAAATCAGGAATCCGGTAAAACACCAAATCTCCGACATCGCTCGGTCGGAAAAAGATCCTGCAAGAACGGGACCAACGACGACAGAGGAGAATCGTTCAGTGTGACAGAAGTGCAGCCCTTCCGCAAACTGCTGCAGATTTCAATCCTGGGCCATCAACAAGTGTCAGTGTGCGAACCACTCAACGAAACATCATCGATATGGACTTTCGGAGCCGAAGGCCCACTCGTGTACTCTTGATGACTGCACGACACAAAGCTGTACGCCTTGCCTGGGCCCCTCGACACCAACATTGGACTGTTGATGACTGGAAACATGTTGCCTGGTCGGACAAGTCTCGTTTCAAATTGTATCAAGCGGATGGACGTGTACGGATATGGAGACAACCTCATGAATCCATGGACCCTGGATGTCAGCAGGAGACTGTACAAGCTGGTGGAGGCTCTGTATTGGTGTGAGGTGTGTGCAGTTGTATTGATATGGGACCTCTGATACGTCTAGATACACCTCTAACATATGACATGTACGTAAGCATCCTGTTTGATCACCAGCATCCACTCAAGTCCATTGTGCATTCCGACGGACTTGGGCAATTTCAGCTGGACAATGCGACACCCCACACCTCCAGAATTGCTACAGAATGGCTTTAGAAACACTCTTCTGAGTTTGAACACTTCCGCTGGCCACCAGACTCCCCAGACATGAACATTATTGACCATTTCTGGGGTGCCTTGCAACGTGTTGTTCAGAAGAAATCTCCACCTCTTGTACTCTTACGGCTTTACGAACAGCCCTGCAGGATTCATGGTGTCAATTCCCTCCAGGACTATTTCAGACATTAGTCAAGTCCATGGCACGTCGTGCTGTAGGACTTCTGTGCGCTCGCTGGGGCCGTACATGATATTACGCAGGTGCACCAGTTTCTTCAGCGTATTTTCGAAAGGAAATCTTATAGTTCTACTCAAACCAAATACTTAAATTTGCAATAGGCATGAACCACTGAACAATCGAATTACAATATCATAGTGCAATAACGCAATCAGAACACCTCCAAATATTTTCAGTCAGAAAAATTTCACAGACCTTAATGTGACACCTCCTTCATAGATAAAGCATCAGTTGTTATAAAAAAGTCATCATACTTACCCATACGTGTCCTTGCTCCCAGGCCTTTTCGGCGATGAGATTGAGACACTGTCTTGGGATATCTTCATACATCAGGTTTACAGCAAACTGAAACGTGAGACTATGTCAGTAGGGATTCTATTTTTAATGATCTTACTTGTGGTAAAACAAAACAATAATCACTAAGAAGTTATTGAGTTTTTCGATATGGCTACATTTTGTGCCACAATGAAAATACTCTTTCGTCCCAACCTTGTCACAAAGCACTCTTGAACTATTAGTGTCGGCCGCGTCTGTACGATAAACATCGTAGAGTTCTGGATAGTACAGTGACCAGTGCGATATTTTACATTAACTACAGCAACGCAGATACATCGAAAATGATGCAACATATTCACATGTTAACCCTGTCAATGTGTGTGTACTGTTCCATAGCTCTGTATTTTAATCACTTCACTCAAATTCCACATTTGCACTTCGATAATGAATAAATGAAGCACCTACAGAAACACATCACCTTCTGTTTTGGGAAACATGAGTCTATAAGCAAGTGGTAACATACAATGTTTCGAACAAATGCTGGGCTTTTTGCCAAGTAATAACTCATTTATGACTCTTGTGAATCTGATGGATATAATAGTTATCCATTACACTGTAGTGTGTATTTTGTATTGAAACAGGGACCTACAAACGACGGAGAGGCTTCGTCTCGTCGTAGCTCTCAGTGGTTTACAACCCCACAACAGGCCACAGCAGTCCACATACCCCACCGCCGCCCCGCACCGAACCCAGGATTATTGTGCGGTTCGACCCCCAGTGGATCCCTCATGGAAACGTCTCATACCAGATGAGTGTACCCCAGATATTTGCGTGGTAGAGTAATCATGGTGTACGCGTACGTGGAGACAGTGTTTGTGCAGCAATCACTGACGTAGTGTAACTGAGGCGGAGTAAGGGGAACCAGCCCGCATTCGCCGAGGCAGATGGAAAACTGCCAAAAAACCATGCACAGACTGGCCGGCACACCGGACCTCGACACTAATCCGCCGGTCGGATTTGTGCCAGGGACCGGCACGCCTTCCCGCTCGGGAAGCAGCGTGTTAGACTGTGTGGCTAGCCAGGCAGGCCAGCTACATGTGCTTCTGTAGTCTTTACGACCATTAAGAGAAATTTGTGGCACAACTTGACTAGAAGAAGGGATCGGTTGGTAGGGCATATTCTGAGGCATCAAGGGATCACCAATTTAGTACTGGAGGGCAGCGTGGATGGTAAATATCGTAGAGGGAGACCAAAAGATGAATACACTATACTGATTGAGAAGGATGTAGGTTGCAGTAGGTACTGGGAGATGAAGAACCTTGCACAGGATAGAGTAGCATGGAGAGGTGCATCAAACCAGTCTCTGCAGTGAAGACCACAAAAGCAACAACCTCCAAGCATTGACTGCACATATAAACTGAGTTTGAAAGTTAAATGATCTTGATAGGTCGCAGAACTGATTCGTCTTAGAATTTTAGAGGTACTTTTATTCGACTGCAGCCGTTCGTGACAGGGTAATTCTCTTGTTGTAAATAAAAGGCGGTAACGTGGAAAAGCGAAATACGTTTGTAGAAAATGAAAAACGTCACTAAATATTTTTTCTGATGAATGTACAATTTTCTCTCATCGAACGGCGACTATATTCCGAATATCCCTCGAATGTCACCAACAATACTGAAATGAAACTGCATACAAAAACCTAAAACTGCAAAGTCCATACTATATTTCACTAGTCAAGGTAAGAACTGAAGTAAATTGCCACATTATTATGTAAATTAAAAAGGGAGTTAGACTATGAGCTACACAGGAATGGCATATCGTATCTGATAGTTAATGACATGTACACATGTTGCCGTTCTTAGGAGTCGTCAGTCGCGTTTTCTGTGGCATTTCGCTAGTTATTTGCAAATTTCTTTTTTTCCAATGTGTAGCTGGAGTCAGCACAGACAAATGCTGCTCATCACTTTTGTAAGCGACGCCAAACGTCAACGGAAAGCGTAAGTTTATTTGCCATTACAAATAAAGTTTTATGTGCCCAATCGGCAGAGCGGTGGAAAATTAGTCTAGTGTGATATTCCTTTTATCGATGTGTATTAACGGGGGCAGTAAAACACGAAGAATAGCCAGTACCCCAGCACCGCTATGGCCCACTGCGTTTGCTACTGCGTGCAGCAGCACTTCTTAGTCGCTTCTGTAGTACTGGTTAATCTTCGTGTTTAACTGTTGCTGTTACGAGAGTCACTCCAAAAGAAATGCACGCTATTTTCCTAAAAAATAAAGTTTTCATTCTGCATGTGTGAAAGTTTCACAGGGTGTAGATACATCATTCCCGCTTGTTTTCAAACTTAGTTCAACCTGCTCCCGTGAGTGGCGCCGTCACATCATGTCTTCAAGATGGCTGCAACACTTGACGTTCGTCAGAAGCAACGTGCTGTCACAGAATTCCTGTGCTGTCAAAACGAGACAGTGGGAAACATCCACAAGAGGTCGAGAAAGGTGTATGGAGATGATTCTGTCGATCGCAGTACAGTTAGTCGGTGGGCAAGCCGGTTACGTGATGAAAGCGGGCACGGCAATATTTAGGATTGTCCTCGCAGTGGCAGGCCTCGTACTGCACACACTCCAAACAATGTGCTGAGAGTTAACGAATTGGTGACTGCTGACAGACGCATCACAGTGAACGAATCGTCACGCTACATCGGAATAGGGGAAGGAAATGTTTGCAGAATACTGAAAGTGTTGGCGTTATAAAAGATTTGTGCCAGGTGGGTTCCCAGGATGTTGATAGTGGCTCACAAAGAAACAAGAAAAACGGCATGCAGCGAACTTTTAAAACAGTACGAGAATGGTGCAGATGAATTTCTTGGAAGAATTGTGACAGGTGATGAAACATGGGTCTATCATTTTTCACCAGATACGAAGAGGCAATCAATGGAGTGGCAATTGAAAATTCGCCAAAAAAATTCAAAACTACACCTTCTGCTGGAAAAGTTACGGCTACGGTGTTTTTCGATTCCGAAGGACTCTTGCTTGTGGATATCGTGCCAAGTGGAACCACCATAAATTCTGATGCATATGTGACGACACTGAAGAAACGTCAAGGTCGACATCGGCAAAAGCATGATGTTCTGCTGTTGCACGACAATGCACGGCCACATGTCAGCTAAAAAACCATGGATCACAAAACTCGAATGGACAACACTGAAACACCCGCCTTACAGTCCTGACCTGGCTCCATGTGACTATCATCTCTTTAGGAAACTGAAAGACTCTCTTCGTGGAACAAGATTTGAAGATGATGACTCCCTTGTGCACACTGCCAAACAGTGGCTCCAACAGGTTGGTCCAGAATTTTACCGTGCGGGTATACAAACGCTGGTTCCAAGATGGCGTAAGGCCGTTCAGAGGGATGGAAATTATGTGGAGAAATGAAAATATTGTTCCTAAAAGATGTATCTACACACTGTAAAACTTTCAAACATGTAGAGTAATAGATGGATTATAAAAAAAATAGTGTGCATTTCTTTTGGAGTGACCATCGTAATATGCACGAATAAAGCACTAGACTACTCTAGGGCACCTAAAATTCCATTTTAAAATCATTCCGTTTGTAACAGGAAACAAACCTACCCCCCCCCCCCCCCTCCCCCCCCCGTCGACGCTGGCCATCTCGTGAGACACTTGATAAGCAGCATTTGTCTGGGCTCACTCCGGCTATACCTTGCAAAAGCTAAACTTCAAATACCTATCGCAACAAGAGAGAAATAGCGCCTGATGAACCGTGGGAGACACATCCAATATGCGGGGTGAAAACGGTATAAACTGCCAAAAAATCATCGCAGTAGATCACAAGTAATTAATTTAAAAGTCTAGTAACATGATTGTCCCTTTCCTGCGGTTGTCCCAGGTCACTGTTTTTGGACATGTTGACATTGGACAGCGCACCCGGATTAAACGTGACTTGTGGAAATAATTACGCACAGAGGTCCGCCTGTTTAGCTGGGTGGTAACGTGCCTGCCTCCCATGCAGCGGGCCCGAGCTTGGTTGTAGATTTTTCTCCACTCGTGGACTGGGTGTTGTGTTGTCCTCACCATCGTTTCATCCTCATCACCGGCACACAAGTTGCCCAATGTGGCGTCGACTAAAATAAGACTTGCACTTTGCTGCTGAACTTCCCCGGTTGGGGCCTCCCGGCCAACAATGCCTTACGATCATTTCATTTTTTCTTTACGCACAACAGACTGGGAGAATTCATTAAACAGGATCAAACATTTACGAGATTGCCTGCTGCACCCCCTCCTCCAACACAGCCGCATCGGTTCGTGCAAAAGAACTTGCTCACCTTCTACCAGTAATTTATCGTAGATCACTTGAACCATGAAAGGTTCGTAACGACTGGAAAAAAAAGCAGGTCATTCCCGTTTTTAAGAAAGGCCGTAAGACAGATCCACATGATTATAGACCTATATCGCTGACGTCAATCTGTTGTAGAATTAGGGAAGATGTTTTACGCTCAAGAATTATGATGTTTTGGCAAAATGAACATCCTCTCTATAAAAACGAAAATGGATTCCGCAAACAGAGACCCTGCGAAACTAAGCTCACTCTGTTCCTCCATTAGATACACAGCGCAGTGGACAACGGCGCTTAGGTTGAGGTCGTGTTCCTTGATTTCAGTAAGACATTTGACACCGTACCGCATTGCTGTTTAATGAAAAATATACGAGCTTACGGAGTATCGGAGCAGACCTGCGATTGGATTCAAGACTTTTTTGCAGATAGAACTTAACACGTCGCTCTTAACGGAACTAAATCTACAGATTTAAAGGTAATATCCGGAGTACCACAGGGAAGTGTGATAGGACCGTTGCTGTTTACAATATATATAAAGGATCTAGTAGAAAGCGTCGGCTGCTCTTTAAGGCTATTCGTAGATGATGCAGTTGTCTATACCAAAGTAGCAACGCCAGAAGTTAGTTAGAATTTGCAGAACGACCTGCAAAGAATTGATGAATGGCGCAGGCTGAACGTAAATAAATGTAACATATTCCGCATACATAGGAAAAGAAATCCACGATTGTACAGCTACATTATTGATGATGAACAGCGGGGGACAGCGTTTGCCGTAAAATATGTAGGAGTAACTCTCCAGAGCGACATTAAGTGGAACGACCAGATAAAACATATAGTGGGAAAAGCAGACACCACACTCAAATTCATAGGAAGAATCTTGAGGAAATGTAACTCATTCGCGAAAGAAGTGACTTATAAGGCGCTTTTTCGTCCGAGTCTTGAGTATCGTTCATCTGTCTGGGACCCCTATCATGGAGGACTGATAGATGAGATACAGAAGATCCAACGAAGAACGCCGCGTTTCGTCGCGGGATCGTTTAGCTGACGAGAGAGCGTTATGGAGATGCTAAGCAAGCTCCACTGGCAGACGTTACAAGAGAGGCGTTGTGCATCACGGAGAGATTTACTATTGAAATTTCGGGACAGCACTTTGCAGGAGGAGTAGGACAACATATTACTTCCCCTTACATACATCTCGCATATTGACCACGAGGAGGTAGTTCGAGAAATTAGAGCCAATACAGAGGCTTACCGACAATCATTCTTCATTCCCCCGCACTATTAGCGAGTGGTCAGTGTTGGAGGGATCAGATAGTGGTACCGAAAGCACCCTCTGCCACACACCATTAAGTGGCTCGCGGAGTATGATGTAGGTGGAGATTTTCCGCTGCGCGTGTTGAAATCGCGAGCTTGAGTCGCAAACACGTAGGCAACGACGGCCTGCGTGGTTGAGTCACTGCAATGCTCCAATCCTGGGCAGTCGCCATGTTGCCTGTGTTGACGTTATTTCAGCTCTGTTAAGGGGGAAACCACATTAGTAGGTTCAAAATATACGATTTTTTTTAATTGCGTAAATCTTTAGGTTAACTATCCAAGAACACCTGTCAAAATTTCAAAGCGAAATTCGCACGCGTTTAGATTTTATGAGCATAGAACCGAGTGCACATCGGGTAACGAAATTCTTCCAATATATTAAGATTTAGCAAGGGATGAATTACTGGAGAGATGTTTAGGTGGCCACACACAAACTGCGAATGAAAGTTTTAATTCCACCTCCTAAACACTTGCACTCCGCACTGAAAAGTCGTTGAATTGGCATCGTATTTAGCAGCGGGCTTATTCAATGAAGGAAATTCATCCCTTCTGATGGTGATGAACGAGGCAGGAATTGTAGTAGGCACACGAAGCTTCAGTTATGCCGAACAAATGGATAACCAGCGCGTGAGCCGGCAGAATCTACGTAGTTAGCTGGAATCGAAGGAAGGTCGGAAAGCTCGAAAGCACTGCTGCAAGTGCAAAACGAAGCCTATCACGAAGAGAAAGGATTGGTATATGATGCTGGACTCGCAGATTAATCGATAAGCATTTTACCCTATTGTTAACTTCTTTGAATTTCTAGTTTCCGCGAATTTATTTTTCAAACGCGCTTATCTCGAAATGACTTTTTTCACATTTTTCTAGAAGTATAGAACGGATCATCATGAAAATAGATAGTATGATTCTTTGGAAAATTACGAATTATATGAACCAACTTCTGAGATGATATGATTTTAAGGGTATTTTTATTTATATAATTAGAAAAAATATAGTGAAAATCGAAGTAAATTCTTCCGACGCCTGCAAAATGTTTCATTTTCATTATTTTCACCTGTATTGAGGTTCATATTCTTAGAAAATAAGAAATCAATATAAACTCAAAACCTTTTTGATTTCAGATGAAAATCGGGATGACTATGCTGAACGCAGTTGAAGAACTATACTCACAGCCTTCAGCGGACATCACAACGTAGCTTTGTTATTTTTGGCTGAAATTATTGAAAAAATTCGCAAAAACTGTTCGAAATATGGATGAAATGATGTCAAAATTTGATTAAATTCTAATTAATTGTTACCACCCAAAAAAATCCCAAAAAATCAGTGTCAAACAGCCGTCTAATGTGGTTAGGGTGGAAGGGAGATTTACTGTCACTGAGCTATGCAACATTCATTTAATTTATGGCGAATTAAAAGGTGTTGCGAGGGCAGCTATACGTGATTGTCGAGAACGCTTCCCACGACGAAGAGTTCCCGAACGATCGATATTTATTGGTATTCACCAAAGGTTTATATCATCATGAATCTCTACTTTTAGTCGATTATTTTGATTGGTTCGTTGATTTGGGAGAGAGGAGTAAACGGTGCTATAGGATTAGGAAAGGATGGGGAAGGATATCGGCTGTGGCCTTTCAAGGAAACCATCCCGGCATTTGCCTGAAACAATTTAAATAAACCACTGAAAACCTAAATGAGGATAACCGGATGCGAGTCTGAACCGTCGTCCTCCAGAATGCGAGTCCAGTATGCTAACAACTGCGCCACTTCGCTCGGTTGATTATTTTGCAATTCACTCGTAACACAGTACACCTGTTATCAAACTGCCCGTTAGCTACTGTCTCTGGTTCTGCGGCCGATGTTTGTTTGATGATTTTTCTGACGTTTCGCCAGCTCAAATGGCTGGCATTGTCAGAGCTTCATCCTCCATTGCTGGTGGTGGACGGAAGCCAACAGACAGTTTGTCAACAAGAGGTCACGAAAACCTTATCAGTTTCGTGCAGTAGTTATCTTTACTTTTTCATATTTAAGTCTGTACGCGAAACCTATTGTCTGCTCTGATATGCTTTCGTTTTATTATCAAATAAATAATCACAGAATACAACTTACAGTACCTACTTAATTTGTATAGATTGAGAGATGCTGCTCTTTACTACCCCACGTAGAGGGCAGAGGCCCACAACGCGAAGAACGTACGTTGGAGGCTGAGGAACAAATTCTCGACTGCATCCACTAAGATCCTACTTAGGGTATTAGAGGCATCGCCCGCCAAGTGAGTGTATCGCACACTGTCGTTTGTCGCAGTTTGAAAGAGGAGCGTCTGTGGCCTTACCACATTTAACGCGTACAAACGTTGGAAGAGGAAGATTTCCCTCCGCAACGACAATTCGCAGTGTGGTTTTTGTTACAAAGCGCGCAGTATGAGTTTGTAAACAAAATACCCGTCACAGATGAATCGTGTTTCACACGCGACGGAATAACTAATTTCCTTAACATGCAGACATGGAGTGTACACAATCCACACCAAGTAGTAGCAACACTTTTCCGTAAATGTATGAGCGGATAAAGTCGATGCTTGGATTATTGCGCCTTATGTTTTACCTACACGATAGACTGGTAACCATTACCGAACCTTTCAAGAGGAAACATAGCTACCAACTTTATTAGAAAATATTCCGTTAACTGTACGTCAATGGCACGCGGGGTAGCCGCGCGGTCTCAGCCGCCTTGCACGGTTCGCCCGGCTTCCCCCGTTGGAGGTTCGAGTCCTCCCCCGGGCACAGGTATGTGTGTTGTAGAGTAAGTTAGTTTAATTAGTGTGTAAGCCTAAGGACCGATGACCTCAGCAGTTTGGTCCCACAGAACCTTACCACAAATTTCCAAAAAATTTCCGTACGTTATAACATGTAGGTCCTCAACGATGGTGCTGCATCCCACATTGGTCACAGAGTACGAAGATTTTTGAATAGACGATTTCCAGGACGATGGATAGGACGTTTTCGTCCACATTGATAAACAGCACGCAGCCCTGATGTAAACCCACTGGATTTTTACTTTTGGGGCCATATGAAGGAACTTATTCGTGCTCAGAAGGTAAATAATGTGGATGAACTTACGCAGAGGACTTTTTCACGGCTGCCAGTACCATAAAGGCAAATGTGCATGTGTGTGAACGAGTGTGACGAAGTGGGTGCGCAGTAATGAAGCATTTGTCGAACCGAATGTTGGGGGGGGGGGGGGGGGCGGCGGGCGCTGATGACCTTGCAGTTTAACGCCCTCCGCTACAAATTATTATCATCCCAAATGGTGGGCATTTTAAACACTTATTTTAATATTTGTGTACAGGAGCAAAGTAATCTCGGTGTCATTATCATTGTGGCACTGTTGCAGCAAAGGAAAATAATCTGATTTTAATTTTCGTTATGGTATTGTTGTAAAAATCGGAAACAGTTCATTGTAATTAATGCATAACAAATTACGTGGTAAGTGGTTCATTTTGTACTGAAGGAGACACATTTTATTTTATGTTAGCTTCTCTTTACTACCACAACCTTCGTTATGGTAACGCTGTAAAAGAGCAAACGTCTGTTTTTACTAAATTCATTGTTTATGTAAAACGAATTACACGTTCTGGACAACCCTGTGACTGTTTACATTGCTTGTTTCCGTAGTACCTAGCCGCCGCGCCGTCTCGTACACATCCAATGTTTACATTTCTCTGGTTCGTCCGTTACCTTTCTCTGACCGCATCAGTTGAGAATGTAAAGAGAAATGCGCCTACCATCAAACCTATAAATATCTGTTTTTAGGAATACAAAAATAAAGGACGTGATTCAACGATATTTCATTAGACTTTTTTTTGTCAAGCACACCGAGATGTGCCGCCTGAATAATTTTAGTAGCTTATTCTGTTTACACGTTGTACCGAGTTAACCAAAGTTGTCGCTGATAGGGCGACGTAATACCAGTATAATGATACACACTTTCCCTCCACTGTTACTAAGGTCGCAACTACATATCTTTGTAGCATATTATGACGAATCTATTTTTAAAAAATATCCACGTGTCTTGAATTTCTGGTTAGTCTTGCCGAGTCTACGAGACACAGGCAGAGCTGCAGAGGGTCTATGTTCTGCTGATCATTCTCCTTTCGTTTCCCTGTCTACTATGAAGTCCACTTTTCGGGTTTGGAAAATTTTATTTTATTACTTAACTTCGAGTCCAGGCATATGCTCTTCCTAAAGCCACAGTCGTGAAGGTAGGCTAAGTGGAGGAAGTCGTGTACACCATCTGTGTGTGAAGCCTGTTAAGTCTCTTGTGTGTGTTCTCGTACCTTAACTGTGTGCATATCGTATACTTGGAGGTGCAGTTCGGGGAGCAGCGCAGCATTTGCGCAAACGACCGTGACAGCTGCCTAAAAGTCACGCGCAGGGTGGCCGCTGTACCTTGTCTCGACCGCTATCGCGACGCGCATTCGATTCAGGTCGGACTCACCTCCCTGTCTAGCAGACTAACGCGCTACATGTTAAGCTATTTGAGGTGGTCACTGTTAAGAGCAGACTCATTACGTTAATTCTTGTCAGACCACGGTGCTTCATGCTTGTTTTTTCGTGATAACACTACAGACGGGTGTGAAGCTGGCTTCTACTTTCAAGTCAGGTTTAGTGTAACCTAACAAGGCCTTCGCCTACTGCTAAAGATAATGTCTGTTTTCGATGGGATGACTTTTTTCACATTGCGACAGTTCTTACTGCGGGATCGCACTTTGTAATAAACATCGTAGATATAAACTGCACTATCATTAAAATTACGTGCATGATTGCTAATTGTAAAGGTCTAGTAACATTCACACATACACGTGTTAAGAGAATATTAGCTATGTTTATTATGAGGAATAGTCAATGAAAACCGGACACCTGCCACCATGGGACATGGAATGGTTCCATTCAAAAGTAATCACCACATGCGTCAAGACATTTATCCCACTGGGAAACAAAACGATCAATTCCTGTTTCGTAGAATGCGTTCGGCTACTGGCGTTTCCA
Source organism: Schistocerca serialis cubense (assembly GCF_023864345.2). NCBI lineage: Eukaryota > Metazoa > Arthropoda > Insecta > Orthoptera > Acrididae > Schistocerca > Schistocerca serialis. The sequence goes on from NC_064647.1 coordinate 69,830,189, forward strand.
CAACCACACCCACTCTTACACTTCCAGAACCATTACACAACTGAAACCGACGTACATGCACGTCTTTCTTCAGGTCACCAATGTTGAGAAAATCGCATGGTGAAATATCCAGGCTGTGCAGAGGGATCCCAACCAAATCGCTGGAGCGTAGCCATCTTCTGATTGGCAGCGTCGGGGGTAGGCATTACAGTGCAACGGGACGATTTTATGCAAGAGCATTCCAACAGCCGGACGTTGTGGCCCAGCGGTTCTAGGCGCTTCAGTCTGGAACCACACAGGTTCGAATCCTGCCTCGGGCATGGCTGTGTGTGATGTCCTTAGGTTAGTTAGGTTTAAGTAGTTCTAAGTGCTAGGGGACTGATGACCTCAGATGTTAAGTCCCATAGTGCTCAGAGCCATTCGAACCATTTTGAGCATACCAACAAGCCGAAGGCAAACAGCAATGACGATAGTGGAAAATTCCACATCTACCGCACCAAACAAATCCAAAGCTGTTGGCAGACGTGCTGCTAAGGTCATGATGACCTGCTTTTTCAACCTCAGGGCCCCTCTACGCATCTAGTTCCTCGCGTGTGGTATCACAATTGATCTCCAATGCTCTGAAGACACTTGCAGAGAACCAGTGCGCAATAAAGTCAAAACGTCCAGGAATGCTGTCAGAGGGATTCATCCTGTTGCACGATAGCGCCCATCCCCACACTGCCAATTGGACGAAGACTTCACTTCAATGATTTGATTAGGAAACACTCCAACATCCTCCATACAGCCTGGATTTTTCACTGTGCGATTTTCAAGTCTTTGGTGACTTGAAGAAAGACGTGTGGATGTCGGTTTCCGCCAGACGAGGAAGTACAAGAGCGGGAAATATTGTGAATCTGTCATTAACTGATCACATTCTATGAAACTGAAATTTATCATCTTGTCTCCTAGTGGGTTAATTGTCTTAATGCATGTAATGATTACTTTTGAATGGAACCATTGCACGGTCCCATTGTGGAGGGAGCTTGGTTTTCATTTAAGTGTCCCTCATAATTTCACTCCATTGTGGAGTGTGCACCTTTCTTGGCAAATGAAAACCGCGAGCCAGACCAGGCCTCAAACCTGCAAGCTTTGCCTTTTGCAGACAAATACTCTTATGTACTGAGCTACTGAGGCACGACTTCCAAACCACTCCCACAACTACACTTCGTCTCTACTACTTTCTCAGCTTCACAGAAGACATTCTGCACAACTTTTGGAACAAGTGCTCCTGGAAGAAACGAAGGCAGAACACACTTCGCTGCATAGTGAAAATTCACGTCGGTAGCAATCTCCTCAGCTGGGGTGTTGTGTACATAGTTCCACGTAGTCAGCACATACACAACTTTCCCAATAGAGTGCGCCCCGCTAAGCACAACAGTGCAGGCGCAGCGCTCATCCGTCTCCGCACTACGAGATGGCGCTGTCTTAGAGACGGACCAAATTCTGCTTCCGCCAATCCAGTTATTAATATGTAACGCAGCCAATGAGATTGCTGCTAACGTAGAACCTTTTCTCCTTGCGGATCACACTCGCGCAGTGATACCTGAATGCTCGAGGTATTATAACGAGCGTACAGACCTCCGATTAGTCAGTCTGCATTAGTCTGTAGTCAAGTTTCACTCTGCGCCTAATAAGATCATCATATTACTGTACATAGCCATGAAGATAAATGTATAGACACTTTGTCAAGTATCAGAGATATGTGAGAATGAGATTAACGTACCAAGACCAAATGAACTTCAGATTGTCAATTGTAAACAGCATCCAGAATCAAGTTAAGTAATTTCTATGCTTTTTATTATTTTAATAAATGTGTGTGAAAATTAATCAAGTTCTGTTTAAAGTTGGTCACCGTCAGCCTGCTACTCTAAGCGTGCAAGTGGCATTTCTACCGTCTGACCTAACGGCAGAAAATAAACAGGCCGCAATAAGACTACGAGATATATTGCTGACACTCGCCTACTTCGTTAAAGCAACAAGTCAAATAATCAGATGGTGTGCGTACCGAATGTCTTACAGTACGCACACCACATGGGGTAAGCCATTTTTTGGCAATATACTTTCTTCCGAGAGTACCGATCCCTGGTATGCTTCCAAACTTGAGTGGAGTTTGGAAAGTAGGGGAGAGTACTGTCGGAAGTAAAGCTGCAAGGGTGGGGCGCGAGTCATTCGTACCTGAGTCGGTAAGAGCATTCGTCTGCAAAGGCCAAGATTCCAAATAAGGTTACCAGCCAGCAGTACTGGATTAGTTACATGTAATGCACGGTACATCTTAATTTACCTCTAATTCTTCTCGCACCATACAGATGTAGGTGTCATTCTGTACGCGACGTTTCACCTCCAGGATGTGCTGGTACAGGGCCCGGCATCCGCCCTGCTGGAACGCGGCCTGCAGTTGTACGGGGTCGTGCTGCCCTGCCTTCACGACCCCCAGGTGGCTGAATTCACTTCCCGCCATCAGCAGCACTTCCACAGCAGACCAGCATTTGCGCTCCCAGGCGTACCTCACCGGCGTCCACCCGAGCAGGCCGTCCTCTGCAGACAGTGTGCCCTCCCCCGCGCGTCTCCACAGTCGCTGCAGCAGATGGAGCGACCCGTGGGCCACCGCCAGGTGCAGCGCGTTGCGCCCACACGCGTCTGTCTGCCTCCAGTCGGCACCCCCGGCCAGCAGTGCCCTCATCTCGCCCTCGTCGCCACCCGACAGGGCCTCCAGCACCGCCTCCAGCAGTGGCCGGCCCCTCACTGCCCTGCGGTCGAAGGACTCTCGAAAGAAATCCAGTCTCCCGGTGAGGTAGGCCTTACGGTACGCCACCGCACGGCTCCGATCTCCGTATCCGAGGAAGCACCACTTGGCGAGGAAGTGTTCGGCGAACGTCCTGTGCAGGAACTCTGGTTTCCTGTAGGAGAACTCGTACACGATTCCAGCTTTCACGAAGTCTCCCCTATCGGACGGTGACATTGCTGGTACGTCTGCGCTGTGCAACAGAACTGACGCCGCGAGGAGCATCAGCTGTTCTTCGTGCTTCTCCTGTGCCTTCTCGACCTCTCTCCTCTTCCCGGGAGCGGAAAGGTTGTCACCTAATTTTTCCTCGTACAGCCTTCTGAATTTATTTTGGAAGAAAGCTTCGTACAGAGTCACAATGTCATACGTCTCATCAATTTCCTGCGACAGATTTACAAACATTTCAGCAAACAGAGGGATCCTCAGAAGATTCCTCAAGTTCTTGTTGAGACCACTGATGGCTGGGATGTTTCCCTTCGAGGAATGGCTCGTGAAGAAATATTCTAGCTCCGATTCACTGAAAGGCTCCAGCGTGTGTGGCGACACTCCCATCCGAGCCTGTAAGAGCTTCACCGGTTCTGGCCTCGTCGTCACCAGGAGCTTTCCCTTGCGTGGAGACAGCAGAGGGAGCACCTCGAGACACTTGTAGACATAGTCGGGGCACACCTCGTCGAAGCCGTCCACGAGACAAACGACTTGCGTGGACTGCAGCAGGCAGTGTCTGAGCAGTGTGTACTCCAGTTCACCTAGAACGCCCTCGTTAAAAACTGTCCACCTCAAGATGTCTTCTGCAGCACTCACACCATTCTTACTGTGATCTAAAACTGCGTAAAACTTAAATAGATTAACTCTCAATAGCCAGCAAGAAGGGACCTTCTCTTTTATTTTTTCCGCCACATGTGACAGCATCTTTGACTTGCCCACTCCGGGCTTCCCCTCCACAATTATTGTGTTGCTGCCAGTACCTTTGACGTGCTCTTTCTCTCGCTCTCGAATCTTAACCAGAGTGGAGAAAAACTCGCCCGTCAACACTCGCTGGTCCACGAGCTTCCTGGGCACGTAGTGCGCGGGCAGAGTTTCCAGCTCCCGGCCCATCCTCAGAGGCTGTGACAGCTGTGCTAGAGCCAGCAAGAGTGCCGGCTCGCCATCCAGCAGTGACTGGAGGGCGTCGACGTCCGCCACCAGGTCCTGCAGGCGGCATCCGTAGCGGTCCCCGTTTAACGCGACACTAATGTTCAGGAAGTCGTTCCAGCTGTCGCCGCTGATGTCGGCTGTGCGGCAAGTGTCGCTGAAGCAGTGCCTGCCCCTCCACGACACAACGACGAAGCGGCGATGACTTCGGCGTTCACTTTGCATCTCGTTCGTAAGCTCATCCAGAATCGCAGAGCTATCTTCAGTCTCATCATCTACAATCACCTGAAGATAGTTGAAACAGATCAGTTAGACACAAATATATTCAAAAATCGTTTTTTTAAATACAACTTGCATAATTATTTCACAATTTTCGCATATTGAAATTTACACTACTTATTCACAACATAAAACAGCTTTAAATGCCTTGTTTCTCTTCAGAAGAATCAATTAACACATTTTTGTTCTATCTCTGTATGATTCCATTTTCACTTCGTAGTAATTAAACTTGATAAGATCTATTGGCACTAAGAACCACCATTACTCCCAGTGAACTAATACACTATGTGGTCAAAAGTATACGGACAAAAACATAGGTTTTTCATGTTAGGTGCATTGGGCTGCCACCTGCTGCCAGGTACTCCATATCTGAGACCTCAGTAGGTATTAGACATCGTCAGAGAGCCGAATGGGGCGCTATGCGGAACTCACGAACTTTGAACGTGGTCAGGTGATTTTCACTTGTGTCATACGTCTGTAAGCGAGATATCAACACTCCCTAACATCCCTAGGTCTACTGTCTGCGATGTCATACTGAAGTGGAGATGTTGTGTACATAGTTCCACATAGTCAGTGTGTACACAACTTTCCCACTAGAGCGCGCCCCGCTAAGCACAACAGCACAGGCGCAGCGCTCGTCCGTCTCCGCATTATGAGATGGTGCTGCCATAGAGACAGACCAAATTCTGCTTCCACCAATCCGCTTATTAATATGTAACGCAGCCAATGAGATTGCTGCTAACGTAGAACCTTTTCTCCTCGCAGATCACACTCGCGCAGTGATACATGAATGCGCGAGGTATTATAACGAGTGTACAGACCTCTGATTAGTCAGTCTGCATTTGTCTGCCCCAGTCTGTACCAGTCTGCATTAGTCTGTACCAGTCTATAGTCAAGTTTCAGTCTGCGCCTAATAAGATTACCATATTCCTGTACATAGCCATGAAGATAAATGTATAGACACTTTTGTCAAGTATCAGAGATATATGTGAGAATAAGATTAACATACCAGTACCAAAGGAACTTCAGATTGTCAATTGTAAATAGCATCCAGAACCAAGTAATTTTTATGCTTGTTATTATTTTAATTAATGTGTGTGAAAATTAATCAATTTCTGTTTAAAGTTGGTCACCGTCAATCTGCTACTCTAAGCGTGCAAGTGGCATTTCTATCGTCTGACCTAACGGCAGAAGATAAACACGCCACGATAAAACCACGAGACATACTGCTGACACTCGCCTACTTCGTTAGAGCGACGAGTCAAATAATCTGATGGTGTGTGTACTGAAGGTCTTACAGTACGCACACCACAGGAGACGTGAAGGGACACGTACAGCACAAACACGCATAGCCCACCTCGTCTGTTGACTGACAGAGGCTGCCAAGAATTCAAGGGGGTTGTAATGTGTAATAGGCAGATATCTATACAGACCATCACACAGGAGTTCCAAACTGCATCATGATCCACTGCAAATACTATGACAGTTAGGCGGGAGGTGAGAAAACTTGTATTTCATGGTCGAGCGGCTGCTCTTATACCACACATCACACCGGTAAATGCCAAACGACGCTTCGCTTGGTGTATGGAGCGTAAAACATTGGACTAATGAAAAGTGGAAAAACGTTGTGTGGAGAGACGAATCACGGTGCACAATGTGGCGATCCGATGGCAGGGTGTGGGTATGGCGAATGCCCGGTGAACGTCATCTGCCAGCGTGTGTAGTGCCAACAGTAAAATTCGGAGGCGGTGATGTTATGGTGTGGTCGTGTTTTCCATGGAGGGGGCTTGTACCCCTTGTTGCTTTGCATGGCACTATCACAGCACAGGCCTACATTGATGTTTTAAGCACCTTCTTGTTTCCCACTGTTGAAGAGCAATTCGGCGATGGCGATTGCATCTTTCAACACGATCGAGCACCTGTTTATAACGCACGGCCTGTGGCGGAGTGGTTACACGACAATAACATCCCTGTAATGGACTAGCCTGAACAGAGTCCTGACCTGAATACTATAGAACACCTTTGGGATGTTTCGGAACGGCGACTTCGTGTCAGGCCTCATTGATCGACATCAATACCTCTCTTCAGTGCAGTACTCCGTGAAGAATGGGCTGCCATTCCCCAAAAAACCTTCGAGCACCTGGTTGAACGTATGCCTACGAGAGTGGAAGCTGTCATCAAGGTTAAGCGTGGGCCAACACCAAACTGAATTCCAGCATTACCGATGGAGGCCGCCACGAACTTGTAAGTCATTTTTAGTCAGGTGTCCGGATACTTTTGATCACATAGTGTAGATTTTGTGGGGGACAAGAGCACTGAAATAGTCTGTGTTAGGCGAAACAGTTTATTGTGGAAATATTCCATTCAACATCTATTTTAGTAATACTGTACAGAGATTTTATATGTTTCTAACACTAGTGCTGTTATAACACTCCATAAAATAAGTATCTTGTAAAAGTGATTTAAATGTTCAAGGAAGTCATATTTTGTGACTCAATAAACGACACAAAAATATCTTACAATGTTTCAGTGCTAACTACAATGATCGCTTCACTGTATAGTATTTAATAATAGTAAACTAGAAAACAGCTCTGCTTAGTGGGCCATAGACAACAGTAATGGTAAAATAATTTCGGTAAATATGAAGCAGTTGGAGGTCAAAGGCATACTCGCCAGAATATGATCATTTTGAATCTATTACTCAGAAATAAAAAATGTATGCTAGGGGATAAGTTTTCACCTTCGTAGACTTTAAATAAGCTTATGACTCAGTGGACCGTAACAGCCGCTTCAAAAATCTAAAGGAGTTAGGCCTAGACCTCAAAGTCAGTGCACTTATTAGACAAACACTAGATTGTGCAAAATCTAACGTAAGGTTCAGGGAAAATTTTCAGCATACACGCATGTGACAAGATGGTGGAGTGTCTCCATTAATTTCCGTCTGTCCCTCTCAAAACTTTTCGAAAACTTGAACAAATCAAAGGTTAAAATGGAACAAAGACTCAAGTTAAGAAGAGCCATTACCATGGTAGTCAGATTAGCTCTTGCATAATAACCTATTATTCTGATTTGGAACATTCCAACAGATCACAGCGAGTATATATTCTTAAAGAAACAAAAGAAAGGGAAAGAATCCGTACCTCGTCATAAAAGGAAACGTAAGTGTTTGGCATCCAAAAAAAAGAGAGAGCTTCCCTATTTTTTGGCGAAATCATTTAAGACACTAGCATATAAAATATTGTTTATGAAATTCAGTACCACAAAAACTTAAACAGCAAGATATTTACGATAAAAGATGCATCAGAAAATGGACAAAGCTAAGAGGCTGTAATATGATAATCAAATACTAGTGGTTTATGGAGCTGAAACGTTCATTTTAAACAGATGCACTGAATAAATCCAAAAATATCTGGGGAAGCTGTGGAGTTCTGCAAAACTCGCAACAAAGCTAAAACTGGAACAATGTAATTGATCACTGCAGTAAAAGAGGCCTGTAAGAAGAAGAGGTAACAAACACAACGGGAAAGAAAATTTTGTAGCAGAAAATTCATGGTCACGTAGTCAGCTAGTCGTTAGGTGTTTATTGCCTAATTTTCAGCTTTCCCGTGTTTATTTCCAGATGAGCTGGCCTTTGGAGACCTTCAGTAATTTAAGACTGTAGTAATTTTCATTAAGGAATTCAGTGCTACAGATGGAGAGTTTGCTTAAGGAGCTGTAATGTGACAACATTATGAGGACCGATGAATTACAGACTATACAAGATGGTCAGAAAGAATCTGAGAAACTTTTCAGGGTGTCGCATGGTAAGGTGTGCTGAAAAATTATTGTTAAGAAAAAAATTCGATACATTGCGACGTTTCAGAATTAATTAGCATTTAAGTTAGCAACCCGTTGCTTGTGCAAAGCCAAACGACCCGCCATAGACGGTGTTGCCAAATGTGTTCTTCGTTTCGTTTCCTAAAACCAAACAAGAGAGCGATACAAAATTTGGACATGACGATATTAAGGGCCGAACCAGAGCCAAATGCTGAGCTATCGCGTGCGCTATCACCAACAATATGAGAATAACTGACACTAAGCGTATCTGACGGGGTGCCTGAACTTCCGCTCAGCGTTCTGGTTGGCTAACTTCAATGCTAATTGACTCGGATACGAGGCGACGTATCCAAGTTTTTTCTTGGCAGTTATTTCGGATCGCACCTACCCTGCAGAACCCTTACAAGCTTTACAGACTTTTCCTGACCGCCCTCCGTATGAGTCAAAACATTATGACCATTGTCCACAGCGAGACTGAACGCCGAATGGTCACGCTGCAGTCATATGACAGGGTGAGCAAAGTATACTGGTGCAACAGAGACTAATGGGGAACTGTAATATCGACGATACAAACAGCAGTTGAGGTAATCCACCGATCTAAGCGACTCTGACAAATAGCATGTTACTATGGCCCAGCATCTGGGAACGCGTATCTCGGAAATAGCGAAACTTGGTAGGCTGTTCGTAACTACATCTATGGAAAATGGTTAAACCATTGTGGAACCACAAGCAGGCGCCAAGCTGACTGACCTCCACGCCTCGTCACAGAACGTAGAGGGCAAAGGCTTGACCACCCAGGACAGAAATGATGACAGAGTACTAGGCTGGTGCAGGCACAAGTGTTTCGAAGCTCACCATTCAGCCACGTTTTTGCACACGGAGCTTCGCAGCACAGGACCCCTATGTGTTATCTGCATCTACACTACTGGCAATTAAAATTGCTACACCAAGAAGAAATGCAGACGATAAACGGTTATTCATTGGACAAATACATTACACTAGAGCTGGCATGTGACTACATTTTCACGCAATTTGGGTGCATAGGCCTTGAGAAATCAGCACCCAGAACAACTACCTCTGGCCGTAATAACGGCCTTGATACGCATAAGCATTGAGTCAAACAGAGCTTGGATGGCGTGTACAGGTACAGATGCCCATGCAGCGTCAACACGATACCACAGTTCATCGAGAGTAGTGACTGGCTTATTGTGACGAGCCAGTTGCTCGCCCACCATTAACCAGACGTTTTCAACTGATGAGAGATGTGGAGAATGTGCTGGCCAGGGCAGCAGTCGAACATTTTCTGTATCCAGAAAGGTCCGTATAGGATCTGCAGCATGCAGTCGTGCGTTATCCTGCTGAAATGTGGGGTTTCGAAGGGATCGAATGAAGAGTAGAGCCACGGGTAGTAACACATCTTAAATGTAGCGTCCAGTGTTCAAAGTGCCGTCAATACGAACAAGAGGTGACCGACACGTGTAACCCATGGCACCCCATACCCTCACGCCGGGTGATACGCCAGTATGGCGATGACGAATACACGCTTCCAATGTGCGTTCACCGCGATGTCACCAAACACGGATGCGACCATCATGATGCTGTAAACAGAACCTGGATTCATCCGAAAAAATGGCGTTTTGCCATTCGTGCACCTAGGTTCGTCGTTCAGTACACTATCTCAGGCGCTCCTGTCTGTTATGCAGCGTCAAGGGTAACTGCAGCCTTGGTCTCCGACCTGATAGTCCATGAAGCTGCAAACGTCGTCAAACTGTTCGTGTAGATGGTTGTTGTCTTGACTCAGGGATCGAGACGTGGCTGCACGATCCGTTACAACCATGCGGATAAGATTCCTGTCACATCGACTGCTAGTGATAGGAGGTCGTTGGGATCCAGCACGGCGTTCCGTATTGCCCTCCTGAAACCACCGATTCCATATTCTGCTAACAGTCATTGGATCTCGACCAACGCGAGCAGCAATGTCGCGATACGATAAACCGCAATCGAGATCCGCTACAATCCGACCTTTATCGGAAACGTGACGGTACGCATTTCTCCTCCGTACACGAGGCATCACAACATCGTTTCACCAGGCAACGCCGGTCAACAGCTGTTTGTGTAAGAGAAATCGGTTGGAAACTTTCCTCATGTTAGCACGTTATAGGTGTCGCCACCGGCGCCAATCTTTTGTGAATGCTCTGAAAAGCTAATCATTTGCATATCACAGCATCTTTTTCCTGTCGGTTAAATTTCGCTTCTGTGGTGTAGCAATTTTAATGGCCAGTAGTGTATATCTACATGATACTCCACAATCCGCCATAATGCGTGGCAGAGGGTACCCCATACCACTACTAGTCACTTTCCTTCCTGCTTCACTCGCAAACAAAGGGAGGGAAAAACGACTGTATATGTTTCCGTATTAGCTCTAATTACTCGCATCTCATCTTCGTGGTTCTTACACGCAACGTGTGCTGGAGGTGGGAGAATCGTTCTCCAGTTAGCTTCAAATGCCGGTTCTCTGTTCTCAGTAGTGTTCCTCATAAAGAATGTCCTTCCTTCCAGAGATTCCCATTGGAGTTCCCGAAGAACCTCCGTACATTTGCATGTTGTTCGAATCTATCAGTCACAAATCTAGCAACTTACCTCTGAAAATATCTGATGTCTTCCTTTAGTCCGACCTGGTGCAGATGCCGAACGCTCGAGGTCATCATGATGATTCAACGACATCATCAGTTATGATTCAGTGGTCACAGGATCATTGAGACTTGACCGTGGATCAGTCGAAACGTATCTCCTGGTCAAATGAATCTCGTTCCTCACTACACACAATCGGTGGTCATGTCCAGAGTTGCCGTCATTCGAGCGAATGCCTGTGCGAAACATTCGCTGTGTCATGCTAGGACTCTGGTAGTGGCAGTATTGTGCTATGATGGAGGTTCCTCTGGACTTCCAGGGGACCTCTGGTGGTAATCCAAACCACTATGAGACCTGTGGACTAGTTACTATTGTGGACCACCTGGATTCCTTCGTGCTACATGTCCTCCCGAGGGCTGTGACATCTCCAGCAGAATATCAGTTCCTGTCACAAGGACAGAATTGTGCTGCAGTGGTATTAGGAGCGTGTTAGTTAACTCATGTAGATGTTTTGGCCACAAAATGCACCTGTTCTGAAGTAAATCGATGGGACACATACGGGACGCTATGGGGTGCCAATGTATATACATCAAAAAAGTTTTGCAACTCCTCGGTTCCGAGAGTTCCGGAACCTATATAGAAAATTGGAATAGAGATCAACATAAACATCATTGCCGCGCTTTTTATTGTTCATGAAAACCACACACTGAATGTTGTACCACGATACAGCGATACCTTCGGAGGTGGTGGTCCAGATTGCTGTACACACCGGTACCTCTAATACCCAATAGCACGCCCTCTTGCATTGATGCACGCCTGTATTCGCTGTGGCGTACTATCCACAAGTTCATCAAAGCACTTTTGGTCCAGATTGTCCCACTCCTCATCGGCGATTCGGTGTAGATCCCTCAGAGTAGTTGGTGGGTCACGTCATCCATAAACAGCCCTTTTCAATCTTTCCCAGGCATGTTCGATAGGGTTCATGTCTGGAGAACATGCTGGCCACTCTAGTTAAGCTATGTCGCTATCCGGAAGGAAGTCATTCACAAGATGTGCACGATGGGGGCGCGAATTGTTGCCCATGAAGACGAGTGCCTCACCAATATGCTGCCGATATGGTTGCAATATCGGTCAGAGGATGTCATTCACGTATCGTACAGCCGATATGGCACCTTCCATGACCACCAGCGGCGTACGTCGGCACCACATAATGCGACCCCAAAACAGCAGGGAACGCCCACCTTGCTGCACTCGCTGGGCAGTGTGTCTAAGGCGTTCAGCCTGACCGTGTTGCCTCCAAACACGTCTCCAACGATTGTCTGGTTGAAGGCATATGCGACACTCATCAGTAAAGAGAACTTGATGCCAATACTGAGCGGTCCATTCGGCATGTTGTTGGGCCCATCTGTACCGCAAACAAGGACCACGCCATGGACATCGAGAGTGAAGTTGCGCATCATGCAGCGTATTGCGCACAGTTTAAGTCGTAACACGGCGTCCTGTTGCTGCACGACAAGCATTATTCAACATGATGGCGTTGCTGTCAGGGTTCCTCCGAGCCATAAGCAGCAAGTAGCGGTCATCCACTGCAGTAGTAGCCCTTGCGCGGCTTGAACTACGCATGTAATCAACAGTTCCTGTCTCTCTGTATCTACTCCATGTCCGAGCAAAATCGCTTTGGTGCACTGCGAGATGCATGGACACTTCCCTTGTTGAGAGCCCTTCCTGGCACAAAGTAACAATACGGACACGATCGAATCGCGGTAACGACCGTCTAGGCATGGTTGAACTACAGTCAACACGAGCCATGTACCTCCTTCCTGGTGGAATGGTTGGAACTGATCGGCTGTCGGACCCCCTCCATCTAATAGGTGCTGCTGATGCATGGTTGTTTACATCTTTGGGCCGGTTTAGTGATATCTCTGAACAGTCATAGGAACTGTGTCTGTGATATAATATCCACAGTCAACGTCTATCTTCTGGAGTTCTGGGAACTTGGGTGATGCAAAACGTTTTTTGGTGTATAGAGGGAGAGAGACACACATACACACTCATAAGTCATGCTCAGCCTACAGGCGTCACTGGATGCGGATATGGAGGGGCTTGTGGTCAAAGCAACTTATCTTAATGGATTTCTCCATTTACAGCCCGTATCTTTGCTAGGATGATCGCCTGTTACCAAGTCACGCGCTCGCAACACCACTAGGTGGCATCCTATGTCATGTGGTCAGCACACCGCTCTCCTGGCTGTATGTCAGTTTCCAAGACTGAAGCCACTACTTTTCTATCAAGTAGCACCTCAGTTTGCCTTACCAGGGCTGAGTGCACCCCGTTTGCCAACAGTGCATGGCAAACCGGATGGTCAGCCATCTAAGCTTCTTCCAAACTGTTGGATTGGATGCAGAGGACCTGTACCTTGGCTGGCCCATTCCCTGGATTTGACGCCTGTAGACTTTATTCTGTGGGGAAAGCTGAAAGATGTAGTCTACAAGGACATAGCAACTACACCCGATGATATGCAATGATGTATTACTGTAAGTCTGCTGAAATGCTAGCATGTGAGCAGACGTTTTTTCATACCAGACTGGAAGCAGTATTGCCACTGATATTGTGGTTTTGAACACAACCTTTGATGGTCAATTGTCTCAATACTGGTCACAATCCACATAACTAGTGTACACACTTGTGTCGTTTATTGTGTGCTACCATAGGTATCGTACAACTGTTGGTATAGGGACTTCGCAAAATACGATATCTCATAAAAGATTCTGCCGGCCGAAGTGGCCGTGCGGTTAAAGGCGCTGCAGTCTGGAACCGCAAGACCGCTACGGTCGCAGGTTCGAATCCTGCCTCGGGCATGGATGTTTGTGATGTCCTTAGGTTAGTTAGGTTTAACTAGTTCTAAGTTCTAGGGGACTAATGACCTCAGAAGTTGAGTCCCATAGTGCTCAGAGCCATTTGAACCATAAAAGATTCTCACTAAAATCCTGCAACAAACACCACTGACATTCTGATTTAGACTACTTTTAGTTTGTTAATGTCAATAGGCACTGTTCCATTCAGAACGTATACGTTCGCACAAAAAATGTACTTTCTAAGTAACATTAAAACAGGTTTACTGGCTAACAATACAAGCCCCTGACTAGCAACACATTCTGTGAAAGCCACACATCAATAGCACTTTCCAGTTCCGCAATATTTGTGGTGCAAATTTTAGGTGATACATCCTGTATACAGGGTGTTACAAAAAGGTACGGCCAAACTTTCAGGAAATATTCCACACACACAAAGAAAGAAAATATGCTATGTGGACATGTGTCCGGAAACGATTACTTTCCAGTTAGAGCTCATTTTATTACTTCTCTTCAAATCACATTAATCATGGAATAGAAACACACAGCAACAGAACGTACCAGCGTGACTTCAAACACTTTGTTACAGGAAATGTTCAAAATGTCCTCCGTTAACGAGGATACATGCATCCACCCTCCGTCGCATGGAATCCCTGATGCGCTGATGCAGCCCTGGAGAATGGCGCATTGTATCACAGCCGTCCACAATACGAGCACGAAGAGTCTCTACATTTGGTACCGGGGTTGCGTAGACAAGAGCTTTCAAATGCCCCCATAAATGAAAGTCACGAGGGTTGAGGTCAGGAGAGCGTGGAGGCCATGGAATTGGTACGCCTCTACCTATCCATCGGTCACCGAATCTGTTGTTGAGAAGCGTACAAACACTTCGACTGAAACATGCAGGAGTTCCATCGTGCATGAACCACATGTTGTGTCGTACTTGTAAAGGCACATGTTCTAGCAGCACAGGTAGAGTATCCCGTATGAAATCATGATAACGTGCTCCATTGAGCGTAGGTGGAAGAACACGGGGCCCAATCAAGACATCACCAACAATGCCTGCCCAAACTTTCACAGAAAATCTGTGTTGATGACGTGATTGCACATTTGAGTGCGGATTCTCGTCAGCCCACACATGTTGAGTGTGAAAATTTACAATTTGATCACGTTGGAATGAAGCCTCATCCGTAAAGAGAACATTTGCACTGAAATGAGGAATGACACAATGTTGGATGAAACATTGACAGAAGTGTACCCGTGGAGGCCAATCAGCTGCTGATAGTGCCTGCACACGCTGTACATGGTACGGAAACAACTGGTTCTCCCGTAGCACTCTCCATACAGTGACGTGGTCAACGTTACCTTGTACAGCAGCAACTTCTCTGACGCTGACATTAGGGTTATCGTCAACTGCACGAAGAATTGCCTCGTCCATTGCAGGTGTCCTCGTCGTTCTAGGTCTTCCCCAATCGCAAGTCATAGGCTGAAATGTTCCGTGCTCCCTAAGACGCCGATCAATTGCTTCGAACGTCTTCCTGTCGGGATACCTTCGTTCTGGAAATCCGTCTCGATACAAACGTACCGCGCCACGGCTATTGCCCCGTGCTAATCCATATATCAAATGGGCATCTGCCAACTCCGCATTTGTAAACATTGCACTGACTGCAAAACCACGTTCTTGATGCACACTAACCTGTTGATGCTACGTACTGATGTGCTTGATGCTAGTACTGTAGAGCAATGAGTCGTATGTCAACACAAGCACCGAAGTCGACATTACCTTCCTTCAATTGGGCCAACTGGCGGTGAATCGAGGAAGTACAGTACATACTGACGAAACTAAAATGAGCTCTAACATGGAAATTAAGCGGTTCCGGACACATGTCCACATAACATCTTTCCTTTATTTGTGTGTGAGGACTGTTTCCTGAAAGTTTGGCCGTACCTTTTTGTAACACCCTGTATATGTATTTCATCTGATAAAGTATTCGTTGATTACCACCTCACACTATTTTCAATCTTTTTGATGATGACCAATAGTGGCTGACTGGTTAGCAAAATAAAATATTTTCTTTGACTGCCTCAAATCTCAAGTTAAAATAACAATTTCTTACTAGCTTCCATCACTCTGAAACTTACCAGCCATCGGCAGTACGGTCCCCAACAGCGGAGAATCCGGTGTCGCAGCACTCTGAATCGGTCCACAGCCACCATGATGTGCGTTTCATTAGCCAGTGCCTGGTGAATCTTCGTAGCAGAGAGAGCCGCCATTTGCCTTTCTGGAGGCCTCAACCACGCTGGGTTACACGACTCCACGTAGCTCCGTACGTTTTCCACATTGCAGTACTCGAGTCTGGCGGTCAGTGCTCTGCACTCGGTCACCTCCTTCCTGACGTATTCGTCCACGAGTGCCTGCCATGTGCTCCAAGCACTCGTCAAACACGCACTTTGGTTGTTCATCCAGTCCCTGATGCTCTTGCACAAGCTGTCACACAAGGTTTCACATAGGTCACCGGCGCCCAGCAATTCTTCCAGCTCCTTGCAAATGTCGCCTACAATGTTATTAGAACTGCTCTGCTGGCACAGCAGGTAAAAATTCTCCACAAAGCTGATGTCCTCATGGACTGCCTTCCAAACCTGTTCGTTGTTCGGTTTGAGGTTGTACAGGTGGCCACCAGCCTCTAGCAGCTCCAGACCTGGGAAGGTGCCCACATACTGGCGCTCAAGTATGTCGAGGCTACTGTCGCCCAGACAGGCGTTCGTCAACAGGGCGAATGTGGCTCTGTTCGTATCCAGTGTCTCGCTAATTTCTCTGTAGGAGGTGCAGTACATGCTGAGCCCGAAGTCGCATTTCGTGGCCTCTGACAGCCACGCGCCACTGTGTACGGTCATGGCCGTCGGGGAGGTCTTGTGCTTGAGCTGGACGAGCAGGGTGTTCACCTCATTTTGTCCCTCCGGTCGCCATACCAACACCACGTCATCGAACTTCCCAGCATCGCTATTGTTGGCAGACAACTGGAAGTGCAGCCCATACCGCACGCAGCGGAGGAAGACCAGGGCCAGCATGCGCTCCTCGTACCGGTCCCCCTCTCCTGTAGAGTGTGATCCTTTATTGTATTCCAGAGCAGCAGACCTACAACAAGCAAGGTCATAACGATGATGATGATGATAGTGATTATGACGATGGTTTTCGTGTGCTCAAGGGCGAGGGTAAAACACCCTTGCTGTATATGAATGTATGCATACACGAGGGTAATCCCAAAAGTAAGGCCTCCTATTTTTTCATAAGTACATAGACCTGTTTATTTCTACAATGGTTTACGTCAGTTTACAGCTTGGACATTTAGCTATTTTTCGACCTAATCAGCATTTCTGTCAATGCATTTTTGTAGACATTGTAACTAACCTGTTTCTACGGGTTATTACATTGTTATTGGGAATGTAAATACTTATTGCTTGTGAAGTTAACGTGAGAAGATTAGGGTCGCCACCGACTCTAACCATACAACTAATCGAAGGTTTGGTTGAGTCGGAAAATAAATTAATTTGATCACAGACCAAAAACTCACAAAAATGCATACGTTGTGATGTCGCTCATGGGGGATACGATGTAGTTAATAGTATTGCCCATGCACTGTTCACGACAATCAGACATTTAAAATAAAATAGTACATGAATGAACACTGTGCAGAAGATCAGCTCGCAGCAACACACCTGAAAATAAGACTTAATCTAAAGCATTTGTTAAAAAATACAAGGGGAGACTAATCACTGGACCTGTGCGTAAGGAAACGCGTTGGATGTGCTAACGGGAAAGCTACGAGGTGAGTGGCTTACGTGCAAAAAAGTAATCTCGGAACACAAGAGAAAATTGTAGATAAAATCATTTATTCCAAAGATAAGGATGTGAGGCATGTACACAATTCCTGATAACATTAATTCCTAAAACATTAAAGAAAACCGTCGATACGTTCACCGCTATAATCTACAACTACAATCTTTGGTGTGAATCATTCATACAACTGCTGTTGTCTGATAACTGATCGCAATAACTCGTGAAACGGTACACGTTTCGCAGTACACCCGCGTGCCCACGTGGTATGTGGTGACGCAATTTCTAGGTATCGTGGCCAAGTTGCAACAATATCACATCATACAGTCATGAACAGTTAACGTTCTTTAAAACAAACATGACACCGGACAGTTAGTGACGACGGTAGCCCAACAAAACTTTAATGTTGAACCACGTGGTCGGCTCCCCACGGACGAAAGATACATAAAGCAAGGAAAATTGACGATAAAGCAAAGCTTATAATATTTAGAAAAATGAAAGCTTTTACAGGCACAGCTGAAGGCAAACAGACATTCATACAGAAGCGAGTACTCACTTCTTCTCGACACCTTTGTGTGGCGCTCTTCCGGTGGATCCAAGTCTGCTATAGAAATTTACTAAAAGAAAAATCTGCCAAAGTTTTACATTCCTTGCTGCGACAAGGCAAAGCAATCTTTCAGAGTTGAAAAGTGGGACCAAAAGCTAACATCTCTCCTCTCTCCAAGTAACAGCGCGCCACGCGGTCAGTCTAACTCACACTCCTTCGACTGGAACACAGCTGTGGACGCTTCCCGTACCGGCGGCAGACTGCCTCCCGCTTCTTCTCCAGCCTCTTCCACGCTTCGCGTGGCCCGGAAAACCCAAAGATGCCACTTCTGCCACCAACCTAACCCATGTGGATTTCTCACAAGTAGCGAAAACCTCTTTGCCTACTTGACCACTACGAAAGTTGGCTATTCTGTACAACTGCTGCTGAATCTGTACGACTATCGCAGACTTTCTGCAGCAGACTACGGCACCGTCTAGCAACGTGACACACAACCACATTCATTCTATAACACCACTATGATAATTATGAGAAAAGAGAAATACCAGTGAAAATGGGCTACCGGACTAACGAAAGGTGGCTACAGGACCCTTTCAACACTGTAGCAGTTTTTGTTTGCCCATGTCATACCTGCTCGCCGCCGTGCTGTTCAGAAAGTTATGAACCTTTTCTTTCACCTTGTCGTCGGAGCTGAAGAGGAATGTTGAGCAAGGGCGTACACATTCTCCATGACAACACTCGCCCACACATCGCTCGCCAAACCGTTGCTCTCCTGCAACAGTTTCAGTGGAACATAATCACCCACCCTGTAGTCCTGACTTGGCGCCAGTGAATATCACCTGTTCCCTAGGTTAAATGAACATTTGGCCGGAAAGCGATTCAGCTCCGACGACGAGGTGAAAGACGAGGTTCATAACTTTCTGAACAGCATGGCGGCGAGCTGGTATGACATGGGCATACAAAAACTGCCACAGCATCTACAAAAATGCATCGACAGAAATGGTGATTATGTCGAATAACTAAATGTTCAAGCTGTAAACTAATGCAAAACATTGTAGCAACAAACAGATCTATGTACGTATAAAAAAATAGGAGACTTTACTTTTGGGATTACCCTCGTAGCTCAAAGTAACATGAAAAAGTATAGTTTCCAGATTTATCATAACAGTATAAAATTTACAAAGGTACCATTTTCCTAGATAGGAACCCTGCTTGTCAGTGCAATCGGCCGATCATTGCACAAGTTTTCCGATACCATTAGAAAATTAGAAACAAGTTTTTCATTTCAGCAGCAAATGATGTACGAACCACTCACTTGCTCCACCTCTCCCTTCACTGGAGGTAAATGGATGGCCTCTTAAATCACGGCTGCTATCTAGTCTGCAACCTAATGGCCAGCGCCATCAAAATTTAAAATTAAATATTCTGTTGTGTCATCTCCCTTACAGTCGTGCAAGACGGAGACTTAAATGGCTTGTTTGGCTGAATCACCTGATGGACAGCTGCGATGAGTTAAGGCAACATTCATCTCTCAGACTTCGATCTCTATCACATCAAACTCGCAGTAGGATCCATAGCAACGCGTGGCGCTTGAGTTGGCAAGACCGCAACAGTTTTAAAAGAATGGTTAACGGAATTTTGGCTGTTTCATATCAGTTCGATTGCACGAAAGGACAATTTTTATCGCACCTCACTTCATCCCAATCAGCACCAATAAGACATCAAACACTGTTTTCCTAATCCTGGACACACTCTAAGAACATCACTTATGATCACAAAGAACAATTGCAAAATGGCAGTTTCAAATTTGAAACTGAACAAAAAATGGCTTTGAATCCTCTTCTTAGAAGACAAGTTTCAACGCTTTGGGATTGTTAATTATTGAAAGTGATGTTTGAGGGCAACTGAGTCAAGAAGATACTATGAATAACTTCCGGAGCTGCGTCACAGTCGCGAATTAAAACAGTGATCCAGGAAATGTAGAATAAATTTCTTTTTCATTTATTTTCGTCAATGATCACAAGACTTTTGCCCAGAAATGATCACTTTCATACCTTCAACAAAACATTGGAAATGAAGTACAACTAACAGATTACATCTTAAAACAATAAAATTTTCCATAATGAAAAATTATTACTTTCATACATGTGAAAACATGCGCTTAAAATATGACGAGACATACCTATTTTCTCACATATAGGCCTACTACTATAAAAAAGCCGTAAAATGTTCACAAAATCAGCTTAGCTTGTCACACATTTAAAATACGGTGTAAACCAAGCCACAGTTCCGGCGGAGTCATGCTACCAATAGCGCTGCTGTTCATAGCACACTGCAGTACAGAAGCACAACATATGTTTGTCCCATAAGCTCGTTAGCTGTCGCTTCTGTGAGTCTACAAAGTCTATAAAATTGTACAGAATGCAATAAGTAAATAGTGCAACAGGTAAAGTCTACAGCAGACTTGCCAAGTGCGTAACTTATTAAAGTGATAAAATGTAATAATTAAAACATGAATAAAGGTAAATTTAAAATTGTTGAAAAGTAAATGGTTAATTAATAATATGCGATTCACAAACGATCTCATTGTCATTTTAAAGAATTGCCTGGTGATTAGAAACTGTATACTGCCACCTCACCTTATTGGCCAAATGTTTACTATGGAGATTTCTTCCGCTACCATTGTTTGAATTGGCTCTCTCTGATCCAAGTGCCACAGCACAACACCGCCGTGCCAGCATTGTCCACAGGGGTAAGTATACAATTAGTGAAACTAGCATCCTCTTACCTTGTAGGCAGTTCCCTCGTGTTGGTGTATCAAGACTGCCTGGCAATATCAATCAGCTGCTGTAGGTACAACAAACCTTTTGCAAATTCCATAAAGAATAAACAGAATACTCACCCTTCATGACCAGATGCCATTGCAGTTACTATGTCCTGTAGCGTAGGCATTCTGGAAAATAAAAAGAGGAATATGGAAACAGAAATGGCAAGCTGTATTAATTGCATCATGATTTTTTTCTTTTATTAAGAACTATAACCCCATAGCAATCATATTTTCTCACACTCTCTCCCAAGCATGCATGTGCACACACGCAATATACGAGGGTGAGTCAAATGAAAACCTTAAATATTTTTTAAAATATTATTTATTGTGCAGAAGTGGTACAGAGCTGTATCACTTTTCAACACAATCTCCCCCACGCCCAATGCAAGTCCCCCAGCGCTTAAAAAGTGCATAAACTCCTTTAGAAAAAAATTCTTTTGGTAGTCCACGCAACCATTCATGCACCACGTGGCGTACATCTTGATCCGAACGGAACTTCTTTCCTCCCATTGCGTCTTTGAGTGGTCCAAACATATGGAAATCACTTGGGGCATGGTCTGGTGAGTATGGTGGATGAGAAAGACACTCAAAATGCAGGTCTGTGATTATTGCAACTGTTGTACGGGCAGTGTGGGACCTTGCATTGTCATGTTGTAAAAGGACACCTGCTGACAGCAATCCACGTCGCTTTGATCTAATTGCAGGCCGCAGATGATTTTTTAGGAGATCTTTGTATGATGCACTGATGACAGTGGTCCCTCTAGGCATGTAATGCTCAAAAATGACGCCTTTTTCGTCCCAAAAGAGAGTCAGCATAACCTTCCCTGCTGATGGTTCTGTTAGAAACTTCTTTGGTTTTGGTGATGAGGAATGGCGCCATTCCTTGCTCGCTCCCTTCGTTTCCGGTTGGTGTAAGTGAACCCAGGTTTCGTCCCCAGTAACGATTCTTGCAAGGAAGCCATCACCTTCTCGTTCAAGACGCCAAAAATATTCTTCACAAGCATCAACACGTCGTTCTCTCATTTCTGGAGTCAGTTGCCGTGACATCCATCCTGCAGACACTTTGTGAAACTGGAGCACATCTTGCACAATCCTACTCCATTCGTAGACTTACTGCTGTGACAAACCTGCATCACCGTACTGAACCTTCATTCGTCGATGAATTTCAATAGGTTTCACACCTTCACTACGCAAAAACCGAATAACAGAACGCTGTTCTTCCCTGGTGCAAGTCGCAAGTGGGGCGGCCATCTTTATACTGATACTGCGGCGGTAGGTGTGCATCTGCACTATGATGCGACCTACAGGCCATTCTGCACGCTGTTTTTAGCAAGTTTACCAACTTACAGGATAACGGTGCGAAATTTCGATTTGTTATTACAAATTTAATGTTTTCATTTTACTCACCCTCGTATAGATATTCTTTCTCATTTCGTATATTTTCAAACAGAAACTGTCTAAACAACAATGTGCTGTCCTGTTTTCGTCCTCCCAGTCAGTTTTCAGAGGAAGTGGGAAAGTTCACTATGTAATCTGAATTTGCAAATAGCAAAAAACATGGCTCAAGATTAGAGAGGGAGGGAGGGGATATACATAGAGGAAGTGATGCACAGGGAGAGAAGATTAGAGAGAGAGAGGAGGGAGAAGGAGATGATCCACGTGAGGAGAACGAAGAGATGTACAGAGAGAAAATGGAGAAGGAGACTGGTACATACATCCAATTCCCATATATATTTAGCAATTGCAAAGCATTGGCAAGACCATTAAAACAACATGATAACAGTGCAAATGTCGACGGGGTGTGCTGTGCGTCTTGTTTGGAAAGAATATTGTTCCATTTACGCATGGAACTTCTTGACAACAGTAACGCCCACTTTTCTCCATGTCCTCAACCATGCATTCAGCACTTCTTGTTTTTGCTTAGGTTTATTTTCCAGCAGTGTAAAATGTGCATTA
Source organism: Schistocerca serialis cubense (assembly GCF_023864345.2). NCBI lineage: Eukaryota > Metazoa > Arthropoda > Insecta > Orthoptera > Acrididae > Schistocerca > Schistocerca serialis. The sequence continues at coordinate 69,852,863 of NC_064647.1, forward strand.
ACGGTAATGGAAAGGTTTATTGATGGAGACTTAACTGACACGTAGGGTCTACCACGTGTACGAATTCACTGAGTGCACTGAAAGAGCGACACAACGAACTGTGGTGAAATTTTCCCACAGCGACGGCACCCACAGCACAGTACCGTAGGGTCTGTCTGAGGGATATTGTATTACTCTGTTTCGCATTGTCCTGCTATGTGACGAGCCACAGATCCCTTAATCCGAGGTACTCAGGAAATATCCCCGCAGAAACTTCGAAATTTTTGCCGGAGGAGTCGTATTTACGCTAAACGACCTCAAAACTGCAACAACGTTGTGATTATTCTCTTTCACAAGAAACTGAACAAGTAACACACATGTCGACCTCATGTTCGTGATGTACACGATATCCATTGAAATTATCACCAGTCACACAGAACAGAACAAATTAAAATGCTGTTTTGAGAAGCTGATATAACACAGAACGTCATTTGCACACCTAACATGGATACTCTGCAAATCACATTTAAGTGCCTGCCAGAGGGTTCATCGAACCAACTTCACAATTCTCTATTATTCCAATCTCGTATAGCGCGCAAAGAATGAACACCTATATCTTTCCGTACGAGCTCTGATTTCCCTTATTTTATCGTGGTGATCGTTCCGCCCTATGTAGTTCGGTGTCAACAAAATATTTTCGCATTCGGAGGAGAAAGTTGGTGATTGGAATTTCGTGAGAAGATTCCGTCGCAACGAAAAACGCCTTTCTTTTAACGATTTCCAGCCCAAATCCCGTGTCATTCCTGTGACACTCTCTCCCATATTTCGATATAATACAAAACGTGCTGCCTTTCTTTGAACCTTTTCGATGTCAAACATAGGTATTTAGTTGAATTTACGGCTTTTAGATTAGACTGATTTATTGTGTAACCGAAGTTTAACGAGTTCCTTTTAGTACTCATGTGGATGACCTCACACTTTTCGTTATTTAGGGTCAACTGCCACTTTTCGACCATTCAGATATTCTTTTATAAATCGTATTGCAGTTTGTTTTGATCTTCTGATGATTTTATTAGTCATTAAACGACAGCGTCATCTGCAAACAACCGAAGACGGCTGCTCAGATTGTCTCCCAAATCGTTTACATAGATAATGAACAGCAAAGGGCCTATAACACTACCTTGGGGAACACCTGAAATCACTTCTGTTTTATTCGATGACTTTCCGTCAATTACTACGAACTGTGACCTCTCTCACGGGAAATCGCAAATCCAGTCACATAACTGAGACAATATTCCATAAGCACGCAATTTTACTACGAACCGCTTGTGTGGTACAGTGTCAAAAGCCCTCCGGAAATCCAGGAATACCGAATCTATCTGATATCCGTTGTCAATAACACTCAGCATTTCATGTGGATAAAGAGCTAGTTGTGTTTCACAGGAACGATGTTTTCTAAACCGATGTTGACTGTGTGTCAATAGACCGTTTCCTTCGAGGTAATTCATAATGTTCGAACACAATGGATGTTCTAAACTCCTGCTACATATCGACGTTAACGATATGGGCCTGTAATTTAGTGGATTACTTCTACTAACTTTCTTGAATATTGGTGTGACCTTTGCAACTCTCCAGTCTTTGGGTACGGATCTTTCGTCGAGCGAACGGTTGTTTATGATTGTTAAGTATGGAGCTAATGGATCAGCATACTCTGAAAGGAACCTAATTGGTATACAGTCTGGACTAGAAAACGTGCTTTTATTAAGTGATTTGAGTTGCTTCACAACTCCGAGGGTATTTTCTTCTACGTTACTCATGTTGGCAGCTGTTCTCGATTCGAATCCGTGAATATTTACTTCGTCTTCTTTTGTGAAGGCATTTCGGAAGGCTGTGTTTAGTAAATCTGCTTTGGCAGCACTGTCTTCGATAGTATCTCCATTGTTATCGCGCAGAGAAGGCATTGATTGTTTCTTCACATACGACCAGAATCTCTTTGGATTTTCTACCAGGTTTCGAGACAAAGTTTCGCTGTGGGAACTGTTATAGGCGTCTCGCACTGAACTCCGCGCCAAGTTTCGAGCTTCTGTAAAGAATCGCCAATCTTGGGGATTTTGCGTCTGTTTAAATTTGGCATGTTTGTTTCGTTGTTTCTGTAACAGTGTTCTAACCCGTTTTGTGTACCAAGGAGGATCAGCTGCGTCGTTTGTTAGTTTATTTGGTATAAACTTCTCAATTGCTGCCGATACTATTTCTTTGAATTTAAGCCACATCTGGCCTACACTTATATCATTAATTTGGAGTGAGTGGAGATTGTCTCTCAGGATGGCGTCAAGTGAATTTTTATCTGCTTTTTTGAATAGGTATATTTTTCGCTTATTTTTCGAGGATTTGGGGATAACAGTGTTCAATCTCGCCACGACAACCCTGTGTTCACTAACCCCTATATCGGTTTTGATGCTGGTTATTAACTCAGGATTATTTGTTGCTAAGGGGTCAAGTGTGTTTTCACAACCGTTTACTATTCGCGTGGGCTCATGAAGTAACTGCTCGAAATAATTTTCAGAGAATGCGCTTAACACAATTTCGGATGATATTTTGTGCGTACCTCCGGAATTAAACATGTATTTTCGCCAACATATCGAGGGTAAATTAAAGTCATCACCAACTATTATCGTATGAGTCAGGTACGTGTTTGAAATCAGACACAAATTTTCTTTGTACCTTTCAGCAACTGAATCATTTGAACTGGGAGATCGGTAAAAGGATTCAATTATTTTATTCCGGTTGCCAACAATGACCTCTGCCCATACTGACTCACAGGAGTATCTACTTCAATTTCGCGACAAGTTAAACTACTTCTAACAGCAACAAACACGCTATCGCCAACCATGTTTGGCTTATCTTTTCGGAACACCGTTAGGTTCTTCGAAAAAATTTCGGCTGAACTTATATCTGGCTTTAGCCAGCTTTCAGTGCCTATAACGATTTGAGCATCCATGCTTTCTATTAGCGCTTGGAGCTCTGGTACTTTCCCAACACAGCTACGACAATTTACAACTGTTATACCAATGGTTCCTGTATCTACGTTTTTCCTGTGTTCAGCCTGCGCCCTTTGTGACTGAAGCCCTTCTTGTGTTTTCCCGAGACCTTCTAACCTGAAAACCGCCCAATCCACGCCACACAGCCCCTGCTACCCGTGTAGCCGCCTCCTGCGTGTAGTGGGCACCTGACCTATTCAGCAGAACTCGAAACCAACCACCCTTTGGCGCAAGTCGAGGAATCTGCAGCCTACACGGTCGCAGAACCGTCTGAGCCTCTGATTCAGACCCTCCACTCGGCTCTGTACCAGAGGTTCGCAATAGGTCCTGTCGACTATGCTGCAAATGGTCGGCTCTGCTTTCATCTTGCAAGCAAGACCGGCAGTCTTTACCACTTCTGTTAGCCACTCGAAATCAGAGAGAATCTCTTAATCCAAAGCGACACACATCATTGGTACCGACGTGAGCGACCACCTGCAGTTGTCTGCACCCTGTGCTCTTCATGGCATCCGAGAGGACCCTTTGCACATCTGGGCCCGCATCTCGTGGTCGTGCGGTAGCGTTCTCGCTTCCCACGCCCGGGTTCCCGGGTTCGATTCCCGGCGGGGTCAGGGATTTTCTCTGCCTCGTGATGGCTGGGTGTTGTGTGCTGTCCTTAGGTTAGTTAGGTTTAAGTAGTTCTAAGTTCTAGGGGACTGATGACCATAGATGTTAAGTCCCATAGTGCTCAGAGCCATTTGAACCATTTGCACATCTGGAATAACTCCACCCGGTATGCACACGGAGTGCACATTGGTTTTCTTTCCCTCCTTGTCAGCCAAGTCCATAAGGGGCCCCATAACGCGTCTAACGTTGGAGCTCCCAACTACCAATAGTCCCACCCTCTGCGATTGCCCGGATCTTGCAGGCTACGTGGTTTCCTCTGAAACAGGACAGGCAAAGGCATCCGGCTCAGCGACAGTGTCAGCCGCAGACAGTAGGTGGAACCTGTTTGCCAGACAAACCGGAGAGGCCTTACGTGCGGCCGCATGGGAAGTCTTTCGCCGCCTGCTTCGCCCTGGAGCGACCTCCCACTCGACCGCTGGTGAGGGGTCAGCCTCAGTGCGAGCAGTAACTGGATTGGCCACCGGCGAGGGCCGATCGGAGGACTCTGACGCGCTGGACGTCCGTTGGATCCCCACGGCCGTTCCACAACAGTGGTTCCCATCCACTGCAGCCGAAGCTATCACAGCCTGAAGCTGAGAGCAAAGTATCACCAACTAGGCTCGCATCCCCATACGACAATCGCAGTACCTAGGCATATCAAAGACCGTGGAAAACTAAACTATGCAGCTAAACGGACTATCGACTCGAGCTACGGAAATCTACTGCAGACCCTGACGAAAACGCACGAACTGTGTCTAGTAAAACGCAGATATTCAAGAACCTAACTACCGAAGCACTCAGGTGAAACTAAATAATTTCCCCCTGACAAGGAACTTGTAATATATCACAAAACCTGTTTACTTTCTAACGCAAACGAAAACGCGAAAACTGTGGCTATTATATTTTAAATTGACACGCAGAAACTCAAGAAACTAAACTATTAAAGCACACAGATGATATAATAAAATTCGCTCCTGGTTAGGAACTCGTAAATGTCACAAAAGCGGTTTACTTAACTGTTGATGCGTCTGTCGCGGTCGGCTACTATTGCCTGACTGTACATCATGAACGTAATTATTGAACAGAGCAATGAGTATGAAAGCCCTACACTTAGTTCAACAAAATCTTTAATGACAACACTTGAGAGCACTGCGCCCGTGCAAGTATACTGACTAAATATTTAGGTTCATACGACGACTTCCATTATAATTGAACAGGGTAAGGAGGAAATAAAAACTGGAGACTGTGTCAAAAAAAACTGCATGTTCCCTAAACTGATCTTAGCTGCCCTAGAGGACGTAAGCAGATGTTTGAACTGTGAAAGCGGACACGTGATACCTGTTAATAGCACAGTGGAAGCACCCTCGGTTTGCTGATGAAGTATGAAAGTTATTAGGAACACTAGAAAGACGCTGGACGTTAAAAAGGAGGTTGTAGTTTTTGTGATACTTACGTCTTTGCCGCAAGGAGACTTGTAACTAAGCACATGAGTGAAGCAGATCTCTTTTTATTCAAAGTTTATGTTGGTGCTAGCTAAAGTCACAACTAAGGATTATGTCGGTTGTAATTGACGTCAGTCTTCTTTCTCGCCAATTCTCGTGTAAATTCCTTTTTTGGCGAACTTAATGCGAGGAGGCTGTTTTTCAGCACACTGTCGCTGTCTGTTTATGTATGCTGCGATCGCTAATATCCCCTTAATAAGCATAGGGCAGATTATACATGTTGTGAATTCTATACAAATAGGATCATTGGACGTAGCTGAAACTTAGTTGTTGTTGTGATCTTCAGTCCACAGACTGATTTGATGCAGCTCTCCATGCTACTGTATCCTGTGCAAGCTTCTTCATCTCCCAGTACCTACTGCAACCTACATCCTTCTGAATCTGCTTAGGGTATTCATCTCTTGGTCTCCTTCTACAACTTTTACCCTCCACGCTGCCCTCCAATACTAAATTGGTGATCCCTTTATGCCTCAGAACATGTCCTACCAACCGATCCCTTCTTCTAGTCCAGGTGTGCCACAAATTTCTCTACTCCCTAATTCTATTTAATACCTCCTCATTAGTTATGTGACCTACCCATCTAATCTTCAGCATTCTTCTGTAGCACCACATTTCGAAAGCTTCTATTCTCTTCTTGTCCAAACTATTTATCGTCCACGTTTCACTTCCATACATGGCCACACTCCATACAAATACTTTCATAAACGACTTACTGACACTTAAATCTATACTCGATGTTAACAAATTTCTCTTCTTCAGAAACGCTTTCCTTGCCATTTTGCTATTGCCAGTCTATATTTTATATCCTCTCTACTTCGACCATCATCGGTTATTTTGATCCCCAAATAGCAAAACTCATTTACTAATCTTATACCCTCAGTAACACCCGATTTAATTCGACTACATTCCATCATCCTTGTTTTGTTGCTTTTTTTGATGTTAATCTTATATCCTCCTTTCAAGACACTGTCCATTCCGTTCAGCTGCTCTTCCAGGTCCTTTTCTGTCTCTGACAAAATTACAATCGCATGGATTTTAATTCCTACTCCGAATTTTTCTTTTGTTTCCTTTACTGCTTGCTCAATATACAGATTGATTAACATCGGGGAAACTTAGTACTTACCTATTTAATTACTATTCTGGCTCCAAATATGTAGACTTTTTCCATGCATGTTTCCATATTTTGACCATTTGGGGACAAATACCTGCATAATGTACATATAAAGCACTTTGCGCTTAACTGTGTGTATAATACACATACACTCCTGGAAATTGAAATAAGAACACCGTGAATTCATTGTCCCAGGAAGGGGAAACTTTATTGACACATTCCTGGGGTCAGATACATCACATGATCACACTGACAGAACCACAGGCACATAGACACAGGCAACAGAGCATGCACAATGTCGGCACTAGTACAGTGTATATCCACCTTTCGCAGCAATGCAGGCTGCTATTCTCCCATGGAGACGATCGTAGAGATGCTGGATGTAGTCCTGTGGAATGGCTTGCCATGCCATTTCCACTTGGCACCTCAGTTGGACCAGCGTTCGTGCTGGATTTGCAGACCGCGTGAGACGACGCTTCATCCAGTCCCAAACATGCTCAATGGGGGACAGATCCGGAGATCTTGCTGGCCAGGGTAGTTGACTTACACCTTCTAGAGCACGTTGGGTGGCACGGAATACATGCGGACGTGCATTGTCCTGTTGGAACAGCAAGTTCCCTTGCCGGTCTAGGAATGGTAGAACGATGGGTTCGATGACGGTTTGGATGTACCGTGCACTATTCAGTGTCCCCTCGACGATCACCAGTGGTGTACGGCCAGTGTAGGAGATCGCTCCCCACACCATGATGCCGGGTGTTGGCCCTGTGTGCCTCGGTCGTATGCAGTCCTGATTGTGGCGCTCACCTGCACGGCGCCAAACACGCATACGACCATCATTGGCACCAAGGCAGAAGCGACTCTCATCGCTGAAGACGACACGTCTCCATTCGTCCCTCCATTCACGCCTGTCGCGACACCACTGGAGGCGGGCTGCACGATGTTGGGGCGTGAGCGGAAGACGGCCTAACGGTGTGCGGGACCGTAGCCCAGCTTCATGGAGACGGTTGCGAATGGTCCTCGCCGATACCCCAGGAGCAACAGTGTCCCTAATTTGCTGGGAAGTGGTCGTGCGGTCCCCTACGGCACTGCGTAGGATCCTACGGTCTTGGCGTGCATCCGTGCGTCGCTGCGGTCCGGTCCCAGGTCGACGGGCACGTGCACCTTCCGCCGACCACTGGCGACAACATCGATGTACTGTGGAGACCTCACGCCCGGCGTGTTGAGCAATTCGGCGGTACGTCCACCCGGCCTCCCTCATGCCCACTATACGCCCTCGCTCAAAGTCCGTCAACTGCACATACGGTTCACGTCCACGCTGTCGCAGCATGCTACCAGTGTTAAAGACTGCGATGGAGCTCCGTATGCCACGGCAAACTGGCTGACACTGACGGCGGCGGTGCACAAATGCTGCGCAGCTAGCGCCATTCGACGGCCAACACCGCGGTTCCTGGTGTGTCCGCTGTGCCGTGCGTGTGATCATTGCTTGTATAGCCCTCTCGCAGTGTCCGGAGCAAGTATGGTGGGTCTGACACACCGGTGTCAATGTGTTCTTTTTTCCATTTCCAGGAGTGTATTTTCAGTTCAGATGCATATTTTAATGGTTTTGTGCAGACACTTCAGTTTTTTAGTTTTTATGATCCTAATATACGCTTCAGGAATCGGGCTTGAAGAAGGGTAAGGAGGGGGGGGGGGGGGGGGGAGGATAATACAAATAGAAAGTTAAGATTATCACAAGAGGAAGCAACCCTCCGCAGAACGTGTGTGATAAACAGCTCTATTTATCCACAACCACAACCAGCAAGCCTTTCATTTCATGACAGTGTAAATATAACCTTCTAAGCCAGGTACCATGGCTGACGTGACAGTGACACAGTAGCAGAGTTGTCTTGTGGAATTTGAACAAACCCTGCCAGAGTGGCTGTCAAGATATTGGTTGCCTCTAGGTCACACCCACTCTCTGTCAGGAAATTGGACATCTCAAGGTCACACCCACTCCCTGTCACGAAATTGGACACCTCAAGGTCACACCCACTCCCTGTCACGAAATTGGACAACTCAAGGTCACACCCACTCCCTGTCACGAAATTGGACATATCAAGGTCACACACGCTCCCTGCAGTTTGCCAGGACTAAGACCCGTGGTTCACGCACCCCATAGCCTAATTAAAGAAGTATGTGTAAAATTTACGAATATTTCAGTGTTAATGGTTCTAAATCTCTCAAAATAAATCAGTCACTTTAAAATAATATTCTGTTTTATACAGAGATTTTTAAAGCCACTGCTCGTGTAGCTCCATATGAAGAGAGTCTGCCTGAGTAGCCGGCCTGTGTGACCGAGCGGTTTTAGGCACTACAGTCTGGAACCACGCGACCGCTACGGTCGCAGGTTCGAATCCTGCCTCGGGCATGGATGTGTGTGATGTCCTTAGGTTAGTCAGGTTTAAGTAGTTCTAAGTTCTAGGGGACTGATGACCTCAGAAGTTAAGTCTGATAGTGCTCAGAGCCATTTGAACCATTTTCTGCCTGAGTTACTGTTACCCCATCAGCCTATCCATACTAGATGGGGTACTTGATTGGGGGCGGCAATGTTTTATTCTTATAATTTTGGTGCCATTAAATCACTATGAAATAAAATGAATACTTGTATATTTAATTCTAAAGCAAATACTTCTTACATTGTAGGTTTACTCATCATATGACGCCGCACGTATCAGAGTCGAAAAGCAGCATTTGACTGCAAAAATGTGCAGCAGAATGTAATTAACATTTCGACAAACTACTCTAAATTTCCCTCTACAATGAGCCACGTGTCTCCCATAGGCAGACTCAGTACCTGTTGCTGAGGAATTTCAGAGATTCTTCGGTCGTGGCCTAGGGAAATGGGATGGTTTCATAATCAGTAACCTGCATTACTAACTCTTTTGTTTCATAAAATTGGTATTTTATGGTGAAAGCGTAAAAAAGAACTTGATCTGAAACTGTCACAAATATTTTCGCACAAATTTGCGCCTATACCTTCTTGTGATATAGGTAGTCATTTCCTGTCTACATAAATATGTTGACTGATAACTGCAGGAACATCACAGGAAAAAATAGCAATGTTGCCAGTTATTAACCTCACAAAAAGGAGAAGTGAATTAATAAATTGGGAACAATAATGACATTGCATATTTTAATGTATTTCAACTTGATATGAAGAGCTACAGACGAAAAATTTAACTGACAGGAAGAAGATGCTGTGATATGCAAATGATTAGCTTTTCAGAGCATTCACACAAGGTTGGCACCGGTGGCGACACCCACAACGTTTCCAACCGATTTCTCATACACAAAGAGCAGTTGACCGGCGTTGCCTGGTGAAACGTTGTTGTGATGCTCCGTGTAACGAGGAGAAATTCGTACCGTCACGTTTCAGACTTTGATAAAGGTCGGATTGTAGCCTATCGCGATTGCGGTTTATCGTATCGCGACATTGCTGCTCGCGTTGGTCGAGATCCAATGACTTTTAGCAGAATATGGAATCGGTGGGTTCACGAGGGTAATACGGAACGCCGTGCTGGATCCCAACGGCCTCGTATCACTACCAGTCGAGATGACAGGCATCTTATCCGCATGGCTGTAACGGATCGTGCAGCCACGTCTCGATCTCTGAGTCAACAGATGGGGACGTTTGCAAGACAACAACCATCTGCACAAACATTTTGACGACGTTTGCAGAAGCATAGACTATCAGCTCGGAGACCGTGGCTGCGGTTACCCATGACGCTGCATCACAGACAGGAGCGCCTGCGATAGTGTACTCAACGACGAACCTGGGTGCACGAATGGCAACGCAGATTGGAAGCGTGTATTTGTCATCGCCATACTGGCATATCACCCGGCGTGATGGTATGGGGTGCCATTGATTACACGTCTCGGTCACCTCTTGTTCGCATTGACGGCACTTTGAACAGTGGACGTTACATTTCAGCTGTGGTACGACCCGTGGCTCTGCCCTTCATTCGATCCCTGCGAAACCCTACACTTCAGCAGGATAATGCACGACTGCGTGTTACAGGTCCTGTACGGGCCTCTCTGGATACAGAATATGTTCTACTGCTGCCCTGGCCAGCACATTCTCCAAATCTCTCATCAATTGAAAACGTCTGGTCAATGGTGGCCGAGCAATTGACTCGTCACAATAAGTCAGTCACTATTCTCGATGAACTGTGATATCGTGTTGACGCTGCATGGGCAGTTGTACCTGTACACGCCATCCAAGCTCTGTTTGACTCAATGCCCCTGCGTATCAAGCCCGTATTTCGGGCAGAGGTGGTTGTTCTGGGTACTGATTTCTCAGGACCTATGCACCCAAACTGCGTGAAAATGTAGTCACATGTCAGTTCTAGTATAATACATTTCTCCAATGAATACCCGTTTATCGTCTGCATTTCTTCTTGGTGTAGCAATTTTAATGGCCAGTAGTGTAGTTCCATTTAATTAATAACGGAAATCTTTAATCGTCAAAGTTTTCTTAGTGAAAATACACTGATGAGCCAAAACATTAAGACTACCTGCTTAATAGCTTGTTTGTTCGTCTTTGGAACGAAATACATCACTGATTCTGCATATCAGGGATCTGACAGTGTGTTGGTAAGTTTGTGGAGGAATGTGGCGATAGATGTCTACGAACAGGTCATGGTGAAATCGGCAATTGCGGAGCTCAGCCTCACGAACAAACATAATATATTGTTAAATGAAACAAAAATTCTGTCCCATGCCTCCACGTACTGAGATTCTCTTATTAAGGAAGCTGTTGGAATAAGACTGTACCAAAAGAACTTTATCCGCGATAGCGCATACCATCTGAGCTGTGCATGGAAACGAGCGCTTGATGCAGAGAAGCAGCAGAGGCGTTCCTTCCAAGATTTTCGTTCCAACGGAAGCTGTGGCCCCACCGGCGCACACAGTGACCCCGTCTGCGACAGCAGTACGTAATCGCCGACCAATCAGAAGCCGTCCACGGGCTATAAAGAAGCTACCACAGCAGCAGTGAAGACAGTCAGCTCCTGACGATGACGATGGAGGTAGTCGTCGAAAGCTCGAGATTTTATCCAGAACTGACGCGGCAAGAATACCGAGAAAGTTCGGCAAGAATACCGACAATGTTTTATATACAATTCCTTCATGGCGCGTCGTTTTTTTTAATTTTTTTTTCTTACAGGGAGAGCTCCCCAGCCGTGCGATCGACTTTTTTAAACTATCTGGCCGAGCGGTTCTAGGCGCTTCAGTCTGGAACCGCGCGACCGTAGCCTGCCTCGGGCATGGATGTGTGTGATGTCCTTAGGTTAGTTAGGTTTAAGTGGTTCTAAGTTCTAGGGGACTGATGACCTCAGGTGTTAAGTCCCATAGTGCTCAGAGCCATTTGAACCATTTTTTAAAACTATCTGGTGGGCCCTCCTTTGCGAGTAATAAACAAAAAAAAATGGGAATTTTGTGTCAGTCAACAGCGTTAAAAAAGGTGCATTAGAGAGTCTGGTTGCATGGTGGAGTGGCTAGGATAAGAACCTCCCATGCAGGAGGCTATGGGTAATCAGGGGCAGTAATCCTTTTTTTTTTCATTGTTAAATCTTTATCAAAATGACTTTGACCATTTTTATTCACTTAATTGATTTAAATGTAATTTTTTTAAATTCCATTCGTTTGTCACACAATTTTAATCATAATATCTACTTCTTCATTTGCTCCCATTTTTCTTCTTTCCTCACTTGAAATCTTTGTTCATGTGTTTTTAATTAATTTTATGTAATAATTTTAATTTAATTTCTTTTGTTTTACAATCCTCTTTTTTTCGTCCACATTATTGCGTACATTATATCTATTTGTCATTTTGCTCGGCTTTCGTTTCACTTACTAATCCGTCTCTCATTTAAATTTTCAACTGCGTTATTTTTTCCATGGCGCATTAGGTATTCAGCAAATGTTTTAAATATTTCTATGACAATTATCGTGCAAAAAAAATCGCACATCTGGTAACAAAAATACATTTTTCAGACCATTGCACAACATAAATAGATCATGTCCCCTTTTGTTTTTTAACTGACAGATTGGAACTTTCAAGCAATTGAATATTATATGTGATAAATATAATTAAATTCATATTCACTACAATTGCGATTGGAAAAAGAACGGTTTAAAGAAAAAAATGAAACAAATGAAAAAGTTCATATGGTGACGAAAATCATATGACAAAAGAATAGAGATTACATTTAAACCATTTTATTGAACAAAAATAATGATCATAGTAATTTCGATAAAGATTTTAAAATAAAAAAAGTTACTTCATATGAGGAGAATTGTGGAGACAACCTCTTGCATGCAAAGCTATTATCCTATCAAGTATACCACACAGCCATACTACAGAATGGGACTACTTTAATGCTATTGTGCATTACACAAAATTCCGAATTTCTTTTTTCGTCCAGCTGTGCACCACTGAAGACCTCTCCTTGTTAGGGTGTATAAGAATAAGAGAACTTAGCGTCTCCCAAAAATAGCTTTGTCTGGGTTACATGCTTGAAGTCAAATGTTTAACACATTAACTCATATATAAAGTAAACAGACAACTGAAGCTGTTTTAGACACGGGAGCTAGATTTTTTTAAACACTCGCGGTTTTAGTGGTATCTATGCACATATTTCAACATACACAAGACCATCTTTGGATATAAATGAAGATTCTTAAGAAGGACACCTTATACATGAATAAGAGTATTACACAGGGTCTATCAAAGGGTTCGAGGCAAATAGTAAATCTGTCCGTGGTTATAGCAACCTTCCTTTTGAAGACGGTAATCAAATACCTTGGTCTCTTCATCGACCATAAGCTAACCTGAGAGGCGCACACAAAAGATGTAGCTAAGAAACGCGATATGGTTGTCAATGCAATCAGAGCTATGGCAGGACTCGGTAGGACTTTAACGTCTGCACCAAATTTACAGCACTATGGTATGTCCATTCACTGATTGTAGAAGTTGTTATGGATCTGCACTTGGCATTCAGCTCAACACAATTAATAAATGCCAATAGAAAGTGCTGAAAGCTTGTTAGGGTGCAATACGCTTCACCTCTGCCGATGCTATCTTGGTCGAAGTGCATGAACCTCCAATCTATCTACGCTGGCCGTACATCTCCGCCACATTTCGCCTTAAAAGGAACCAATATGAATCTAATAACCTGAGACCGATCGCCACAAATCTAACCATGCAGTGCGCAACTGGATGTTTCTGGATCACTAGAGCTCTCCCCCCCCCCCTCCCCCCTCCTTCCCAAGCAGCGCAAATGTATGTAGATAATTAGGATATTTCCGGAAATATCATTAGAGAACCTAGACTAAGTAGTTTTAGCATC